>NC_056734.1:656537452-656681412 GCF_019279795.1 Protopterus annectens | reverse complement strand
TGATGACCCGTAGCAAATGCTAAGTGTGTGAGCATGCCCAGTAAGCAGTTGTGTAGATGGACACAGAGTACATTGCACACTGCGCCCTTCTGTGATTATACCCCGTGTGCATGTATGTTTCCCCTTTGCAACCGCTAAGTGTGTGAGCATGGCCGGTTTGCTGTTGTGTAGGTGGACACACAGTACGTTCCGCACTCTGCCCTTTCATGATTACACTCCATGTGTATGCATGTCTGCACTTTGCAAATGCTAAGTGTGTGAGCATGCCCAGTAAGCAGTTGTGTAGATGGACACACAGTACAGTGCACACTGCACCCTTCTGTGATTATACCCCGTGTGCATGTATGTTTCCCCTTTGCAACCGCTAAGTGTGTGAGCATGCCCAGTTTGCTGTTGTGTAGGTGGACACACAGTATGTTCCACACTCTGCCCTTTCATGATGACACTCCATGTGTATGCATGTTTGCACTTTGCAAATGCTAAGTGTGTGAGCATGACCAGTACGCCATGCATGGACACACAGTATGTTCAGCACCGACGTCTGATACTAGGCGTGTAGCCATGGCCAATGACATCCTGCATAGCCATGGTGGCCGTCCAGGCGAATTATATGTAGTTGCTATGTCACAATGGATGCCTACATCATACACACTGGTTGCTCTCTCAAAGGGTGTACTGTCTGTGGTGCATCCCGTATCCATTTCGTGCTGTATTGCTCCATAGATAGGTAGTATTCCCGAGTGCAGCACTGCCGTGTTACTGTACGTCCACCTTGGGATAGTAACATGCTATGTGACTGCTCACTCTGTATTCATTCCCTATCGGCATCCTTGCCTTTGCAGATGATATCACCCACCTAGGAGTATGCCTCTTGACAGTGCTGTGCTCAGTAATCTCGGTAGCGCATTCTGTAAATGCATCATGCTGTAGTGTGTTTATGTAGTTAGGTGTAGGTTCAATTCCCAGCCTTTCCCAGTGTGTGTGTGTTTCCAGCCGCCTCTGGGGGCAGTAATGCTTTTAGACGCTTCACAACACATACATTTGCTATCAGCATCTATTCCTTTGCAGATGATGTCACCCACCTAGAAGTATGCCTCTGACAGTGCTGTGCTCAGTAATCTCGGTAGCGTGTTCTGTAAATGTATCATGCTGTAGTGTGTTCATGTAGTTAGGTGTAGGTTCAACTCCAAGCCCTTCCCAGTGTGTGTATTTCCAGCCACCTCTGGGGACAGTAATGCTTTTAGATGCTTCACAACACATACATTTGCTATCAGCGTCTATTCCTTTGTGGATGATGTCACCCACCTAGAAGTATGCCTCTGACAGTGCTGTGCTCAGTAATCTCGGTAGCGCGTTCTGTAAATGCATCATGCTTTGTGTGTTCATGTAGTTAGGTGTAGGTTCAACTCCCAGCCCTTCCCAGTGTGCCCAGTGTGTGTGTGTGTGTGTGTGTGTGTGTGTGTGTGTATTTCCAGCCGCCTCTGGGGACAGTAATGCTTTTAGATGCTTCACAACACATACATTTTCTATCAGTGTCTATTCCTTTGCGGATGATGTCACCCACCTAGAAGTATGCCTCTGACAGTACTGTGCTCAGTAATCTCGGTAGCATGTTCTGTAAATGTATCATGCTGTAGTGTGTTCATGTAGGTAGGTGTAGGTTCAACTCCTGGCCCTTCCAAGTGTGTGTGTGTGTGTGTTTCCAGCTGCCTCTGGAGACAGTAGCACTTTTAGACGCTTCATAACACATACATTTGCTATCAGCGTCTATTCCTTTGCAGATGATGTCACCCACCTAGAAGTATGCCTCTAACAGTGCTGTGTTCAGTTCTCCGAGTAGCGCGTTCTGTAATTGTGTCATACTGTCGTGCGATAGGGTAGGTAGATGTAAGGTCAATTCCCATGCCTGCAAGATGTGTGTGTGTCTATGCTCCCAGCCACATGGGTTCGTAGGTTATGGTTTTAGACGCTTCGCAACACACATATATCCTGCTGACATCTCTGTTTGCAGATGTTGAGACACAGCTAGTGGACTGCCTGTGTGTCTGCTGTGGTTAGCGACCTCTGTAGCGTGTTCTCTACGTGCGTCCTGCTGTGGTGTGATAGGGTAGTGATGTGTAGGTTCCACTACCGGCCTTGCCACATGTGTGTGTCTGTATCTGTCTCGATGTATATATATACATATATATATATATATATATATATATATATATATATATATATACATATATATATATATATATATATATATATATATATATATATATACATCTAGGAAAGCACCAAAACGCTCAAATATCACCAGTAACATCAGACAAGCAAGGTAGATGGAATGGATTACACCAAAATTTATATCACAAACAGTTTATTCTACAACCACGAAAAACAGACTCCACATAAACGCTCTTATAACACACTGCATTTTCGTCCACCCTCACTGTTGGACTTCATCAGATATAACATATTTTACCAATTAAAATGCTTAAATACATTTTTAAAAATTAGTCCACCTATAATTTTAAAGTGCATCTTACAATATCAAATCAGGCTGGCTCAACTCATTAATGTTTAATTGTTTCTATAAATTCCTAAAAAAAACATAAAAAAAAAAACTGAATTAATTATGTTGAATAATTAAAATTGCTTATTCTTTATAAATTGTGTATATTTATATATTAATATATACCATCATTAAATTGATTTAATAAATAAATAATACTTAAAAATACATTATATAAAATAAATCATTAGACAATCCCTATATATGTGCATTGGAGATATGTCACCCTCTGGTGTTCAACTAATTCTTTACACTTTCCCAGCTTTTAATTTTAATACTGGAATTAGTGAAATGTGTTCATTTAGACCAGGGCTTTTTGTGGCTTCTAACTTAATTTGCCACCATAATTCCCTATACTCAAACCATTCTTCCCATAGTCCTCCTCTTATTTCCTTTTTTACTTGCTCTATTATAAAGAATGAAAATTTTGCACCAACACATTCTCTTGTATGCTTATATAGAGCATTTGTTTCCTTTTGTTTTGATATATCGTATGTATGTTCGTAAATTCTTCTCCTCAGGACTCTTTCTGTTTTCCCTATATAAAAGGAACTGCATTTTCCACATAAAGCTATGTATACCAAACTCTGAGTGCCACAATTATAATATCCTTTGTTTTTAATAGTTACTCCCCTACTACTCAAATACACCTCACTCTTGTCCACTATATATTCACATTGTTTACAATGGCCACATCTATATCTTCCATTTTTCCTTAATCCCTCCATTATGCCATAACCACTAAAATTATTCCCTATATTATTAGACTCTAATAGTTGTTTCATATTCAGGGAATTCCTGCATACTACCTTTGGAACAATATTTTTAATATTATTAATATCTGTATATGATGAGAAATTATTCCATTCCTTAATAAATACTTCTCTTATTTTGGAATTGGAAATATTGTATTCCATATCATAGCCTGTTCAAAAATGCCGTCCTTTTCACTATTATTTATTATTGTAGTTATCTCCGACATGATTTCACCACTAGGTTTCACCACCACCACTAGGTTTAAATTTAGTAGCTCTCTCAACTTCCATTTCCTTTCTGATATTCTCTACAAATTCTGTAGGATATCCCCTTTCTTGGAACATTTTTTCCAAGATGTTACATTCTATTTTAAAATCTTCATTTAAACTAGTCATGCGACAACCCCTCACAAATTGCCCTTTTACTATATTCTTTTTGCAATGTAAGGGGTGTGCACTGGTGAAATGTAAGAAAGAGTTACAAAAAGTTTTTTTTCTATAAATTTTAGATTCAAAAGCATTATTATGTTTATATATCTCAACATCCAAATATTTTAGTGAATCAAAAGAGGTGGTATAAGTAAATTTCAGGAAGTTGGTAGTTGTATTTATATAGTCAAAAAACTCTTCAAATTTGTCTATACCTCCAGTCCAAAAAATAACTATATCATCTAGAAAGCGACGGTATACTGTCCAGTATTTACTAAATTCAGAATACAGTATATACTTTTCTTCCCATTTTGCACCAATAGCAACCCCTTGTATTTGTTGATAATATTCTTCGTTGAACATCAAAAAGTTGTATTTCAACACCATGTCCACTAAACTCATAATAGTTGTTTTTTCTACTTGGGTCAATTTTTTATCTTCATAAATTACTTCCTCAAACATATTTAAACCCTCTCTATAGGGTATACAAGAAAAAAGGTCTATAATATCTATGGTTACAAACATCAATTCTTCCCTATATAATTCAGGGGTAATGATTCTTAGGAGATCCCAAGAATCTTTTAATATATATTTGTTATTGGCACATATATGTTTTACTTTCAAATCAACATATTTGGCCAAGGGGAGTGTTTTTGAACCTTCAGAAGAAACTATTGGCCTGAATGGGGGATCCTCTATACTTTTATGAACCTTGGGTATTCCAAAGATAATTGGTATCCTTGGTTTACCCACTTGTAAATATTCATAAGTTTTTTTATCAATTGTTCCTTCAAGTAACATATCTTTCAAATTTAGATCTATTTTGTGGTATGCCACATTCACCTCATTTATGGAAACACAAGTATACTTTGTTTCATTTCTCAAAATGCAGTTCATTTTACCCTCATACATAATATTATCCATTATAACTATACCCCCTCCCTTATCCGGTTTCATAATTCTAATATCAGAATTATTTCTTAGCATGTTCAAAATCTGATATTCTTCTTTAGAAAGATTAGTTTTATGAAAACCTTGATTATATACTTTCCTAATTTCCTTCTCCAGAACCATCTCCAGGTTCTTAATCTGCGGATGCAGGGGGGGATTAAAAGTAGAATGATGGACAAGAACTGAGTCCTGAGGAGTAGAATTACTATTCATTATAGTTTTTAAATTAATTTTTCTCATACATACTTTCATATCTATAATGGTTTTGACTATAGCCCCTTTATTATAGGGAATAAACTTCAATCCCTTACTTAATAGATCAAAATGTTCATTGATAATAGAAATACCGCTGTAATTATATATAGAAAATCATTGTAGGTATATTTAGGACCAATCCTAGTAATTTCACTATAATCTGAAGTGGGGGGTGGGTGTAACTTATCTAAAACCTTCCTCTATGCCCATAGCGCGGCTCTTGCATGGACAGCTGTCTGTCCCATGTATCGCATATTTGCACAGCTTACACATAGCACTGTGGTACGATGCAAATCCAAACATTGTCCATGCAACGTCCGTGTTCCGGGAGGTGTTACATGCCCTACAGACATCTGCTGTATATCTTGGCAGACAGCTATCCTTGCTGTACTGTCACTGTACTCGTACATGCCATAGACTTTGTGTATCATTGCCTGTTTATGGTGTGTGTGTATGTCTATCTAAGCTGTGTGCATGGTCGTGTGTATGTCCCACTATAATCATCTGTGCAGGTGTCGCCAATATAGGTAATTCATGTAGACTGCTGTTTAATGTGCATTTCAGCACATACCTGCGGACAGTACTCCCCCTCCTACTGCAGCACATTTCATCTTCTTGCAGTGGATAATAATGTTTCCACACACATGTATCTGTGTCTGTTCATAACACTCCACCTCAAGGAGCATATATCTGGACAAGGCCTTATGTGATATTGGGACACTCAGGGCCAGTCATGACATGTTGCTCTTAGAAACATTGATAGTGGGCACAGTGATATGTTATGCATGTGTATGGCATTTCTGTCTGATTTGGTGTCTTCATCGCATGTTTGTCGTTGTTTCCTGTCGTCAGTTATCACGAGGGTGCCATACTGTTACTGTTACATGGAACACAGCAAATATATGAGGCATACTTCTACACAGTCTGCGTACATCTGTGCAGTTGCAGAGTATGTGTCTGATACAACATACCTACGGTCTGACTACAATACACACACAGTGTATGGCGGCATGACAGACCACATGACATTACTTTGTATTTGCACGACACACCCACGCCGACAGTTGTATTCCTCACACGGGTCTACATCTGCTTATCCACACTAATTGTTCTTTCATGTACCATATGTGTGCATCATATTTGCGCTTTCCGTCAGTGGCGGGGCTCACGTATGACTATGGGGGCCTGGTAATTTTTATGTTGACATGTCATGACACCCTGGGGGACACTTTACCTTTGTGTCTGATTACCTTCCACACTGACCTTCGCGGGGCATACGTTGTCATTCACATTTTTCGGGGTATGACTTATACATGTTTGCACATTTGTCCTGCTGTCTTTCTTCTCACCTGTCCGCCTAGTATCACCGGTTCAGTACATGTATTTTGGACAGGTTAGCTCCTTCATACCCTTGACCTGTTGTCATTATGTGTACACGCCCTGACGTTCGGCCTTTGCCCTTGTTACGTTTCACATAGTGATGTGCCTTCCTAGCTGATTGCTGCCTAGGCATTACGGACTGTGCGGTAGGTGATGGTGACCGCTATTTCCATTGCATGATTAGTGACACTCATAACATCCGTATTCATTGCTACGCCAGTATTCGCACAACGGTCTGACTTTGTCTGGAGTATTTATAATATAGTCCCTATCTGTATTTCCTGTACTATGCCTTACTGCAGCTGTGTTATTCTGACAGTTTTCCAGTTATGGGTACCATCTTGGTCGTACGCATGTCCATCCATGGGAATCGCCTACAGGACACTGATATAGGACTGTACATATTTCCAACCTGCTTTCCGCATTATCCGGTGGATGCTTTGCACCATTAGTGGGGTTTAACGCATGTGCTATACCCACATCCCTCCCACGGGGTGGGCCTACGGATTCTCAGCCAAACAACACCTAGGCCCATTTCTGCATATCCAGGTTCCCATGCCTGCAACCCTCTACGGTACACATTACACATGGTTAATGTGTGCGGTACTGGGATGTGGACACACTTATATGCACTCCCCACTCTAGGGATATCTGTTCATATGTCCTGCATTTCATGGACACATGTGTCATCACCCTTGAACCTGCTTTTAGTGCATGTATAGCTGATTCGTATTTGCAGGTGTCACTTCTTTTGCGTCAATCGTAGCAGGTGCTGCGAATGTATAAATCTTTGCAGTCCTACAATGGACACCAGTGTGCATGTTCAAAGTGTAGAACTTGCTGGACTGTCACTTTCTGGCCAGTGGTTTTGACTGCTGCTGTATGTTCCCCATTCGTGGATGTCTGTTTGACTACCCATATTATCTATTACTTGGCATATTTATATCCATGTGTCATATATATGGGACATAGGTCTGTTGTGTGTACATATATACATGTAAACTCCTCGTTTCATACCTTGCTTTGTTAATGTCTGTGGAATACCTGTGTACACACATCTATAACCATACCATACCTTTCCACTGTACAGATACTGGCAGAGTGTACGGATGGTTGACCCTTTATCTTAGGTGTGTTTTACATTGACCTGTGTCTATCTGGCAATTTGCTGGCATTTCATGTGAGACTTATGGTGGCACCTTCTGACAAGTAGGTCAGGTTACAAATGCATACCCTTCATCAATCCCTGCTACTAACACACCCGTTATTCTATCCACATTCTATGTTTTTCTTAGCACATATCATGTGTTTCTCACTATTTGTACCAGTACTTTGCAAGGCATTGTCCGGTTCCATACTTTCAGAGGCTGACAGTTTTGAGACATGTATAACTAACGTGGGGGAAACAGCATTAGGTTACTCTGCTGTGAGCGGATCACACACGCACAGGCACACTTGCATTTCCTTATTGTGGGTTACGTGCAGGCGCACATGCATATCCGTATTCTGGGTTACATATGTTTACTGAGTGTGTGTGCTTACGTGGCCTGTATTGTTTGTGACAGTTCCAGTAACATATCTCTGATCCGGTTAACGGACGTATGCAGAACACACTTTCACCTTTACATATGTAACTGTCTTTGCGGCACAGACGCATTAATTACATGTTCACATTTATATGTTCTATAGTCGTAATTCAAATGGGACTGCATTCACGTTGGCCGGTTGCTGTGACCACTACACATTTGGTGTTCTGTCTCATTGATATGCATACCCATGGTACATAGCTAAATTAACATATCCCCCCCCCCCACACTCACTTACGTCACAGGCATCCATTCACCTGCTAGGAAAAGTGTGGTACTGCATGTTACACATTCCCTATTCGTATTCCCTAATGCTCTTGACCCAGGATGCATATGTCATAACCACAGGGATATTCAGATCACAGAGGCTTATAGCCCCAACGCATACAGGTCTTTGATTGTCAGGGTGTTCCTGTGGTGCTCTGGGTTTGGTCTTGTCCGCCTAGTGTACAGAACTGCCCTGACCATGTACGAATGTCAGACGAGGCACATGGGCATGGTTTGTCCATGTTTATTATACCATAACTCCCCCGTTATTCCAAACCGTGCACGCCGATTGGCCAGCGTGCCTGTTGTAAATCGAGTTATAGTAATGGAATACGGTCCGGTCGCCCGGACCTATTTCCATTAGTATACCTCGGTATTTAAAACCTGTCTCGCTATGTTACATGGGTTTAACATAGCGTGACAGCTTTAAATAAGCCACGGAGATGTCCGTTGCTTACTTTGAGGCAGTCTCACTATGCTACACACATTTAACATAGCGAGACAGGTTGTAAAACAAAGCAACGGGGACAGCAAGCTCTCCATTGCTTTTTTGTAGTGTTTTGCTATGTTAACTGGGTTTAACATAGCGAGACAGTTTTGACATTAGCAACGGACATCTCGTGCAGTACATCAGCACCGCCGTGGATGCCAGACTTCTGCGGATGGGCAGCAGACAGGCATTATACTATGCCATTATGTAAGGGTATTAATAGTTTATTTTCTTAAATGATGTCATGGTATAATAGCAATAACCCACTTCTGGGTGTAGGTAATGCTGTATTTACCCACGGTTGCCTTTGTTTGGTCCCTTGGGCTTCGCCCTCGGGACTGTACCATGCCAACCATGGGTATATCCAGCATTACCCACACCCAGGCATGGGTTATTGCTATAATATTCAATCCGTGTTTACAGACACGGGTGTTTGGACAACCGACAATAGCTTATGCTGTTGGCATACAATGATGTGGGTGGTGCTGGTTATCATACATATTCCATGTTGTGCGTTGTTCCCATTCACAATTGTCTATCCCCTGTCATCACTCATACGTGGATATTTATGTAACACATGACTGAACTATGTATTACCTGCAGGTATGCTGTGTTACAGTGAACATATGTGACGGTTGGTTACAGTGTATATGTGTACGTACCTCTGTGATACTGGGGACTTCCACACATCCTTCGCAGCATTTCATGCGTATGTACATACTATTATTTGGTGGCCTGTTGAAGGTCGGGAGAGCACCGATTACATGTGTCCCTATTTGTGCACGCATCGTGTTAGTCTTTGTCCAGCTTTTGTTGCTGTCATGGGTTAGACGATGGTGTTGGTGTGTCATTGGGTTGTATTTATACTGCCGATACTTCGGTGGGGGGTGGGGTTGGCACTTGTTCCTCTTTGCAGGGGAGGCCCCATTATGGACATTTGTGTCCTGTGTGGACACTTGACACGTGCCATGTGTCCTGTGATATTAACACAGTAGTGTATTTCTTACCTTCATTCCTACTTGCATGTTACAGGCATTTTGCATCTGGTACACATGACTATTATATTGGATAGCTTAAGCTATTCACATGCTATGCAATAACCGTTCATTCTGGCATATACGTGTTATTCTATCCTTTGCATTGGCCGTGGGTGTTTTACCATACAGATCCACACATATCTACGAGTGATGTCCCACCTTGACAATCTGTGCATGTGGCACCCTGCTGGGGTGGCCTGCTTGGTGGATGGCTGTTCTGCCCTGTGTATTGTGTTTGGCATGTCTGCATAGCTAATCATCAGTACCATGGCTGCACATACTGCTTTGTCCAGATGTGTACAATTATGGACACCGTGGCGTGTGAACACCTATGGGGTTTTGACAGGTCAGTAACTACACACGGGATGTACACATTCTGCCGACACATTCACATGCAGCCATTTGGATTTCAGTACCTGGGATGGGATGTTGACATATGTGGGGGTACATATTTGCACGCCTGTCACTGCCTAGGACAATACTTCCTACTACATATGGGGTATACCCGCTCTGTGTAGGTGTGCAGCTGCACAAGGCTGCTAGCTGGATTAGGTGGACATTCGGACATGGGTGCGGGTTACGTGATATGAAGGGGTTGTTGTGTATTACATTTGCATGCATGGGTTCTGCTTCTGGATATTCTGATTCGGCATATGCCATCCTATGTGTATGTGATGGTTACGTTGCTGTGTCTAGCACATTGTACTATACACATGTTTGTGTGTGTTTGGGATGTCTAGTTTCTTTATGGTTGTTATATGGCCACGACTGCCCAGCTGTATACTATCACTACCACTGTGGAACTGCTGGTGACCATGCCCATGGGGCGAGTCATGTGTATTTGTGGTGTGCTGACATGATGCAGTACACCTCCACTGGGTATGACTGCTGATTGTGCAATACGTGATGGATACAGTATTCCAAGTATCCTTTGTTCCATGCACGGGAACATTTTGTACTTCGTGCATTTATGTTTGATTCTCCATTTTGTGTGGACGGGTACTATGTTGCATACTTTGCATACATTTCATTATCCACGGACACTGGTAGGTGCGGTTACTATTGCAGGCGGCCTGTAAGAGTCAGCACTTTAGGTTGCTCATCGCCTGCTGACTTGGCCACGCCTACGAGCGCAACATAGTTAGGCTCCCTGGTCTCACGCATGTGCCCTATGCACGTGGCTGTGGTTGCAGCGCACACTCATTACTATGCATGTAGTGCTGCTACGCCAGGTATATGCTGCACGGCCGGCGCAAGCCTTACACCGGCCTTGCGCCAGGCTTCATGAATCCGGGGGCTAGAGAATCAAAATACAGATCCAGATAAATTGCAACAAATAAATGAACTAATAAGTAAGTATGTAGAGACTTTAAATCATAAAACCTAGATAAATTTAGAAATAATGAAAATTATTAATCATTCAGTCAACCCAAAATATATGCATAAACTAGCTATGAGAACTAAAATATATAATAAGTCTAATAACATTAAAGAAATATTTTCACCTTCAAAAATTAAGAACGCCTCTGATCTATGGATGTATTAAAAGAGTTTAAGGACTATTTTACAAAAATAAATGAGGTTAAAAGTTAATAGATTCAAATGAAAAATAAAAGCAATTTCTTACGAAAATATACTATTAAATTAAATTCTGATCAGATAAAAATCATAGATAAACTTATATCAATTACTGTATTAAAGTCACATATTAAAAAAATAAAATTAAATAAAGCCCCCAGAAATGATGGTTCTATCTCTGAATTCTATAAATTAATGACTAATGAATATCTGAATATACTACTTGAAGTTTTCAACATGATTAAGAATTTAGAAGCAGGTTCCCACCTCTTGGGGTTAAACTCTACTCACTCCTATACTAAAGGCAGACAAGGACCCAATAAAATGCTCTTCTTATAGACCAATTTTATTGTTGAATGTTGATTATAACTTATTTATGGTTATACATACAGATAGATTATAACAATTTACTCCCTCCCTTTAATGGAGAACAATCAAACAGGCTTTATTTTACATAGAATATGATAATATAAAGAGAGTAATGTCATTAATCGATTTGTCCAACAAAACAAAAGAAAATTTAACAATTGTAAATCTTGATATTAATTGTGCTTTCGATTCTGTAAACTGGGAATATCTTTCACCAGTATTAAAAGAAAGCAATTTTTCAAATAAATTCGTACAACTCATTAATCTTTTATATATTAATTCACAAACATATATAAAAATAGGTCTATTTACATCAGACCTAATAAAATTTACCAAAGGCACTAAACAAGGATGTCTTCTATCACCATTACTATTTACATTTTTTTCTCAAAACTTGCATTTTATCTGTCTTTGGCCTAGCACTCTTGTGTGGGGTCATTTACTGCACTGTTATAACTTGCTGATACTTGTTAACCTCTGCTATCTCTGAAAAAAACAAAAAAAACAAAAAAAAATCTTGCTTTTTTCCTACTTTTCTGAGATTTAAAAAAGTTCATTTACAGGCTTGCTGTTCTTGAACTGTTTGTAAGTTTCTGTGAGGCCATTTTTTGCTTGGGCTAAAGGAAAGTCTCTCTGTTGATCAGTGGCAGTGAAAAACATTGAGCAGCTTTCCTGCCCCTGTGGGAGTGGTTACTGACTTGAAACTGTAGTTTTATTGGCCATTCTGGGTCAATTCCAAAACTCCTTCATCTTCCTCTCTTAAAACCTGGTTGCCTCATGGTTTTGGCGTCTTTTCAGGCTTGTTGGCTGTTGGTGAAGCACCCACCAAGAGGAGAAAACGCTGAGAGAAGAAAGGAGCCACTTTTGAGACTTTAAGTATTTTTCCTCTGTTTATTTGCTAAGTTTTTCTGCATAACCGCCTATTTTGAGCATTTTCTGGCTTGTTAAATTTGATTTCTGCATTAGTAACTGTATTTAGAGCACAACCTAGAGCTGTTTACTGAATTTCCTGTTTGCACTTATTTTTAAAATCGTTTTTCTCAAAACTTGCATTTTATCTGTCTTTGGCCTAGCACTCTTGTGTGGGGTCATTTACTGCACTGTTATAACTTGTTGATACTTGTTAACCTCTGCTATCTCTGAAAAAACAAAAACAAAAAAAATCTTGCTTTTTTCCCACTTTTCTGAGATTTAAAAAAGTTCAGTTACAGGCTTGCTGTTCTTGAACTGTTTGTAAGTTTCTGTGAGGCCATTTTTTGCTTGGGCTAAAGGAAAGTCTCTCTGTTGATCAGTGGCAGTGAAAAACATTGAGCAGCCTGCCTGCCCCTGTGGGAGAGGTTACTGACTAGAAACTATAGTTTTATTATCCATTTTGGGTCAATTCCAAAACCCCTTCATCTTCCTCTCTTAAAACCCTCTTTTGCATGGTTTTGTGTGTTTTTGAGCATAGCGCAACAACGGGCAACGCCGCCTAATTGGGTTAAAACTATTCCTGGCTCCACAAAGTCTGCTCTTCACTTTTTCCCTTAGAACTGCTCTATCTCTCAATTTAAACACCATATTCTCATTCTAAGGCCCTTCACTGGTCCAATTAAGTAATCCTACAAGTTAGCACTATTAAACCATAAGCACTACTTACTCTTATACTCTCTACGATTACCCTGTCCTCTATTGGTCCATCTTAAATTCAGTTTCCCTATTACTCTAGCATGTCCAAAGGTCAGTCAATGGTTTCATCTCCAGTCCAGCTGGTGAATCTGGGAATTTTGAGGCAATGTTACAACTGTCTCATGTACATGGACAACCCTCTCCTCCTCCAAACAGGTTCAAATATATGTGAGAGATGCAACTATTTAGCCAAACTGGAGGCTGAGCTCTCTCATCTCAAAACTGGTGTAACCAGTCAGGAGGAAAAGGTAACCTCACACAGCACAATTCCAGTATCACATAGTCCCACCACATCAGCGAACCAAACACATAAATACACAAAAACATACTCGGAGGCTCTAAATAAAAATCTACCTAAGCAACAGAGACCTCCAAAGCAGACATCCAAGCAAACGCTACCTCAAAACAAAACACACACAACACATAACCCACAAAGTCAGTGTGCCAAGCAGCCACAGCCCTTAAGGCTGAATAACACACCTGATACTCTTGTTATAGGTGACTCTATTGTCAGACACACTGACATCCCGCTCACCAGGCTGAATAAAGAGAAGGTCACAGTGAGCTGCCTGTCGGGTGCTAGGATCCGACACAACGCAAGCACTCAGGTCACTCCAAAGCAAATACAAATATGACTCAGTCATTGTACATGCTGGTGTGAATGACCTGAGATGTACCTCCCTGACTACATGAAAAGAGACATAGAGGAGCTCTCTGATCATGTAGCCCAGGCTGGTATGACCCTGACCTTGAGCAGCATCTTAACCTCACCTAGAATGATGCCACAGTACAAAGACAAAATGATCGATTTTAACAATTGGCTAAAATTTTGGTGTCATTCAAAGGGGATCCAGTGTCTGTCAGCCTGGGATGACATGCTCGACAAGCCACGTTGTTTCACTAGGGACGGCTTCCACCTGTCACCACTGGGCTTTTGGATATTGGCAAAGACTCTTGCCACCCCATAGTGCCTTTTTAGGCAAGGCTCAAAAGTCAAACCCACCCCCATAGACAGCACAAGGAACAAGAAACTAAGGGTAATGCTGCTAAACGCCAGAAGTCTTAACCTCAATATGCATGCACTCGAAGCTCTCCTCAGTATGGAAAACATCGATATCTGTGCAGTGACAGAAACCTGGTTCAAGGCTCCAGAGAGCACCCCAGCACTACCAGGCTATACCTCATATCATGCTTTTTGGCCCCAAAACCCGGACCGAACCACAAAAGGAGGGGGAGTTTCTATATTTATCAAGGATATCCACACCTCCAGGTTAGTGGCATTGCACGAAGTATCAGTGACCATCCATGTGCAACTAACAGTGGGCAAGACTGCTTTTCAGTTTATAGCATCCTACAGACAACCCTCTCAAAGTCATGAATCCCATTTGGCTTTCCTGAAAACATTGGAGAATATGAAGATCTCTCCGAACACCATTATATTGGGCGACTTCAACTACCCAAACATTGACTGGAAGCACTACTCAAGCCCCAGCACCTTAGCCCAAAGATTCCTGGAAATTATAAACTCAAATGCTATGGAACAACTAGTCACCACTCCCACAAGAGGGGACAACATACTAGACATGATCATTACCAACATGGGGACTCTATGCTCCACACCAGAAGTGTATCCCTCATTGGTAAGATCAGACCATAAATTAATTTCACTGATGTCCACATCCCGACCCCACCCCCAGCCCAGAAAACCACAGTGAAAAACTTCTCAAAAGTGAACTTCTCACTTCTCAAAACTGAAGTGGAATCCTTCAAGGCCCCAGGGCCAGTGGAAACTACAGCCCAAACTGCAGAATCCTATATAAATGCATTCTACGGACATCTCCAGGAATGCATGGATCATGCTATCCCAAACAAAACCAAGACCCAATCATCCAAAGGCAGGCATCCAGTCTGGTGGACCCCTGCCATAAATAAACTGTACAACAGAAGGAGGAAGCTACTACATGATAGAGCAAAATCCCTAATAGGGAAGGCATCTCTGATCAGTACTAGCAAAAAATTACGATCCCTCATAAAATCCTCCAAGGCCAGCTTCAAGAGAAAAATTGCACAGGACACCAAAGACAATCATAAAGCTTTTTTCAGTTATGTTAGAAACCTGGGATGCAACTCCCAGACTTGTTCTGAGTTGATTCTAAACGACATAAAATACACTGAACCCACAGACATCGCCAATATCCTGGCAGACAGGTTCAGTGCAAACTTCTACCCCCAAAAAAGCAAGTATCTATCCCGGCAGAGGTCTGCCTCCCAAACATCTCAGATGCTCAGGTGAAGGCTGCCCTCTCCAAAGCAAAAAACACTGCTTCCATGGGACCGGATGGTGTCCCAGGTTGCGTCCTACATGAACTACAAGAGGAACTAATCCCTCAAATAAAACAGATATACAATCTCAGCATCACTACAGGATATGTGCCCACAGAATGGCGTACAGCAACAGTGGTCCCACTCCACAAAGGTGGAGCCTCTACGGACCCTGGAAACTATCACCCCATAAGCCTGACTAGCTTACTCTGCAAGGCTATGGAGAGGATCATCATGGAGCTCATAAATAAAGACATTGGGGACCTACAGACACTAGATCCTACCCAGTTCGGCTTTGTCAATGGCAGATCCTGCCTTTTGAACCTGGTTAACTTCTTTGAAACAGTCAAGCCATAGATGAAGGGAAGGTAGTCCACACAGCCTATCTGGACCTTGCAAAGGCATTTGACACAATACCCCACTCGGGCATCATAGATAAGCTATCCAGCTTAAATTTAAACCCCTATGTCACAAGATGGGTCGCAAACTGGCTCAAAGACAGAACCCACAGAGTGAGAGTTGCTGGAGCCATGTCAGACTCGAAACCGGTCACAAGTGGCATCCAACAGGGTTCTGTCCTGGAACCCCTCTTGTTCAGTATATACTTTTCCGAGGTACAGGCAAATGTGGGAGGACTATGGCTCTCCAAGTTCGCAGATGACTGCAAACTGGGTGCCATAATCAACTCTCCAGCTGACACAAACATCCTTCAAAAAGGTCTCACAGAGACAGATAACTGGTGCCAGCGCCATGGTTTAAAGCTAAATGCCAAAAAATGTATAGTCATACCCTTTGGCAAAAACAATGTGCCCACAAATTACCACATAGGCGGAAACCCATTAAGTACAGATAAAGTTATTAGGGACCTGGGGATCCAAGTTGATAGCAATCTCTCCTTTGAAAACCACATTGCCAAAGTGGTTATAAAGACCTTCTACATAGCCCACCTCATCACGAAGGGTTTCACATCTAGATCAAGAGAGGTAATTGTGCCCCTTTATTCATCCCTCATCAGGCCCATCATAGAATACAATGCCCCTTTTGGGATGTACCTTACTGAACACCTGCAGCAATTAGAAAGACCCCAAAAGTATCTCACCAAGAGGATCAAGTGTCTCAAACAGATGCCATATGCTGCTAGGTTAAAAAAACTCCAGCTTTACTCAGTTGCATACTGCCTACTTCGAGGCGATCTATGCCTGACATACAAAGCTATGTCAAATCCAGAATTAATGGACATGCTCCACGTCAGTAAATCTAAATCCCTTAGAGCCACACGCTCGAGGGACTTGAACCTCAGCACAGAAATAAATAGAACTTGCTGGAGGGACAGGTTCATAACCCAGAGGCTCCCTTTGCTCTGGAATAGAATTCCTGTTCATGTGAGGCAGAGCACCTCACTGAATCTCTTCAAGAAGAATCTCGATAAGTGGATGGGGGATCGTAGGTTTGTCCCAGGGATTACTCCCGTGTCACTATTAGACAGAGGCACAGTAAACTAAACCTTAAAAAGGGCACAGTATACTCAAATCAAGGGGTGGCGTAAGCCATACAGAATCGGGCTAGGCTTATAATTGCCCCAGGGCGGATAGCCTAGTATGAACCTATGAACCATTTGCCAACCTTATAAGGTCACATACTGATACTAAAGTTGTCTCATAGAATAAGGAGTTTATAATTAAAATTCAGTTATTTTGCTGATGATTTTCTTTTGACTTTAAAAGATTGTAATACATCTCTCACAACACTTTTTGCTATAATTGTAGACTTTCAAAGAAAATCTGGACTCACCTTCAATGAAAATAAGATGTAAATTCTGCCTATAAACTATGATAACAATAATATGCAAGACATTTTAAGAAATATATAGTAAAAGAAAGACAGTTAAAGTATTTAGGAATAATTATTGCAGAAAACATTAAAAAGATAATAGATATCAATTATGAGTCTAGTTTAGAAAATATTGAAACCCATATAGGTAACTGGAATAAGTATTTCTTTACTATGGATGAAAGACTCTCTATTATTAAAATTATTATACTCCCAAAAATGTATATTTAGTACAATCCCTTTTTTAACTCCTCCAAAATTCATTATAAATAAATTTAGCTGAATAATTCTAAAATTCTTATGGTTTCCCAATAAACCATGGATAGCACTAAATAATCATCTCAGAGACTGGTCAAATGGGGGTATTAGCTTACCAGACATTGAATTATATTACATTACTGCAGTCATCAAAACAATAATTTTATGGTCAAATCCCTACTATAATGCTAAATGGAAATCTATTTTGGACATTTTTTAACTCAATCAACATTTTTGAGACATCCTAATAAACTTATATCATCTCATAATTCCATGTATTGGTTATTAAAAGGAAGAATGTATAAATAACTCTAACCATAAAAATAGCTCTGACATAATTAATATAACAATAAAAACATTTAGAAATTTTTACTCTAGAATCCATCTTACAAGGCATGGTTGTTTCTTATTTTTCCAATAGCCTACACACAAAATAATATCACATCTTCAAATGAGACAGTTATGAAAAGATTTAAAGATAAATTATTGATCTCAATTGATGCATAAAGAGAACACTTTGTCATCTTTATATATAACTGACAAGTATAATTTGGAAAAAGAATATTGGTTACATGTTCAAAATTGCATACAATATGGTGAAAAAAAGAATAGAGATTATGCAACCTACAGTTAAAAAATCTTTCCCAAAATACAGTGAATATTTATCAATATCTATACAGCAAAAAATAGAAACTAAAAATATATTATCTAAAATATTTAAAATAATAAGAATAGAGATACAAGAATCATATTGGAACTATTATATTACCATAAACAAAGAATTCCCAAGTGAAGAAAATAAACAATTAATATTAAAATCATCATAGTTAACAACATCATCACTTAAATGGAAACTGTTCACCTGGAAATATATGCAAAGAGCATTTTATACACTACATAAAATAGAAATCATATCTAAAACCAGAACTATTTGGAGATGTAAATCAGATAAAACAAGCTGATTGGGAACATACATTGTTCAATGTGTTAAAGTTAAAACATGTTGGATAGAAGTTAATCATTTTTTACAAGCTCTATTTTCTGAAAAATTTACTTTGACCAAATCTTTGATTCTCTTCAATGCCCCTATTCCTGATTGTGTTGCAAAGGTGAAATACCCAGTGTTATGGAGTACATTGTCATTTGCAAGGAAAGTAATAACAAGTAACTGGAAAAGTAACATTGTTCCCTCTTTTAAAGAATTCAGAAGCATTGCTCTGGAAGTTAGCCATATGGAGATCAGGGTCTATATTAAATCAGTGAATGCTTAAAAAAGCGAACACTGATTTATCGACCCCATGTGAGTGAAAGCTTACAATCCCAAACACTTAGAACAGCAATTTTTTCTCAGGGAAAAAAAAATCACTGTTCCAAAAAAGAAAAAGAAAAACTTTTAAACATTACATAAACTGAGGGGCTTTGCCCCCCACAACCCCCCTACTTAAATATACCAACTAAAAGATTGCACTACAGTGATGAAAATGGCAAAATAACAAAGGTGGGCAAGTGATTTCTTTCCAGGGAAAGAATTTGCTTATATGCCATTTTGTGCTTTCAAGTTCAATCAAGACACATTCGAACGAATGTGTCTTATATAATAGGGAACCGGAGATCATTACTATAAGAACAAGAACAACAAGAATCACTTCCTCATATAACTCATGGAAAGGACTAAATTAACTTTTAAACCAGCAAAGACTGAACTATGGTATTGATTGGAATATATACGTGTATGTATAGACACCCATTGAAAATAGTTGCTTTGTTAGTTAACGTGTTTTTGTTCATTCATTTCTTATAGAAAAGGAATTAATTCATATTTTACTCTGATTGATATTATCTTAATTCTTTAATTGTTATTGTGAATCTTTTTTGTTTATGCTTATTTTGAAACTTTAATAAAAATTTTAGTAAAAAAAAATGTTACTTTCATATTATATTCTAATACTAGTCAGATTTGTGAGGTTATGATGAAAAATTGGCACATTCTTACTATGGATGACAAGATTAAGGGGACTGTAGGCACAACACCAAAGTTCTGTTTTAGGAATAGAAAATTCTTGAAGTGACTTTTATGTTATAAAGGCAGCTGTGTGGATATGTGTGACTCATAGTGTGTAGGCACTTATAACTGCAGGTCTTGTAGTGTTTGTTCTTTTATTGATAATAATAATACTTTTGTGCATCCCACTTCTAAGAGATCACATGCATTCTCTTTTTATGCAGATTGCTCAAGCAAAAATCTGGTATACCTAGCAAAATGCAGAATTTGCTCTGCATTTTATGTTGAGAAAAATTATTTTTTTTCCTTACGTGAACGCTTGTGTATGAAATCCATAGCAGGGAGGCTATATGTTAGCCAAACATATTATACAGGAGGGATCTGCTCACATGTTTTCTTTTTTATCTGTGCAGTTTGTAACTAATAATTTAAGACTAGGTGACCTCAAGAATAAGACAGAAGCACTAGAAATGAGATGGATCATTAATTTACAGTCTGATAAAGGATTTGGTTTAAATGAAACAGTTTCTTTAAAATCTTACTTGAAGTCACATGATCGGTTTAAATAGTTTTAGTTGTTACGTTGTATTTATTTGTGTGTGTATATATATATATATATATATATATATATATATATATATATATATATATATATATATATATATATATATTGAGAGTGTTTCTTGAATTATTTATGGCCTGATGAAGTGTTCTTTGAGATGTGAAAGTGCTCACCATTTTATTAAAAGATTGTTTTTTATTTTATAAGTTGTGCTGCAGTTTCTTCTTTTTATTTTGGAATTGACTAAAGAAATTTACTTGGAGGCTAGGGATTTGACTTATAGATTCACTAGATATTTTAATTGCAATAGAAGGAGGGTTTATTATCTGGTTTTATAAATAGTTTACACCAGTTTTTACTTAGGCAAGACTGAGAGAATTTTGAGGAAGCATATTTATGAGCATATGTATGATGTATCACCTTTTAATGAATCTAATGCTCTATATCAACATGCTTAATAATGCCTAAGTAAATTCCATTTTTTGTGCTGGAACAGGTACTTATTATTCCTAGAGGAGGTCTATGGAAGAAAATAGGTGAATATAAATGAACTGTTATAGCAACACAAATTAGATGCGGGGTAAAATCACAAGGCTAAATGAAAAGATTTCCATTTGTAGTCTTCTAAAAATTTGAGCAGCCAATCTTTGAATTTGATTGTCATTTATTATTTTAACTGACTATGATACATATTTATACTAAATGTTATTTATTTATAAGAATTTTGGACACATATTCATTTATCTTGTGATTTATAAATTTCCAATTTTATCCTGTTAAAAATTTTAATTTAGCAATATTTTTAATTATATTTTATATACATATACCCGTATGCCTTTTATACCTATGTACTTGTTTGCACTGAAGCCTTTATTTGATTGGGTTTCTCTTAATTATTCAAATGATGGTGATTATGATTGGTTGTAACTTAATCCAGAGGTCATTTAAGTGCTGGTTACCTTGCTAAGTCAGTTCTGATAATGTCAACCACACAAAAGCGCTTAACATGCATTTGGATTTTATTTCCGTTTACTAAAGTTATATTTATATATTCCCTATGTCCACTTGGTGTGGTTTCTGCTATTTTGTTTCTGATTATTAAGTTGCTGTCATACACCATAGATGTGGTGAATATTTAAGTTTCTCAAATTATTTGTAGAAATACACTACTGGGTTGTGAAGAAATGGAGTGCTATGGTGCTCTCCCACCCCATCCTGCACATTCTATAAATCCTCACCCAATATTCTACCTGTGCTTACCACCAGTTTCCACCACTGTTCTAATAAACCCTTTTTAGACCTTTAATCTAGTCAGAAAATACCACACACACACACACACACACACACACACACACACACACACACACACACACACACACACACACATGGCCAAAGATGCCCCATAAAGGAAACCCTCAATTTTTGTCCTCAGCATTTGAAAATGATGGATGATAGTAAAATGGCATTCCATGTCCTATGACAAAAAACTGGAAATTTTACCTTTGCCCACAGTAATGCAGTCCACATCATGCAACTGTGCTTAGCCATGCTGCAACAGAAAGCAAGATTGATAGCGCTAAGGGAACATCATTATTGTTATGTGTTTAATAGTCTGCAGGGTTTAATGTATATCATATGGGATATTTTAATTCTCATTATTGTAATAAAGTTTGCTATACACATATTGCTTTGCTTCATACTCTCTTCATTCTCCCTTCAAATCTGTGAGTTTTAATATATGAAATACATCTTGCTTTGTGGTTTACTCAGTTTATGCTCAGTTCTAGAAACTGTTGATGTGGATTGGCGGTTGTTGAAATCCAGGATTATCTCAAACATTAATTAAGGTTTCCTTTCTCATGACATTTTTCCTTATGAAGTAAAGGATATTATTGTTATTCCCCCACCAGTATCCTACTTATTCCTTTTTGCAGTCAACCAGTATTGCACCCCTGCTCATACTGTCCCATCCCTAAGTGCAAGACATCTGAATAAAGCGAAAAATAACAGGGACAAAGTTTCAAAAACCAGGCACAAATTCCAATTATAAAATATTTAGTATAAGCATTCCTGTGCGTTAGCATGCATTTTTGAAGGATTTGAAGTCCTATACCTAAATGTGTATTTGCTAACAAAATATTGATACTATGATGGGCACAAGAACTTGAGTGAAGCAACTGCAGATTCTGTAAATATATTGACAGTGGAGAGATATGGCCCTGTAGTATGCATATTATGAACTCTTTACTATAATGACAATTACAGATGTTTAAATGATGGCATGATGACACTGAAGACAATAACACAACACATACACATTCTTAAATGGGACATAATCAGCCATATCTTCATAAAAGTGCTCATTATTATTATGTAATGTACACTATATCTATGTGTTGACTGACACTTTTGGCAAGACTTCTACTATGAAACCATAAGTTAGTTGGTTTATTTATTTATATTTGTTTACTGAGGTAGTACACCTATCAATATTGACCATTTCAGACTCAACAGTGGAGAAATACAAAATATTTCCCAAGTAAAAAATACAAAAAAAGCAGACAATAACAGAGTAATTAAGACTAATTACATAGTTGATACAATATTTTCTAGATTGTGGACTTTGATAGGCAGGTGTTCAATGCTGAAAATTACTTGTGTGTGTGTGTGTGTGTGTGTGTGTGTGTGTGTGTGTGTGTGTGTGTGTGTGTGTGTGTGTGTGTGTGTGTGTGTGTGTGTGTGTGTGTGCCACTATAATGTTAGGTAGAAATGGCTTTCAAAACCAATCTGATGTGTACACTTCAACTGAGGAGAAACATTTATACCAGGAGAGGGTTCTCACTACTTTTTCATTCACATCTCGGCCAAACATCTGCTTTGCAACACACTGATGATCTTATGCCTTCAAATACATTCAACCTGATGTTTGCAGTAAAGACTGTAGTAGTGGGATGGTTGGCAAATACACAGTCCTTTAGATTATGGACTTAGACAGGTGATCAAAATGCAATAATGATTTAATGGCATGAGTATATGTGACTTTAGTCCCAGGTAGGACCAATTTATACAATAGAGCTGATGTGTACAAAACCACCCCATGGAATGTTTACAAGGGGAGAGGCTCCCCCCACTCATTTACTCCAAACATCTGTCTTGCCATACTATGATGAAGTCATTCCTTCAAATGTGTGTTCTGTGACAATTGTAGTAAGATGCTTCCAGTGGTGCATGCAGCTATTACAGTTCTATAGCATGTGGACTTAGCTAGGCAGGTGTTAAAACACAGAAATATCTAACGTGTGAGTGAAGTAACATGACAACTAACTTTTCCAATATTTCCCCCAAATCTTTCACTCTCTTTTAGGTCAGAAGTAGGCCTTTCAACACATTGACAAATTCATCCCATTCAAATATATGTACTATGACACTTGACGTTAGACTTATCCCAAAGTGCATGCAGTTAATACACAGTTCTATAATATGTAGACTTTAATAGGCAGGTGTTCAAATCTGATAATGTACATGTGCAAGACAATAGTAATAGACAGGACTGGTTTTGGTTTTCCAAACTGAGAGTGATAGTGATATGGCTGACTCACACTTTTGTGAAAAGGAAGATGTTTAAACGTTTTTGATCAATCAATCTGCCTTCAGAGAGCACACAAACATTCAAAAACAATGGTTAATTCAGACCTTGTAGTGTGTACTTTCTGACAATGTAAATTGATCTGTGGCAGAAGCAGTTAATAAACTGCTCTCTCTAGTGTACTTGGCAACACATGTTTGTAAGACAATCATGGCAAACTTGACTTGATTGCACAACAAATGGTAATATGTCAGAAACACACGTGAAATCTAGCAGGCTTAAACATTTTTGAGCCCTCAGACTACATTTTAGGGAAGGTATAACCATTCCAGCACATTGCTGATGTAATCCATTCAAATGTCTGTTTCATGATACACCTAATACAATTATTTTTGTGGGGACTGTGGTAGATATTCAGTTCCTTGAACTTTGAACTCATGCATTTATTTAAGTCTGGCAAGGTGTAACTACTGAGTGGATAAAATAATGCTAACAGGCAGGACTGGCTTCTCCAACAGAACTGATATTTACAATATGAAATACAGGAAAAAAATATTACTAGGGATAGAAATACCTACTTTTATAATCACTTTAATGGAAGCCTTATGTTTTGAAATAAAACATGAGGCTTCAATTAAAGTGAGTACAAAAGCTGAAACAAGGGCAGCACAGCAGTTAATGTTGTCACATCACAACAAGAGGTTCCCCAGTTCAATTCTTGGCTGGGGTGCTGTCTTTGTGTCGAGTCTGCATGCCACCTGTGTTCATGTGCATTTCCACCTGGTGCACCGGTTTCCTCCCACATTCCAAATAAATGCAGCAGGTGGATGGGACACTAAAAATTGGCCATTGATGTGTGTGTGTTGTGGAAGAAATACCACAGTAGGGCTAGCCACCCAGCAGTGTAAACCTTGGCTCTAGATGATTGTCACTGAAAAAGTGACCATCTGACCACTGTGAGAAAATGGGAAAAGGGTCTGTGGATGGATGGATGGGTGGGTTGGTGGGTGGGTGGATGGATGGATTCATGGGTTATATTTTGAAACAAAATGTTCAGGTTATCCCTTCAAATGTGTGCTGTATTTCAAATCTGATATGAATTCTTGTGTGGAGTCATCAGTTAGTGCAGAGGGCAAGAGGAACTTGATGTGCCTTCCATATCTTTGACTCCAGTGGTGTATGCCTTTTATTATTTTGTTCACACTATAAGGGATACAGACAAGAATGGCTTCTTTAACAGACCATGATGTGTGTCATGCTACATAGTGGTCACAAAGTGTAATTGGAACAGTGTTCTACTTTATTATGGCTTTGGGATTGGTAGCAAATATTTATATAGTCATTTCTGTAGTATTTGTTTTATGAACATGCCCATTATAATGATGTATTCCACTGTATGACATTTAGCAAAAATCACCTTAATTGATCAATGTAATGGAAGAGTTATTGTCAGTTGTTTTCTGGCAAAAACGTATGAGAATTTGCCTAAAGCAGCATGAATGGATGCACAATGGAGATAGTGGAAAATATGTAGAGCATACCTACATTGTTACAGGCCAGGGCACACCTGCTGTATGTAAACTGTAGCAGGTCCAACAATTCACTTACTACTCGATGGTAACATTTCAGATATTTGTGAGGCATGTTGTATACTGTGATGCTGGTATTATGAATGTGTTGCTAAATGGTCAGGAGACATTTTGATTTACATCATGAAAGTATACTGTCTTCAGAGTTGTACTTTGTAAGAGTGTTAACTGTGTAGGTGTGGTTGCAGCAGCAGGAAGTACACATAAAATATGAAGTTTCATAATCACAACTACTTTACACTTCAGTCACATATAATAAAGTTATACGCTGCATGTTGTAATTGCCATGATAGAACAACACGATACTGCTATCAGGCACACTTGCGTTGTCCTTACTTCGTATTCTATGGGCTAATTTTCATGAGTGTCCTTCCCTTAACACATGCATATTCATGTCGATAGGCATACATTTACACACACACATACATACCTATATAAATATAGATAGATAAATAGATGGGTCTAATTTTAAAGCTCAAAGATTCAAAACGTCGAATTTCTTATGGTTGAGGCCATAAGATCGAAGTTTTGAAACTTCGAACTGTTTAAATGGAGATCACCGTACATCACATAATGGGAAATGTCTTGTTTTCCTCACTGTAGTGCAATCTTGGAGTTGGCATATTTAATTAGCAGGGGGTGTGGGATTGCAGGGGGAATGTAAAAAAAAATGTTTTTATTTTTTTTCAAAGTTTTGAGGTTTCAAAACTTCAATCTTATGGTTTCGACCATAAGAAATTCAAAGTTTTGAAACTTTGAACTTTAAACGTAGACACCATACATATATGTATATATATATATATATATATATATATATATATATATATATATATATAAAATATATCTATATATATATATATATATATATATATATATATATATATACACACACACACACACACACACACACACACACACACACACACACACACACATATATATATATATATATATATATATATATATATATATATATATATACACACACACACAGTGGATATAAAAAGTTTACACACCCCTGTTAAAATGCCAGGTTTTTGTGATATAAAAAATGAGACCACAGTAAATAATTTCAAAACTTTTCCCATCTTTAATGTGACCTATAACCTGTACAGTTCAATTGAAAAACAAACAAATCTGTTGGGGAAAAAATATAAAAAATATAAAATGTACAATAATCTGGTTGCATAAGTCTACTCACCCTTAAACTAATACTTTGTTGAAGCACCTTTTGCTTTAATTACAGCATTCAGTCTTCTTGGGTACACACCTGCCATCAATTGAAGAAACCCTGATTAACCCCAAATAAAGTTCAGCTGTCCTAGTAGAATTCCCCTGACAGTTACTCAGTTGCCTGCTACAGAAAAAATCATGGCTAGCAGAGAGCTTACCAAGCATCAAAGGAATCTCATTGTTGAAAGGTATCAGTCAGGAGATGGGTACAAAAAAATTTCCACAGCATTGGATATACCATGGAACACAGTAAAGACAATTATCAAAAAGTAGACAAAATATGGGACAACAGTGACAATGCAAAGAACTGGATGCTCCTCCAAAATTGATAAAAAGACAAGGGGCAGGATTCACAAAGCCTCCGTCTAAGAGATACAAGGCTTACACGGAGGCTGCAGTTAAACGGTGTGACGTCAGCATGTCATGCATATGCATGAGGGCATGCTGAATCACACCTAAGGCTAACACGGTCCGTGGAAGACAGTAGGGGTTGTGTCTCTAGGCCGAGCCCTGCAAGCGGACACGCCCCCAGAAGAGTAAAAGTGCCCAAAGTAAACATCCACGACAGAGTACATGGAAATGTGAATAAACACAACACAACACATGCCCCCACAGACTATGAACATAAAATTATATAAATGAACATGTTATATATTTTTTTTTCTGTAAAGATGTTTGTCCGTGAGTGCGCTAGTTTGCGCGGGCGTGCCCGAAGCTCAGACACAGTTAGCAGTAAGTGGAAAAGCATATAAGAACTAACTATGCAAAGTAAGCCAAAAAGCAATAGCATAGCAGTAGAGATGTCAGCTGAAGAGCAGGCAGTCATGGTTCGAGCCCGCACAACAACAATTTTTATTTTTAGTGAAATAAGCATGAAACAAGTCCCTGACATATATGTACACATATAAAATTATATTTTATGTAAAATGTAATGACATAGGCCATTTATTTTGAAGATATGTGAGATAACAAAATAATAAAAAATGCCAGATGTGCCTAGAGCTGAGCTACAGTTTAACAAGATGAGTGCATCTGCCGGTGGGTGATTAGTGGTTTAACAGATGCAAAATGAGTGCCCGAAGGAGAGCAGTGGTTTAACATGCTGAAACTGTGTGCCCCTAGCTGAGCTGAGTGTAATATGCATGCTGACAGCCAAATGAAGCGTAAACCAGCGTAACCCGTTTGCACCGAGCTGCGCACCGCGCCAACAAGCTAACCGGCGGGCAACGTTGAGCAAGCTGTAACAAAACTGCCTTTACACAGACACACCCCCTAGCCTGTCTAGATAGTCATAAAATATAAAAAGCAGTGGCCAGGTTTGAACACAGGATACCATGCACCATAGTCAAGGTACTGAACTACTAAGCCATGACAGCTGTACTTTGAAATGCAGTAATAGCAAATATATAGGAATGAATAAAGAGTGGACCATGGCAAAGCAGGTTTTGTGAAGCTGATACAATTCCAAAATGGCCAATCACAGATAAGTGCGGGAAAAACGGCATATATAAGCCCCATAGGTGGGAATACACAGCATAAACGATTGTAGAATTAACTTGCAGCCAGAATGACAGGAGTAGGTGAGGGTAGTTGCTTTCAAGCACAGAGGTGGGGCGTTGAGGAGTCCAGATATATGGTCTGGCTCCTAGTCCACAATCATGAGGCCCAACTCATGCAGGGCCAGGTCCTGTGGGGAGCATAAAGGGCTGAGGCGTGGGACGGTTGGCTCATGATCTCACCAGTGCCACAGGGATTCCAAGGACTGGTGAGCAGGTCCGTCACCACCATGCAGACCTGAAGAGACGTAAGCAGGACCAATTGAACCTTTGGATGCTGGAGGCCCGGCAAATGCCCAACACCCCACTACTGAGTAAGTTACATTTAATTATGTATGTAAGAAATTAAACTAGCTGATATTATGGAGATGTGTATTCCAATATTACTTCATTTATATTACAGCTGCAGGTGTCCGTTCTGTGAACCGCAGAGCCTATGGCGATAGGCTGGTGGACTTGCACCACCAGGCAGGTCAGTAATCCTCTCCCAGTAACTGTAAAGAAATATAAAAGTATGACAGTTAGCAAAACAGTGCAGTGTAGTCACTAAGTAATAAAATGTGCAAGTAACAGTGTAAGAGTGTTTGCAAGTATTGCTTGATTACAAAAGTGTGTTGCAGTCCGTAATCCAAACAGAAAAATGAAAATGTCTGAAATAAAGTCTGAAATAAAGATGTCCCAGCTGTAATATAATAGTACACAACCTGCAGCAGGCTGCAAAGTACAGCTGCAGAAGATGAGCAAATCACATGTGTGAAATATATCCCTGTTGAAATACTGAAACATGACAGAAGTGAGACTGCTAGAAAGGATTGTAATAACTACAGGTAAAACATGTCAATAAAGCCTAGAAGTAAGTACCATCCTGAATAATAAAATGAAAACAAGTGAGAGAGTGTGAGAAAGAGTTATAAATCCACCAATAAAGTAGTAATAACCCCTGAATAAAGTATACTGCAGTCAGTACAGAATGAAATGAATGTGACAAGCAGAACCAAACTGTGAAATGTGTTCAAAGTATTGCTGCAGCTGGAATGTGTATCCCAAAATCTGGATATGTTGCTCTCAGTCTGCAATATGCAGATAGGATGATTGTCTGAAATACCAAACATCCACAGTTGTCTATAGCTATATAAAGCAAATGTAGCAGGATGATGTAGCTGAACAAAGCCAGATATGAAAGTGTATGAATAACAATAAAATGTATATTGATGTAGCAGCAACAGTCCTATCACCAACTAGAAGTAGTTATCATATAGGAAACTGTAGTTAAAACAGTAGTGTGTATATATCTGCCGCTATTAGAAATGTACAGCATATGTATTGGTATTTGAAGGTGTTAATTATATTTTCTTCACCCCACCCTATAACCACATATAATCCATTCCACGTGAAATTGGTATGTGAGATCACAATTAACACCCCTGGACATTTGTCCTGTTGGGTCATACATATTTGCATGTACCTTGATGCATCTGCCCAGTTCATACATCCAAACCTGATGGCCTGTTGCCATCAATCAACCCTGCATGTTGTAGGACTGTGTATTGCTGCTCAAATTGTGCATGTGTTATGCTCGCTGTTCAATGGTGTGAATATCTGGGTGTTTGGTTAATGGGAATACTAATGCATGCTGTACAACTAATTGCGAATGGTATTGTATGTTACTAACCCAAACTGTCATGACATAATGAAAACATAGGATGACAGGGAAGGCGGGTTCCAGTGGACCCACCTCTCCCACCTCAGCTGGCGAGTGCATCTGGCACTAGTGCCCAGTCCGGACCCTCCTCTGGTGGCCCTCTGCCACCTGCAGGTGGAAGCGCTGCAGGGGATGGGGCTCATCCCCCCTCTGCAAGTGTGGCTGGAGGAGAACCACCACTCACCCTCCTTAGTGTCCAGACTGTGGTGCATATGGAGATCCGGGACTCTGTTCTTGGGCCCCTACACCAGCTTGAGGCACAGGTGGCACAACTTATGGGCATGCCTGTTGCCCATCCTACACAGCCCCCAGCACAGCCCCATCCTGGGCAGTGAAGGAACAGTGGCAACTGCCCATGGGTGGGGATATCAGTTCCACTGTTGCCATCTGTAGGCTCATGGGCTCTGGATATCCAAACATCCGTCCCCGTCAATTGTGTAACCCCTCCCCACACATGTCATACACCACCCCTGTATGCGTCTTGTTTGTCTTGTCTGTTGACCTACCCAAACTACCTCGCCAGCTATACCGACTTCCTTTACCTGACATACCACTCTCATCTGAAAAAAAAAAAAAAGGGCACTCTGTACCCACAAAAAAATTACGCCCCATACATAGCTGCCCATTCTGCACACATGTCTGCTGGACATGGAAACTATCAATTACAATTGGCTGTACAACAAGTATTATTGTTGTCCTGACACCTCTCTCAGGGGTGGAAGGTTTCAAATGTCACACCAAATTACAAACATTTGCACAGCTGTTGCTGATGAAGAAATGGGCAGCTATGGGCCTTACCTACATCCCTCCTGCAAAACCCAAGCTTGTTTCCCGACTTTCTTACCCTCTTTGTGGCCCCTTTTTCACCACTTTCCTGTCTCCCCATTTTCATTTCTTTCAAAGTAAATAGCTGGTGTGCGCAAGAGTAAGCACTTTTAAGTGGTTGTAAGTGGGTGTGCACGGAGCTGAACTCCACTGCGCATACGGGAGCTCCGCACAAACCAGCGCTAACCCAGTTACAACTGCTTCAAAGTGCCTTAGTCACTCTGATTGACAGGTCCTGTAGTCAGTTCAAAAGCAAAATAAAATCCCACTGTCAGTCCCAAACCCAGGACCTTGGAAACAGTAGCCTGCATGACTTAACACTAAGCCACGACTGTTATACAAGAACATTGTGCTAAAATAAATATATCATGTAATAGTAGGAATGAATGTAAAGGGAATATAGGATGTGTAGTACACAAAGCATGTCATGTATACTTACTGTCAAATCTAGTGGATTTCTATAATAGTAGTGTGTGAACAGAAACAGCCATGCCAGTTGGTAGCTAGTAGGTAATAATGTCAGTTATTATACATATATAAATGCTTTCACATCTGAGAAGTAAATGCCAAACAAGAGGGGTCCTAGGACAGAGCCCTGTGGTATTCCACATGTGACGGGCTTTGAGTCTGACATGGCTCCCGCAATATTGATATTATGGATTCTGTAGTTCAACCAGTGTGCAACCCATCATGTGACATATGTAGTAACATGTATGCTGATGAGCTTGTCTATGATGCCTGAGTGGAGTACTGTGTTGAAGGCCGTAGGCAAGTCCAGGTAGGCTGTATGGACTGCTTTGCCCTCATCAATGGCTGTAGTGACTGTTTTGAAAAGGTCAACCAGGTTCAAAAGGCAGTATCAGCCCATCACAAAGGCAAACTGGGTGGGATCAAGTGTCTGCAGGTACCTGATATCGCTGTATATGCGTCCCATAATGAATCATTCCATAGCTTTGCAGACCAGGCTGGTTAAGCTAATGGGGCGGTAGTTCCCAAGGTCAGTAGAGGTGCCTCCTTAGTGGAGTGGGACCACTGTTGCTGTATGCCAGTGTTCAGATACATATCCTGTAGCATGGCCAAGGTTAAATAGCAGTTTTATATGCGGTTGTATCTCCTCTTGGAGTTCACGTAGCACACATCCAGGGATACCATCAGGTCACATTGATGCTGTGTGTTCTGCTTTGCTGAGGGCGGCCCTCACCTGGACATCTGAGATGATAGGGAGGTTACATTCAGCTGTGATAAGTATTTCTAAGTGTGGGGGTGAGGGAGGGGGGATACTTCCACTGAACCTGTCTGCCAGAATGTTGCCAATATCTGTGTGTTCAGTGAATGTTAAGTAGGTGTGTAGTAACTCAGAGCATATCTGAGGCTTTTTGTCCATATGTCTAACATAACTGAAGAAGGCCTTGTGGTTATCTATAGTGTCTGTGGCCATTTCCCTCTCAGAGTTGGCCGTGGATGTTATGAGAGACTGTAGCTTATTACCAGTGCTGACCACAGATGCCTTCCCTTTATGTGAATCTGCTCTGTCCTGCAGTAGCCTCCTTCTATCGTTATACAATTTGCCTTTGGCTGGGGTCCACCAGAGAGGATGCCTAACCTTTGTGCACAGGGACTGGGTTAGAAATGTCTGTGCATGTTCCATGCATTCTTTGGGATGTCCATGGGAAGCATTCGCAAAGGGGTCAGCATTGTGGATTGTGGCTACCACTAGCCCAGTGGGCTGCATGGATACCATGTCAGTCCTAACAAGTGAATATCTGTCTATTCACATATATATCAAAGTAGTCTACTGTGCTGGTGGTGGTGGTGGGATATGTATATCCAGGCTGAGTAATTTGTGTCCAGATCACACTAGTGGATGCGTTCACATCACAGTACCTTGGTATAAAAATTCCTCAGAGTGAGGTTGTGCACTGGACCTGTCTCAGTGTGCGCTGACCCGATGGGGCTTGCTACTATGTTGTATGGAATGTAGCAGGTATTGTTACTTTTAGGTTTTGGCTGAGCATGATATCTGGCCATGTATATGTATCCACCAAAGAGACACACATAAAAGTGCTACATATGGGAGTAGTAGTATATCACTACAGTTGAGTATCATGTATAGTATGTGTGCCATATATATTGCTGACATAGTTTGCTGATATCCTGTTTTGTGTGTTCTCTTTCAACGGGGACATATGACGCGTCAATGAAATCTTGCCTACTCTGCTGCAGAAGATGAAGAGATACACAGAGCCTGGTGCGGGATTATGACATACTGTTTTCCGCTTTTCCAGCCAGAATCAACAGGAGAGGGCTGCCACTGTGTGCAAGACCTTGTCCGTAGGAGTGAAATGACATTAGCATAATAGGACATAACCAGGCAGATACGCGACATCACTGCAGTGATTTCATCAGAAATGTCCATCAGCGTCTTCCGGATAGTCCTACAGGCAACAGATCACCACCAGGAGGTGGGGGAATTGGCCATACATCCCTCACCAGACTGGAGGAGCTACTCCTAAGTGTTGTGGCTCCAGCCCAGGAACTATCAACAACAACACACCTGCATTATGATGGAGGCTGGATCACACAGCAACATGACAGCGGGCGCTAAGGACATACCAGGTAATATGCCATATGTACATGACTGTTCTGTACACTGTTGGTTATGCATGTGTAAAGGTGTGTCCGATTGGTAATATGGCTGTCAACATAGTATGGAATTATTGCAGGTGTGATATGGCCAATATCAGCTAGCTGACAATGTGAAAGAGCAACTGGTGTATTGCTACTGCACTGTATCATATGCATTATCAATGGCACAAGTTATTGCCCACTGAATTAATCCCTCATTTCTGCAGGTCCCTCTGGTGTTACAGCAAAGAAGCCCGTATCCATGCTGGTGAGTGTGTTTTAACAATACCTATAATGTAGTCACTGAAATAGTGCTGAAGTAATAATAGATGTAACTCAGTAGTGCTCTGTGTGTGTATACTGCGGGGTGTGCATGTATTGCATGTGTGCCTGTGTCCGCGTGTGCATGTGTGCATATGTGCATGTGTGCCTGTGTCCTACGTATTGCATGTGTGCATGTATTGCATGTGTGCATGTTTGCCTGTGTCCATGCAATGTGCATGTGTGCAAGTGTGCGGCATGGCTATTGCATGTGTCCCGCGATGTGCATAATGTGCATGTGTGCATTAGTACATCACTGAAGTAACATTATTGTGAACATTGCAAACTGTGTTTCCTGTCTTCCTCCCACAGGTTCTAAATTGCTGCTCACAATGGTGTCCTGCAGCAGGGAACTATGAATCTGGTGCCACGAGAGTACCGATAAATAATGATATCTGTGTGTAATGGCACAGGAAGGTATGTCAGGATCAAGTCATTGGTCAGCCAATTGACGAGTGATACACAGCTATCAGCAGCATCATTGCACTTTTACAGTCATCCTGCCAGTACATCCCTATGCCACCATTGTCCTAGGTGAAGGACAGGATACAATGAGCATTGACCAGGAGTAATGTGTTATCTACTGTGGCAGCATGTTTCACCACACAGCAGCCATGGGCAGGGTCACCTGAGATGGGTACCACACAGACCAGTTGCCATAAGGTTGGATATTCTCGTGGGAGCATCCGCTTCAGGTGTACTGCCTCTGGCATGATGTGGAAAACGATCGCATTATGGAAAATGTAGACCAGAACCAGGGTCTGAGGAGCTGAGAGCATATTCGCTTTATTTTATGCCATGACTGACAGTATCGTGACATCATGGATGATATCAAATAATTTCACCCGATGTCACAGACAGACGATTGTGAGGGACATATTACAGCAGTTCCCACAACGCCACATGTCCATGAGCCAGGGCAATGGTGGGGCGGATTTGCTTGGCGTCAGCGTAATACATATGCCAGCAACAGCAGCAGCTGGCAGTCAGCGGATGACAACAGGCCAGCGGATGTCCCCATAGTGCCAGCAGCAGCCCCAGCAATGCTGTGTTTGTCACTGTCATCAGAGCCTTCCCAGGAGACCACGTGCCATTAATCTGGACGAGATCCCAACAAAGGACCTGTGTCCAGTCAACACAGTCCCGCTTCTGATGACAGTACCCAGTCTGGCTTAGTACGGGATATGGTCTGCTTACTTCAGCACCCCTGCCAGGCACAGGTACGATGTCCGTGCCCACAGAACCACAGTCTGTATGACCTGCCAGAGTGCAGTCTGTGGCTGTCCTGGAAACTCCGGTATATAGCAGCCATGAGGTGGAACTGTGTGAGTACACATACACACATCACGCGAAATGTTAACACCTAGGGCTACCACATACCGCGCACACTGCTGCCAACAGTGCCCCACCCTGTACTGCTGTCCCTCACCCAGCACACATACACACACGTGTCAATTAGGTGAGTATCAGTGGGGAGACTCAGGCATACCTAATCCACACCCTGTGCATATGATGAAACTGTGCCACCTGCCTAACGCAATCTCCAACATCGAGTGCAGGAACAGGTAAAACACGTTGCTGATGCACAAGGGTGACCTACTAGAAGTGTATTACTAGTATCATGTTGGTAACAATTTGCAATTAGTGTGCTTGATTATGACTGTGTGTATATCCCAGCATGCCTGATGCGGTAACTGTATGACTGTCGAATTGTTATCTACACCCATGAAGTAAGGGTACCCATAGTGTAACAGCTGCACATTATTGCATACTGTGGTGAGTAAGGATGTCAACAGATAGCCACATACCATAGGTAGCACAGGGGGGAAGCGGAATGCAAGTAGTGATATGCAGCTGATGGACATGTTACACAGTAATGGTGGCATGTTGCCCACAATGGCTAATAAAATGTACGGATGTTTTTCGCGGCTTGTTGATATGTGTGCAGTACCAATGTAATACAAATTACAATTAAATATGACATAATATCAGTTCTACCATGGACATCTGAGCGCTGTGCATTTTACCTGGGTACATGTTGATTGGAGATTGCCTGCATATTTGCACTGTTACCTACTGGAAGTGTTGCCCCTTCTTTGTTGTACAATGGACTACTTCCAGCCTGCTTACCTGTAGCTTTGTTTGCATGCATGTTTGCTTGGAGTTCCCTGGAACACTGCTTCCACCTGCAATGCCGCCAGAGTTACAGAGCTTCTGTGGATTCCTATAGTGACATCTGCATAAGCATTACTATCACATTATATATCAGTTTCCACATGACAGAACATCACTTCTGTCTGTCCTGTTTTGCATGTCTGCGTTGCCTGTGACACATTGCATATGACTTACCTGGCATTTACCCGGTACCCGTGTGCGAGTCATATATGCCAGTGCTATGAAATCAGTAGCATTTACACCACATACTCACCTTCAGTATGTTGTTCCCCATTGGCCCTATGTGTTGGTAATCACCATGGCAATCACACTACTATGGTAGCATGTACCCAAGGTAACCTGTGAGATCCACCTCCTATGGTCCAGTTGCTGGTTTATGTGGAGGTCATTTGGCAATGTATACAGCTGCCACATGTATGCAGTCAACCCTCTCCCTGGCCAGGAGCGTTACAACACGTAATGCTGATACCCACCCACATAGCCAGTCTGGGGACTGAGAACTCTGAACCCAGTACTGCCATACCCTGTCCAGGTGGCGCTGACATACTACAGTGACTACAATACCAGTCTGACATAGACCCAAACTGACAGCAATCCGAAGACACACTGGGGCATGCCGGAGACTCAGAATAGCATCACTGCCACTGAGCATGCACACACACCTCCATGGACTGGCACACAGGCATACGCTAAGTCGAGCAAGCACATGCCACATGGCACATCCGGTGTGCCACACCTCACAGCCTGTAGGGCTACACAACACACACCTGCTACAGATGTGTCAGGTACCTCTTGGCCACTGCGGTGAGGTCCCTCAACAGGCTGTACATGGTGAAGGTCACGGTGGTATGCTTATGGGGCACTATGGTCCACCACAGAAACTTACGAATACAGGTCAGTCAGAACTGGACACATATGACTCAGTCATTGTCCATGCCTGCCACTATAGATGATCTGAGACATACCTCCCTGGACTACATGATAGGAACATGTGGGGCTCTCTCAGCATGAAGCACGAGGCCAATGTAAGGCCTGACCTTGGTTGCCATCATACCCTCACCAGGTATGCTACCACAATAATATTGGGAAGGGTGTTTTATGTCTACATTCTGCTCAAACTCCAATGTCATTCATAGGATTATCAATGGCTGTCAGCGTGTGCTTACATGCTAGGGAAGCCACAAAGATTTCTTGAGGAAGCTTGCACATGACACCCATGGGCCATTTGGCCCTTCAGTGGCGAAGCCCTTGATACACACATGGTGCCTTTTGCTGCAGGACACGAGGGATTGCATAGCCAGCTCCGGCGAAGTGTATTATCGCATGGGATAGGACACTAACGGTGATGCTACAGAACACCAGCAGTGTACACTGCAAGATCATCATTGCACACTGTCCTCAGCATGGTAAACTGCAATATCGTGCAAGATTCTGATTCACAGCTCAGGTGCAACCCATCATTGCCAGGTTATACCTCATACCATGCGCTTTCATCCCCTACACATGTAACACACATGGACGGGGGTGATATCTCAAAGGCACCACGAATACACACTCACTCCAGGTGGTTGGCAGCACAAAGCATCAGAAGACTATCCATGAGCAGCTAACAGTGTGTTGGACTGCCTCCCCTGGTTCATAGCCTAACACACAACCCTCCCATACGGAAACCCACCTGTCCTCCCTAACAACACTGGCAATATGACGGTCTATAGAAATGTCTTTATAGGCTGGACTGCATCAACAAACATTGTGCTTAGCCAGGCATTACTGTGGCTAACTTTAGCTGAAGGTTCCCAGCATGTAATGCTGAATTGCGGTGGAACAACGTGTTGCAATCCCACAACGAATTGGGAACATGCAGCACCTGTTCATCAACTTCATATGGAGCTATGGCCCCAGACCAGATGTGTATCCCCTGCTGTTGGTAGTATACCATATACAACTCACTGTATATGCACATACGTATGGTACAGTAAAGACACAGTCATAATGATATGCATTGCGAATGCCATTTATCCACTTGAGTACGCGTTTCAGACATGAAGTAACTACTGGGGTCCGCAGGTATATATGTGTATGGTATCACGCATCATCAATGCATTACCCATCGCTGGTTTAGGCAATGGCATGCATTGTTATGAACAACAACCCGCACGGGGTCATATTGTGTGAAGCACAACCACCGTCCAAAAAAAGATAGCCACATACATAGGTAGCACAGGGAGAAGCGAATGCAAGTAGTGATATGCAATGATGGACATGTACAGTAATGGTGGCATGTTGCCCACAATGGCTATGCAATGTGGATGTTTGCGCTTGTTGATATGTGTGCAGTACCAATGTAATACAAATTACAATTAAATATGACATAATATCAGTTCTACCATGGACATCTGAGCTGTGCATTCCTGGGTACATGTTGATAGTGCCTGCATATTTGCACTGTTACCTACTGGAAGTGTTACCCCTTCTTTGTTGTACAATGGACTACTTCCAGCCTGCTTACTGTAGCTTTGTTTGCATGCATGTTTGCTTGGAGTTCCCTGGAACACTGCTTCCACCTGCAATGCAGAGTTACAGAGCTTCTGTGGATTCCTAGTGACATCTGCATAGCGTACTATACGTATATCAGTTTTCCACATGACAGAACATCACTGTCTGTCCTGTTTGCATGTACGTTGCCTGTGACACATTGCATATGACTTACCTGGCATTTACCCACGTGTGCAGTCATATATGCCAGTGCTATGAAATCAGTAGCAGTACACCCACACATACTCACCTTCAGTATGTTGTTCCCCATTGGCCCTATGTGTTGGTAATCACCATGGCAATCACACTACTATGGTAGCATGTGCAAAGGTAACCTGTGAATCACCTCTATGGTCCAGTTGTGGTTTATGTGAGTCATTTGGCAATGTCACAGCTGCCACATGTATGCAGTCAACCCTCTCCCCTGGCCAGGAACGTACAACACATGTGTGCGATGCCACCACATAGCCAGTCTGGGGACTGAGAACTCTGAACCCAGTACTGCCATACCCTGTCAGGTGGCATGACATACTACAGTGACTACAATACCAGTCTGACATAGACCCAAACTGACAGCAATCCGAACACACTGGGGCATACTTGGAGACTCAGAATAGCATCCTGCCTGAGCATCACACACCTCCGCAGCTGGCACACAGGCATACGCTAAGTCGAAACAGCGCACATGCCACACATGGCACACACATCCCGTGTGCCACACACTCACAGCCTGTAGGGCTACACAACACACCTGCTACAGATGTGTCAGGTACCTCTCTTGGCCACTGCAGTGGGGTCCCGCTCAACAGGCTGTACATGGTGAAGGTCACAGTGATATGCCCATGGGGCACTATGGTCCACCACAAAACACAGGCATACAGGTCAGTCAGAGGCATGGACACATATGACTCAGTCATTGTCCATGCCACTATGGATGATCTGAGACATACCTCCCTGGACTACATGATAGGGAACATATTAGGGCTCTCTCAGCATGTGACACGGGCCAGTATGAGCCTGACCTTGGTTGCCATCATACCCTCACCAGGTATGCTACCACAATATGTAGGAAGGGTGTTTTATGTCTACATTCTGCTCAAACTCCAATGTCATTCATAGGGTATCCAATGGCTGTCAACGTGTGCTTACATGCTAGGGAAGCCACAAAGATTTGCGAGGGGAAGCTTGCACATGACACCCATGGGCCATTGTATATTGGCAAAGCCCCTTGATACACACATAGTGCCTTTTGCTGCAGGACACGGATTACATAGCCAGCTCCGCGGGTATCACATGGGATAGGACACTAACAGTGATGCTACAGAACACCAGCAGTGTACACTGCAAGATGCATGCATTGCACACTGTCCTCAGCATGGTAAACTGCAATATCTGTGCAGTACCAGATTCCTGATTCACAGCTCACAGGTGCAACCCATCATTGCCAGGTTATACCTCATACCATGCCTTTCATCCCCTACACATGTAACACACATGGACAGGGGGGTGATATCTCAAGGCACCACAGATACACACTCCTCCAGGTGGTTGGCACAGCACAAAGCATCAGGGCCTATCCATGAGCAGCTAACAGTGTGTTGGACTGCCTCCTGGTTCATAGCCTGGCACACACAACCCTCCCATACACAGGAAACCCACCTGTCCTCCCTAACAACACTGGCAATATGACAGTCTATAGAAATGTCTTTATATGGCTGGACTGCATCCAACCAAACATTGTGCTTGAGCATTACTGTAGCTACAACACACTAGCTGAAAGGTTCCCAGCATGTAATCACTGAATTGCAGTGGAACAACATGTTACCAATCCCACAACAGGTGGGAACATGCAGCACCTGTTCATCAACTACATGTAGACTATATGGCCCAGACCAGATGTGTATCCCCTGCTGTTGGTAGTATACCATATACAACTCACACTGTATATACACATACCGCATGTGGCCCCTGCACAGTAAGACACAGTCATAATGATATGCATTGCGAATACCATTTATCCACTTGAGGCACGTTTCAGACATGGTAACTACTGAAGGTCACAGGTATATATGTGTATGTGTCACACACATACATCATGTGTGCATTGCCATCGCTGGTTTAGGCAATGGCATGCATTGTTATGAACAACAACCCACACATGGTCATATTGTGTGACACAACCACACGTGGCAGTTGCGGGTTTCCAAAACATACCTATCTGTTCTCTGATAGTGGTAATAGACCCAGTAGCGGAGCGCACTATTGGCATTACTGGGCAATTAGCCCTGTTTGGCTGTACTGATAGTGTGGTGACATCCCCTGTGTTTACTGGGGGAATATGCAGCATCTGGTGTATTGTAGTAGTTGCCAAAAGGATCTGTTCTCTCACTCTTGCAATTACACACAGCCTACCTACCCCGTAGTATACCATATACAACTCACACTGTATATACACATACAGCATGCGGCCCCTGCACAGTAAGACACAGTCATAATGATATGCATTGCAAATACCATTTATCCACTTGAGGCACGTTTCAGACATGGTAACTACTGAAGGTCACAGGTATATATGTGTATGTGTCACACACATACATCATGTGTGCATTGCCATTGCTGGTTTAGGCAATGGCATGCATTGTTATGAACAACAACCCACACATGGTCATATTGTGTGACACAACCACACGTGGCAGTTGCGGGTTTCCAAAACATACCTATCTGTGCTCTGATAATGGTAACAGACCCAGTAGCGGAGCGCACTATTGGCATTACTGGGCAATTAGCCCTGTTTGGCTGTACTGATAGTGTGGTGACATCCCCTGTGTTTACTGGGGGAATATGCAGCATCCGGTGTATTGTAGTAGTTGTCAAAAGGATCTCTTCTCTCACACTTGCAATTACACACACCCTACTACCCCCCCAACACACACACTTGCAGGATTCATACCCCTACCTAACTATGTCACGACACGTGAGAGAGACGCATTAGCGAAGCGCACTCTTCGGATTACAAGGAAGTTCCTCTTCTCCGGCTGTACTTATAGGGTGCTGGCATCATCAGTGTTTGGAAAGGGTAATGTGCATCATGTAGTGTGTTCTCCTGACTGCCAAAAAGCACATGTTTTTCATACAGAATTGCACACACACAAACTCCTCTTATCCAAACACACACTTAAAGGTTTTAAACCCCTACTTAACTATGTTATGACACTTGAAAAAGACGCATTAGCAGAGTACGCTATTCAGATTACTGGGAAGTTTCTCTTCTCCAGCTGTACTTATAGGGTGCTGACTTCATCAGTGTTTGGAAAGGGTAATGTGCATCATGTAGTGTGTTCTCCTAATTGCCACAAAGCACATGTCTTTCATACAGAATTGCACACACACACAAACTGCTCTCATACAAACATGCACACTTGCTATTTACAGGATTCAAACCCCTACTTAACTATGTTAGAACACTCGTGACAGACGCATTAGCGCAGCGCACTATTCACATTACTGGAAGGTTTCTCTTCTCCTGCTGTACTTATAGGGTGCTGACATCATCAGTGCTTAGAAAGGGGAATGTGCATCCTGTAGAGTGTTTCCCCAGTTGCCAAAAGGGACATTTCCCTCACATACACACTAACCCCCCTCCACACACACTAGGCATTTGTAAGATTCAAACCCCTACCTAACTATGTTATGACACTCTAGATGGACGCATTAGCAGAGTGCACTACTCGCATTACTGGGTGATTTCCCTTCTCCTGCTGTACTTATAGGGTGCTGACATCATCAGTGCATAGAAAGGGGAATGTGCATCCTGTAGAGTGTTTTCCCAGTTGCCAAAAGGGACATTTCCCTTACACAGACTTGCACACACAACAACCCCGCTCACCCACACACACACTGAGCATTTGCATGGTTCGAACTCCTACCTAATTATATTATGACACTTGAGGGAGATGCATTAGCAGAGCGCACTATCCGAATTACTGGGCATCTGTCCTGCATCTGCAGTATTTATAGGGTGCTGACATCTTTATTTCTACAGAGGTATGTACATCTAGTACTACCTGTCAGGTGGGGGATAGCATATATATGCATTTGCAGCCACCTACATCAGGGCCAGATATGCACATTGCACTGGCAGGTTATGTTCTATACCATGCTCCGTGACCACAGGGCCTGTAACACACAACAAAACCAGTCCAGAACACCCCTCCCACATCCAGGACACACACTTTGCTTCCCTGGGAACAGTGTCAGGATATGCAGGTGTTCACATACACCATTCCAGTTGTTAACATCAGGTACAGGCATATTGTGTGTGGGAACTACTCAGGCCTCTACAACAATACCCTACTGCCACTACAATTTGTGGGTCCATGTGCTATGGCAAAACCACTCACCACAGCCACATGGGGGAATACATATTGCACCTGTCCATCTGCAACATGGGTACTCCCTGTTCCACACCAGAGGTAGACCACCATTGTTGATATCTGACCATACCCACCTTTCCCTGGACATCCATATCCCATCCACACACCCAGGCAAGGTTGTCACTGCAAACAAACTGTATTTAGCACAAGCAGACTCTACACTTGTGAAGACTGGGGTGGAAGACTTCAAAGGACCCATGCTGGGGGACTATACTGGCCACTCTGCATAATCCTTGACAATTGCATTCTATGTGCATGTGTAAGGTTTGCATTGATCATGCTATCCCACATATACCCATGACTGCTCCACAGCAGGACACCTGTCAGGTGTACACCAGCCATATATGAGCTGTCCAACAGACAGAGTGAGCTAATACATTGCACAGCTGTAGCCCACAGAGGGAGGACATCTATGAACAGTACCGGCATGACACTTCAATCCCACATAATCATCACAACACAGTGTTGACAGTGAAATTGTCTAGACAATGCAGATAGGGCTCCCCAAAGTCTGTTATTGACGCTCACTTACTGTTAGATGTCCTCAGCAACCCTCTTCCAGCACACACCAACAACATGGATGTGGCTTAGCACATTCTGACCCTGGGATCTCCACTGTGTCCCTGCTTGACAGAGACACAGCACACTAGCCTCACACAATGCCTTATGTGACCTACTTTACAGTGGCACAGTAGCCTACTGTACTGGGGATGCAGATGCCAAGCACACTCTGGCTAAGCTGTCATTCCCTAGGGCAGGCAGCCTAGTATTGACCTCTACACCCATATGTTTAATTGTCAGATGCACAATATTTGTTGCTGATAGACTGTTTGCAGGTCTTATTTCCATAGCATTCCCTGTTTCTATGAACAACTTGTGTATCTGTGGAAGATGTTTGAATATGTGGGGGATCCACTATATCACTTATGTCTCTGTAGTCATTTACTGTGTGCACTGGGCAGATTGCTGTGATGTGGTTGGTTCCTGGAATGACACGTACAAATACCAGATATATGTAGCCAACTACTAAACGGAGATATGGCATAATTGTGTGAGCATGCCCAGTTCAGCCTTTCCATGGCATGTTGTCTGACATATGCCTCATTTATCTAAGTGTGCGAGCATGCCCAGTGTGAGCTTTCCATATGTTGAACTCTGCAGTCCACCACATATTTGTGTGAGTGTGAACTTCAACAATATCTCACGTTTATGGTTGTGTGTTTGGTGTCATGTTGTGTACTTACTGGCCAACTTCCTCATGTCTGAACACAACAGGGATTATACTGTGCCTGCAGGGATTGTATGGGATACTTTGCATACAGTTGTCAACATCCTTTCATACTGACCTAACACTGTAGTACCGTATAGTGTACTGGTTCAGTACTTTCACTGTGGTGGACAGTATCCTGGGCTTTAGTCCTATCACTGCTTTAAATCTTCATAGCGAGCACAACAGACTGTGTAGGGGCCAGTTGTGCACATATGACCATGTTGCATTATTTTCAGATATGGACTACCTAAACCAGGCTTGTCCAATATTGGTAGTGTATTCCACAACATAGGTGGACATTGGCAAACACTAGGGATGTGCCCTAGGCCATTTCTAATGCTAGTCAGAGAGTGTGTTTGTCCTTTGACACACATTGTAACTGGAGTTTACCATGACATATGTCATGGTTAGTATACTGTGCCTCCGTCTACCTGTGACATAACAGTGATACCCAGGGTAAACCTACCATCTCCCATCCACTCATCAAGATTCCTCTTGAGGAGAGTCAATGGGTGACTCTCTGGCTAACCTGTACTGGGAGTTTACTCAAGAGTGGGGGTGGCTTTTGTGTTATGGATCATTCAGTACTGCTTGTCCTATGTATGTCAGTGCTGGGGTTCAGGTCTCTCATGTGCATAGCTCACTGCCATTCAGATTGTACAAGGTGCAGCATGCTCATTGATTCCAGCTTGGACATGGCTTTATACATCAGGCACAGCTTGCCTCTGGGTGGGCAGTATGGCAGTGTGTGGAGCTGCAGTTTGTTTAATCAGGCAACACATGGCATCTGTTCAAGCTCTTTGCTACTCTTGGTGAGGTACTGTTGTGGACTTTACAGTTGATAGAGGTGTCTGCTGAGGTACATCCCAGAGGGGCTATTGTAGTCAATTGTAACGCTGATGAAGGATGACTGCAGAGCCACAGTGACCTCCTCTTATCTAGATCTGACAACTTTCATGATTAGGTGGGTATATGGTATGTTTCTGTGAACACTGCAGCCTCATGTTTGTCCAATGCAGGATATCTATCACCTTGTGTCCCCAGATCTCTTATTACATGTTAGGTACGTAATGGGTTATCACCTGTGTGGTAATTGGTGGGCACTTACTGTATATCCACGGTGGTTGACTATACACATTTCTGCAATTAGCTTGCTGACATGGCTATGGCACCAGTTGTCTGTTTCTATGTGGCCCTTTTGTGGGATGCTTGTGTCAGCTGGGGGTCAGATATGGTGGGCAGTTTGTATTCCTCTGCATACATGTTCAGTCACAGTCCTTCCATGTTGGCCTGTACATATGGGACATATATATACGGAACGAGGGAGGTCCCAAGACCAAGCCTTGTGGGATGCCACTTATATCTGGTTTGTAGTCTGACATGAATGCAGCATGTCTGACCATGTCAGTTCTGCCCTTGGTCTGGTTTGCAACCCTCTTACTGACATAGGGGTTTATATTTAAGCTGGCGATCATATCCATACTGAACACGTAGGGTATTGTATGGAAGCATTTGCAAGGTCCAGCTATGCTGTGTGGACCACATTGCCCTCATCAATGACGTTAATGACTGTTTCAAATGGGTCAAACATGTTTAGGGGCAGGATCTGCACTTACGACAGCCACACTGGGTAGGGTCCAGAGTCAGCAGGTCCCCAATAGCTTTATGTCTGTGGTACATGCTGATCCTTTCCATAGGTGTGCAGACCAAGCTTGTCAGGATCCTGGGTTGGTAGTTTGCAGTATCCATTCAGGCAACACCTTTGTTGAGAAGGACCACTGTTGCTGTACACTGCTCTTTGGGTACATATCCTGTGGTAAGGCTGACATTGAGCAGTAGTGTGATTTGGCATTCCATTCTTCTTGGAGTCCATGTTGGACTCAGCCCAGGACACCATCTCATACCTTTGCTGCTGTGTGTTTTGCTTTGTAGATGCTGGCTGTTACCTCAGCATCTGCAATTTCAGGGGGCCAGCAGTCTGCTGGGATAGATATTTTGCATTCTGGGGGGGGGGGGTTGCACTGCACCTGTCAGGTTGTATGTTGGCAATATGTGTGTGTGTTTGGTATGTTGTTTGTAATATTTGTGTGATTCAGGGCATATCTGTGAATTCCCAACATGGTTCCTACCATCAGTTGAGTATGCCTTGTGATTATCCTTAGTGTCCTGTACAATTTGTATCTTCATAAGTCCATAGGTTCATACTAGGCTATCCACCCTAGGGCATTTGTAAGCCTAGCCAGAGTGCGTGTGTCTTTTGCCGCCATTTGCTATGTGAATAGTATGGCCATTTATGATTTACTTTACTGTGCCTCTGTCTGGACGTGACACAGTGAATACCCCCAGTGTACATCTACGATCATCCATCCACTTGGCAATATTCCTTTTGAGGGGCGTTAGTGAGGGGCTCTGCCTAACATGGAGTGGGATCCTGTTCCAGGATGTGGGGAGCCTCTGGGTTATGTATCTGTCCCTCCAGCACATCCTATTTCTATATGTGTTGAGGTTGACATCTGTCACTCTCACATCTCCAATGTCTTTGATTTTCCTGGGGTGGAGCATGTCCATTACTCCTGTGTTGGACATGGCCTTGTACAACAGACATACAATGCCTCTGTGTAGGCAGTATGTGACTGCATTCAGCTGGGGTGTCTGCAGCCAGGCAGCATATGACATATATTTGAGACCCTTTATCCTCTTGGTGAGGTACCTTTGATGTCTTTCTAACCGCTGCAGGTGTCAGGTAAGGTACATCCCATATGAGTCATTGTACTAGATTATGGGTCTGATAAGAGAACAGTACAGGGGCACAATGACCTCTGTTGATGTAGATGTGAATCCTTTCATGATACGGTGTCCAATATAGACAGTCTTCCTAGCCACATTGGCAATGTGAGTGTCACATAACAGGTTACTGTCCACTTGTGTCCCTAGGTCCCTGATTACTCCTTGCATACATAATGGTTTACCACCTATGTGGTAATTTTTGAGTACCTTGTTTGGTATTTGGTGGGACATTCATACTGTCCAGTGTCTTCAGGATGTCTGGGTGGGGTTCCTGTGTGTGATAGTGTGGTCTGTAGCATGCTACAGACTGTACAGCAGTTTTGACTACAGTTAGGTGCACATGGGTGGTCTCCGCTGCTTCCTACATTGTCAGTTACCTGGACGTATGGGTGTCTGTGCTGCATATGGATACTCCCCCTCCTTTGATGTTCTGGTCCAGGTTTTGGGGCCATAACACATGATATGAGGTATAACCTGGTAGTGCTGGTGTGCTGTCAGTAGGCTTGCAGCAGGTTTCTGTCACTGCACAGACATCGATGTTCTCCATACTGGGAAGGGCCTCAGGAGCATGCATATTGCGGTTTACACATCTGGCATTGGTCAGCATTACCCTTATGTTTCTTACCACTTATGTTTTCTAGGGTGGTGGGTTAGTGTTTTCAGCCTTGCCTACGTACGGCTCTATGGAGGTGGCAAAAGCCTTATCCAATATCCAGATGCCCTGGGGTAACAGGTACAAGCTATCCCTGGAACAGCAGCATGGCTTGTCATGCATGACAGCTCAAGCAGACAGACATTAGATCCTCTTGGACTGACAGCTGTAATTGTGCCACCTGTTAAAGCAGATCATTCTGTGTTTGTACTGTGGCATCATTCTTGGTGAGGGTAGGATGCTGCAAATGGCCAGTGTCATACCGGCCTGGAGTACATACTCAGAGAGCTCATCCATGTCTCTTTTCAAGTAGTCCAGGGAGGTACATCTCAGGTCATTCACACCAGCATGGACAATGACTGCATCATATTTCTACTTGCTTTGGGGTGACCTGCGTACTTGTGTTATGTGGCGTATTGTAGCAGCCTACAGGCAGCTTATTGTACCCTTTCCCTTGTTCAGTCTGGTGAGTGGGACAGCAGTGTGTCTGCCTATAGAGACACCTATTACAACTGTATCAGGCATGTTCTTTCTCCATCTGGCCTGTGACTGTTTGGCACACCAGCTTTGTGTACTATGTGTTGCATGTGCTATGTTTGGAGGTTGTGGTTGCTTGGGGGTCTGCTTTGGAGGCCTCTGTTGGTGTGGTGTGTTTGTAATTAGGGCCTCCGGGAATGTTTTTCTGTGTTTATGTGTTTGGTTTACAGTTGCAATAGGTCTATGTGGGACTGGGTTTGTGGTGTGTGTGGTTACCTTCTCCTCCTGACTAGTTTTGACAGTACTGAGTTGGGGGAGCTCAACCTCCGGTTTGGATAAATGGTTGCATCTCTCACATATATTTGTATTTCTTGGGGGGAGTTGAGGGTTGTCTGTGTACTTGGGCAGGTGTAACATTGCCTCAGGATTCACAGATTCTACTTGTTGTAGCTGGCCTTAGTGGATTGTATGTGTGGACATATTTTATTGCCATACTACTGATCAGTGATTACTTCCCTTTTTATGTTTGGTCTGTCATGTAGTAGCTTCCTCATTCTCTTGCATGGTTTGGTAATGGCTGGAGTCCAGCATGCCAGATGCCTGCGTGTATGGCATTGTGTCTTGTTGTTATTTGTGATTTCATAATCCAAGCATTCCTGGCTGTGTTCATGGAATGCCTGTATAACAGGTTCTGCGGTGTGTCCCATATTTTGCACCTGCACAGGGCCTTTAATGGATTCCACATCAGTTTGGAGGGGTGCAACTTATGCTTTACACATGTTTTTCACTGTGGTTTTCTGGCCAGGGACTGTGGTCAGGATGTGTATATCTGGTGTGATTACTCTATGGTCTGGTCTTACCAGTGAGGGATACACGTCTCATCTTGCCATCCAGTACCCATGTTGCTGATTATCACATCCAGTATGCTTACCCCTCTTGTGGGAGTGGTACGTTGTTCCTGGGCATTTTGGTTTATGGATTCCAGGAACCTTTCTCCTACAGTGTTGGTGCTAGTATAATGCTCACAGTGTATGTCTGGGTATTTTCAGTCAACCAGTATAATGTGGTTTGGGGGGCTTGATATATTCATGTATTCCAACATAGGCAGGTGCAGTTCCTGGTGTTAGGACGGTAGTCTGCAGCAGGCTATATGCTGGGAGGCAGTTTTAGCCACTGGTACTTGACCATGGCTAGTTCATGCTGCTTCTTGTTGTGGTACCAACATGGGGGTGTGGTTATCCTTGACAAGTATTTCTAGTCACCCTCCTTTTGTAGCTTGTTCCATGTTTTGAGGCTGTACAGCACAGTATGAGGTGTAACCTGGTAGTGTTAGGGTGCTGATGTGAGCCTTGACCCAGTTTTCTGTTACAGGACAGTTATCAACATTCTCCATACTGTGTGCGTTTACACTGCATGCATCTTGCTGTTTAGAGTTCTGGCATTGGGTAGCATTACATCTAGATTCTTATCCCTTGTGGTACCTATGAAGGTGGGTTTGTGTTTTGAGACTTACCTATTCAGGGCACGCTGTGGGTACTGACAGCCTTTGCCAGTATCCATGAGGCCTGGACTGATAGGTGCACGCCACCCCTAGCAGGTGGTGCATCATGTCATGCTCAGCATGTCATCCCAGGCTGGAACACATTGGCTCCCCTTTGACTAACTGCATTACTTCAGCCAATTATTGCAATTGATCATCCCATTGTCATATTGTGGCTTCATGCTTTGTGAGGGTGGATGTTAGTCAGGGTCCAGAAGTGTGCATATAGTACATAGTGTTACATTACTTTACACATGGCATTCATGCCTCAGGTGGTGCTGCAGGGCTGCCTCTGTTGGATGCACATATTACACTCCCTGTACATGTTTGAGAGCAGGTCATGTCATTTTAGGTATCCCTGTTATTATTTGAGTGAGTCAGAGAGGGGTATCATTCTCAGGGTTCCTACTGAGCCAGTGTATGTGCTATGCGTTGCCTCTTTGCCAAGACCAGGGCATACTGGGCACGCCTCCTTCTGCCTACTGGGGCAGGCTGAGGTTGTTCCTCCTCCGAGTCATGCTCTGCCTGTGATGGCCTTGGCAATGGTGGGGGGCTGTTTGGCCCGGCCCTATGCTGGTCCTGCTGCAGCTGTTTTTGCTAGATTATATTATGTAGCATAGCACATACCATCCCCAAAAAGTGAAAAAAGGAAGGACCAGGTACCAAACGGAGCACAGTCAATTTATTATATGAGCGCTTTCGGTAGGGAAGTTTACCCCACCTTCTTCAGACTACAATAAAATGAACATCAACTTCTCCTCTACTTAAATGTTTAAACAATTACAGTGCCAGTTATTCAATTAACATGCTGTTAATTAAGAAAACCTTTTAGTTAGATATTCTAGATACTAACTTAAAAAAGTTTTTTAAAATTTTTAAGTGTAAGCCATAAAACATAAAACATAAACAACACAATCACTCCAACTCCATAAGCTTTAAAAATCTAAAAATAATGCTGAACATTATTAAAATCTATGTGTATATGCATATATAAATATATTCAAGATACATAATGCATACATTTGTTATATCTTATACATAAATAATTTAATATGCAATAAATAATATTAATATAACATTATTATTATTAAACCAGCAAGTTAAAAGGCAAAAGGCAATATACCCCACATTCACTACTCCTAGCCCTTCAAACACTTCTTATGACAATTTTATGTACATGTTTATGTTCATATATTTGTGTTCACAAAGTGCGGGGCAAAAATATACATTTGTGTGTTAAGTTGCGAAATACACTTATATTCTACTCCGTGTACATTTCCCTGCAGTTATTATATAAGCAACACGCCACCCCCTCCATGCTACCTCCTAAGGGCTTTTAGTTTGAGTATACATTTAATGGAAACTACCTCATTTAGTCCTGGAGGAATATAAGATGATGTACGAATCTGCCACAGAACCTCTTGTTCCTCAAGTTGCAACTGCCATGGACCCCCTCTGATGTGGGGTTCTGTCTGATATAAAACTGAAAACCCAAATTCATGGTCAAGATTTTGGGCGATATGTTTTGCCAATGCATTATTTGGATCCCCATTGCTAATGGCATATAGATGTTCATGCATTCTTTTCTTGAGTGGTCTATCGGTCTTATCGATATAAAATGCAGGACATTGCCTGCAAAGTGCCACGTATACCACTCCCTTAGAATTGCAATTATATTTTCCATTTACCACATAATCTGACCCTGCTATTTTAATTGAGGATCCCGTAAGAATATGTCTACAGTAGGAGCACATGCCACACTTGGACATTCCCAATTTTTTCTTCTTATGTGTTTTACCCTTAGTGAACTCTAAAAGATCTTTTAAGTTGGGTCCACGTCTATAAGTAAATCTTGGTTTGTCACCTGCAACCTTAGCAAGCTGTTGGTCATCAAGGAATAATCTCCAATTCCTAAAGATGATTTATTTGATTGATTTAAAATCAATACAATATGTGAAAAGAAAAGAAATATTAGCATTTTGTTTATTATTATTAGCATTAGCAACTAATGGCATATTGCCTCCTCTTAATAGTGGTTAAAAATGACCAGATTCTCTTTTATATATAATTTGTCTGAGCAGCTAGGATGGTGTCTGAACAAGGTGACTTCCTGAATGAATGTGAGCAAATTCAATCTATGTTTTTGATGAGAGGGTACCCATATTTGTTTGTTGATGAGATACGACAAGAGGTTATATATAATGTACGAACATCTATATGCCATTAGCAATGGGGATCCAAATAATGTATTGGCAAAACATATTGCCCAAAATCTTGACCATGAATTTGGGTTTTCAGTTTTATATCAGACGGAACCCCACATCAGAGGGGGTCCATGGCAGTTGCAACTTGAGGAACAAGAGGTTCTGTGGCAGATTTGTACATCATCTTATATTCCTCCAGGACTAAATGAGGTAGTTTCCATTAAATGTATACTCAAACTAAAAGCCCTTAGGAGGTAGCATGGAGGGGTGGCGTGTTGCTTATATAATAACTGTAGGGAAATGTACACAGAGTAGAATATAAGTGTATTTCGCAACTTAACACATAAATGTATATTTTTGCCCCGCACTTTGTGAACACAAATATATGAACATAAACATGTACATAAAATTGTCATAAGAAGTGTTTGATGGGCTAGGGGTAGTGAATGTGGGGTATATTGCCTTTTGCCTTTTAACTTGCTGGTTTAATAATAATAATGTTATATTAATGTTAATTATTGCATATTAAATTATTTATGTATAAGATATAACAAATGTATGCATTATGTATCTTGAATATATTTATATATGCATATACACATAGATTTTAATAATGTTTAGCATTGTTTTTACATTTTTAAAGCTTAGGGAGTTGGAAGAGTGATTGTGTTGTTTATGTTTTATGTTTTATGGCTTACACTTAAAAATTAAAAAAAAACTTTTTTTAAGTTAGTATCTAGATAGAATATCTAACTAAAAGGTTTTCTTAATTAACAGCGTGTTAATTGAATAACTGACGCTGTAATTGTTTAAACATTTAAGTAGAGGAGAAGTTGATGTTCATTTTATTGTAGTCTGAAGAAGGTGGGGTAAACTTCCCTACCGAAAGCGCTCATTTAATAAATTGACTGTGCTCCGTTTGGTACCGGGTCCTTCCTTTTTTCACTTTCTGTGGTTGGAGTTTCATAGCACATACCATGACAATTTGGGTACATGTAGTTGGTGAGTACTGCAAGGCTCCACCAGATGTGTCCAGACACTGGGACCATGACTTGAGCAGCCCAAACACATGCTCTATTACATTACGTGTTTGTGCGTGTGCCTCATTATGGCGTTCCTGTTCAGGTGTGTGTGTGTTTCTGATGGGTGTCATCAGCCACGGCTCCAGTGCATAACCTGCATCCCCACTAGGTGTTCATGTGGGATTTCCCCACTCTCAAATGTCTGGTACAGCTGTGTCAAATGCCAGATGTGGGAATCATGGTAGCTCCCAGGGCAGCCAGCACACACATTCATTATTATGCCCTGGGCATCACACATGACCTGGCAGTTGATGGAGGGGAAGCCCTTGCAGTTAATGTTGGCCCTACCCCGCTCACCGGCTGGTGCTTTGATGCATATGTGCATGCAGTCTATTGCATCCACTACCTCAGGGTATTCTGCTATTTGCTGGAAGAGATGCATATTGCTTGCCAATACCTCACGGTCATTGGGGAAATATACATGATCACCGACATGTGCTGACATGGCATCCAGGAACTGGTGCAGTACCCTGGAGGTTGATGCCTGTGATATCCCCATCATATCACCAGTTGGTCTCTGGAAGGTACCTGTTGCTAGTCTTCTTAGGCCAACACATACCTTGGTTTCCACTGGGATGGGTTCCCCTCTGTTGGTTCTGTGTGTGAGGCGTGGCCTGCACAGCTCGACAATTTGCTGCAGGAGGTCTCTGTCCACTTTATAGCGCTCTACTATCTCCAGCTCATGTAACCCATGGTAGGTGACCATGGGCCTGTACACTCTTCTCCATCTCCTCACTGTGGGTTGTCTGGCACCATCTGCATTGTCACCACCCTCAGCAAGTCGCCTATGTCTCATTATGACAGCGATGGCATCCCCTAGCATTTCTGCTCTGAGTTCAGCTTTTTCAGTTTTCACTTCTAATAGCTTACTCCTGTCTTGCAGTGTCTCTTGAGAGATACATCCTGCACTGCTGTTTGCAGGGTTTTAAGTGCTTGGCTGAGCTACTATTCTGCCTGTGTAATTGCCTGCTTCTAATTGTTTTCACCTGCTAGCTCCAGCAGTATTCCCTGCTAGCTTTCTACTAATTATGTTGCTTCCTTTTTCCTTTATGTTTCCTCAGGGGGGAGCAACGTGCATACCAGCATAAACACACTCACAGTGGCTTACACGCGCACACATGCTTACACAGTTCGGGATCTGCTTATTCGGGTTAAAACACGCGCACACCAGCGCAAACAGTGTTACAACTCTGCCAACAGGCTTCCACATACTCAGTCTGCCTTACACGTGCACACACAGGCTTACACGGTTCAGAATCTGCTTATTCGGGTTAAACCACGTGCACTCTAGCGCAACCAGTCTTACAAGTCTGCCAACAGGCTCCCACATGCTCAGTCTGCCTTACATGCGCGCACACTGCCCTACTCCCGCTTCATGGCACTCACACGTGCGCATGCACGCCCAGCAAGAAACTTTGGTGCAAGCAACAGTGTACACCTTCCATTTCTTGACTTTCCCATGCTTATCTTGTGGCACTCCTCTTTCCATGATCTGTGTCTGTCATCTGTCATGTAACACTGACCTCCAATGAACTGCATTTCTTTCTACCATTCCCCCCTGTGATGTCACCTATCTCCTACTCTATTCCTCCCCCTTATGTATCTCTTATACTACTCAGAATGTGCTCATTTGCTATGTTACAGTGGGATTCAGTATCCTAACCCTCATTTACATCAGATTGCCTACTAATGCTTAGTTACATGTCTTAGACTCAGCTTCCCCCCTTAGCAACCACTAAACAGTGGCCATGTTGTTTTTGGTCTGTTGGTCCTTGCATTGTCATTCCATGTATTGCATAAAACCCACATTTGTGGGTTTATAACCTTCATTTTTATGTTTTATACAGCGCAGCCCATTTGTGAGGCTGCTTTCTTAAACATCGGCGATCGCCGAAAAAAAAAGTATATTTTTTTAATATTTGCATGGTGGTACCTTGCCAATGGCCACATATTTGGCCACTGGCATGCTGCCTGACACATATGCACCCTTTATTTGGAGCTGACATGGCTCCATTGTGATTTTTGCAGAAACGTACTCAGTTGTCAACTGAGTACATTTCTGCAGCTAAAACGGCTCTTACACCGGCTGCTTTCTGTTTCATGGATTGCTACTCTACCTCATTTGCATGCCTTTTTGCTGCAAGTGAGGTATTTAGCATATCCACGCCCAGTCCGTGTAAGAGACGTTTTAGCTGGTCTCTTACATGGAGTTTCGGGCTGTTCCTGGATCGCAAGGCTTGCATGGAGTCTTACATGTCTCTTACACTCCGTGCAATCCTTCGTGAATCCTGCCCAAGATGAAAACTGGTCAGGGAGGCTGCCAAGAGACCTACAGCAACACTGAAGGTTCTTCAGACTTTCTAGCAAGTACTGGTTATGTAGAACATGTGACAACAGTCTCCTGTATTCTCCATATGTCTGACCTATGGTGTAGGGTTGCAAGACGGAAGCCTTTTCTTATACAGAAAAACATACAGGCCCAGCTAAAATTTGCAAAACAATATACTGTCTCCAAAAATCATGTGGGCAAATGTGTTATGGTCTGATGAGACCCAGGTTGAAATTTTTGGACACAATTCCAAAAGGTACGTTTGGCACAATAAACAACACTTTGCATCCCCAAAAGAACATCATCCCTACGGTGAAGCATGGTGGTGGCAGTATCATGCTTTGGGTTTGCTTTTCTTCAGCTAGAACTGGAGCTTTTGGAAAGGTGGAGGGAATTATGAACAGTTGCAAATACAAGTCACTTTTGGCCAAAATCCTTCAGGTGTCTGCTAGACACCTGAAGATGAAGAGGAATTTCACCTTTCAACACTACAATGACCCTAAGCATACATCCAAATCAACAAAAGAATGGCTTCACCAGAAAAAAATTAAAGTTTTGGAATGGGCAAGCCAGGGCCCAGACCTAAATCCAATAGAGAATCTGTGGGATGAACTGAAGAGGGCTGTGCACAAGAGATGCCCTCGCATTCTGACAAATTTGGAGCGCTTTTACAAGGAAGAGTGGGCAAATATTGCTAAGTCAAGATGTGCCATGCTGATAGACTCCTACACAAGAAGAATGAATGCTGTAATTAAATCAAAAGGTGCTTCAACAAACTATTAGTTTAAAGGTGTGCACACTTATGCAACCAGCCTATTGTATGTTTTTTTTATTTTTTATATTTTCCCCTAATGGGTTTGTTTGTTTTTCAATTGAATTGTACATGTTATAGGTGACATTAAAGGTGGGAAAAGTTTTGAAATGATTTACAGTGGTCTCATTTTTATATATCACAAAAACCTGGCATTTAAGCAGGGGTGTGTCCACTTTTTATATCCACTGTACACACATGTATGTATATATACATATATATATACACACACACACACACACACACACACACACACACACACACACACACAGATTAAATATAGATATAGATACATACGTACATGAGGACACACACACACAAACACATACACACACACACACACACACACACACACACACACACACACACACACACACACACACACACACACATAACTGGACTGAATCCACATGATTTCTGCTTTCACGAAATTCCATCTTAGTATATTTCACATGACTTACACCAAATATCCTGTATACTTACATCTCATCTGTTATAGTTAGACATCTGTACCAATGATTTGCAGCATAATCTTCTATTAATATGATGTTCAAAGTGACAGTTCTTTTTTCTGCGACAATAATTTTTGGATTGTACTACATACTATTTGGGTGCATTAGTAACCTCATTTCCTACTACTTCCAACATGCATATTCATGTCACAAATGTTACTGTTTTCTGAGTACTAGCATGGGATGTATGTCCAGGTTTTCCTTAATTTTCTCAACTGGTTCACATCTTTATATATATATATTTTCACTACATCTTCATTGTTACTTCAATACATATAAGGCATGGAAATGCATAAACTTGTATTAATTGCATGTCTGTTAAAAATTACAATTGATTCATTTAGAACATCTAGTGTCTGTGTTGTATTTCCCAATACACATGCAATGCCAGTGAAGTTCCTGCATGTGCACTACCTGCACTAAATGCACTGTAACATCTGTCCATATCCACTGGTATTATAGTTCTCAACTGTCCATGATTTTCACGGACATCCCTGAGTTTGAGTCAAATCATAGCTCTCTCCCTTGTAATCCCTTGTAAAAAGGGGATGAACTTGGAAACAAAGTTGGTTAATTATACTCAATAGTAATTAAGGGCAATAATTACAGGTGTAGACTTCATTTAATTCAGAAAATTTATATTAATTCATGCTCTCTTATTCTGCCAGCATTGCAGGTTAAAAGTAATGAGTATCCCTGATTGCCCCTAACTCCGAAGAGCTGTATCCCTAAGTCAGTTCAGAACTAAGATATTTATTATTAGGCTATCCCTGTATTTTATATGTATTCCAAGTTGCCCTATCTCTTGTTTTGCAGTTCACACATACTTACTTACTGAATTCAGGCTTACTTACAATCCTGTATTTACATTGTGAACATGTGACCTGATGCACCTCGGTCTAGCTAGAGCATGTGTTCTTGGCTTTAGCAAGGGCTGCCCAACTTGTGAGTGTCTTGGAGTCTTGCATATTCAATTGCTATTGCTGTACATTGCACACAGCTGGATGAAACTGTTTGCTTTAACATAATATGTATGCACTGTTAATGTATCCCATGGATACATTTTAATAGTTACAGACCATGTGCTATATTTTTTAACAAAAAGAGTTTTAATTAGTTTTAAAATGTTTCACTATCTTTAGTTACTGAATATATTAGTATAACAACTAAATATTAAGATGAAGGTTTTATTGACTGGTTGTTATTAGTCATAAATTATGACTGGTAGTTATTATCGATATAACTAATGATGTGGGTGTGGCATATTGAAGATTTACCCATGGGTGGTGTGGTTTAATTATGAGGGTGAAGCCCAAGTGATTAAACAAAGCCAACTGTGGATAAATCTTCAATATACTACACCACAGAGTCGGTTATTGCTATTATACAATGACATTATTTAAGAAAAAAAAATTACTTACTTTTCTTAAATAATCTCCTGGATTCAGCAAGCCCTGCACGGTGTGCAGAAACACTGCAGGAGCTCCAGGAGGCAATATGTCCACCGCGCGATCCAGGAATAAGCTGCAGGGGCATGCACGAGCGCTGCTGCACTATTCCTGCACGGACACAGCTCCGGTATGCAAATTACCCCATTTGCAGCTGAATACCATGGAAACGAGGTGAATTTGCAATTCAGGAAGCTGGCAGTCTGCCGTGAAGGAATAGTGTAATCTGCAGAAACGTACTCAGTTAGTAACCAATTTCTGCAAACTACAAAACTGAGCCATGATAGCTCCAAATAAAGGATGTATATCACATGTAAAGCATGCCAATGGCCAAATATATGGCCATTGGCAAGGAAAACAGTTAAAAAAAACTTTTATTTTTTTTAGCCAATTTTGGCTGTTTAAGCATAGGCTAGCAGCATGCAAATGGGACCGGGCCAAAAATAAAAAAAAATAACCTGAAATAAGCATTCTAACCAAAATCACTATTTTGCCATTATATTCAATGGCAGGCAGAAGACAACATGGCCAGTGAATAGTGGTTGCTAAGGGGGGAGGCTCAGTGTGGGACCTGTAACTATGCATCAGCAGGCAGTCCTATGCAAATGAGGGGAATGATACTGAATACCATTTTTTCCCTCAATGCAAGTCAGCACCCAACAGTGTAAGTGCAGGAATAGTTTGGCGCAAGCCTAGGAGTTAGCTGACATCATAAGGTGGGGTGTCAGGCATACTGTAAATGGATTGAAGCCCTGTGGCTCGGGTTTGCCCTTAGCTTAGCAGAGCTAAGCAAGGGGGTGTGTCTGAGGCTACCTAGCACTCTTGACATTGCCTAAGCAGGTGTGCACACCGCGTACTGGGTTTTAAAGGAAAAAAAAAAAGTAAACCAAGAAATAGCAGCTCTGTGCACATTTGAACACTGTGTTTACATGGCGCACCCCTGGGCTTAAACAGGAAGGCAATGAGAAGGGAAAACAGTAGTAGGAAGGTAATCAAGGATAACTAGCATAGCTGGCAGGAGAAATGTATCAGAATCAGCTAATTACACAGGAAGCAGACCAGCCCAGCCCAATATACCACTATAAACTATGCAAACATCTTTCTCTCTGTTTTTTTACACATACTATACAGCACTACTATAAACATTGCAAACACCTTTCCCTCTGGTTTTTCACACATACTATACATCACCGGTGTATACAAGTGGAAAACTTTTAATAAACAAAAACGACAAAATGATAGGGGCTGCAGCAGCTGTCATACATCAACATGTAGAAGAGGCTGAGGGTGGTGCAGATGAGAATGCTGTTGACCAACCCACAGTGAGGAGACGGAGAAGACTGCACAAACCCAGGGTAACCTACCAGGGGCTACATGAGCTGCAGATAGTGGAGCACTATAGGGTGGACAGGGACCTTCTACAGCAAATTGCTGAGCTGTGCCAGCCACACCTGACACACAGAACTAACAGAGGGGAACCCATCCCAGTGGATACAAAGGTATGTGAAGGCCTACGAATACTAGCCACAGGTACCTTCCAAAGGCCAACTGGGGATATCATGGGGATCTCACAGGCATCAGCATCCGGGGTACTCCACCAATTCCTGGATGCCATGTCAGCACATGCCAGTGGGCACGTATATTTCCACAACACCCATGAGGCATTGGCCAGCAAATATCCATCTCTTCCACCAAATAGCAGAATATCCTGAGGTAGTGGGTGCTATAGACTGCATGCACATACACATCAAAACACCACCTGGTGAATGGGGTATGGTCCACATCAACCACAAGGGCTTCCCCTCCATCAACTGCCAGGTCATGTGCAATGCCCAGGGCATTATAATGAATGTGTGTGCTGGCTGCCCTGGAAGCTATCACAATTCCCACATCTGGCATCAGACGCAGCATTACCAGAGATTTGCCACTGGGGACATCCCTTGCAGTCACCTAGTGGGGGATGCTGGTTACGCACTAGAGCCGTGGTTGATGACACCCATCAGAAATGCGCACACACCCGAACAAGAACTCTATAATGAGGCACACTCACAGACCAGAATTATAATAGAGCATGTGTTTGGGATGCTCAAGTCAGGGTTCCGGTGTCTAGACACATCTGGTGGAGCCTTGCAGTACTCACCAGCTACATGTACTCAAATTGTCATCATATGTGCCATGCTACACAATATGATCCTGCAGAAACAGCTGCAGCAGGAACAGCATGGGGCAGGGTCACACAGCCCCCCAGCATTGCCAAGGCCTGAACAGGCACAGAGTGACTTGGAGGAGGAACAACCTGAGCCTGCCCCAGTAGGCAGAAAGAGGCGTGCCCAGTATGCCCTGGCCTTGGCAAAAAGGCAACACATAGCACATACACTGACACAGCAGGGACCCAGGGAATGACACCTCTCTCTGACTCGCACATACAGTAAAAGGAATGCCAAACATGACACTACCTGTGCTCAACCATGTATAATGAGTGTACCATGTGCATTTGACATAGGCAGCCCTCCAGCACCATCCTCAATAATGGCACAGCCACAGGGTAAGTCACTTTTCTTACCAATTGCCGAATGGAGTAGTATGTGTTGTTACTTGTATCTATAGTATGGATGTGAGCATGCAAGGGAATTGGATGGCTGAATGGGATGCCAGCAGATAGTAGACACCCATAGTGGCAGCATGAGATCTGTAACAAATACTGGTGTTACCATAGTAGCTAGTACTACACATGGTGACAAAACCCACTGCAGGAAATTTGCTGAGCCACATGTGTGTCCATATGACACACACATGCCAGTCAGGGAGGCTCACATACCCAACAACAGTCTCAGCCAGCAGGACAGGTGTAGACAAACACAAACAAAGGCTGTCTAAGGCCACTGAATGATAGCTATGGGTAACCTCCCCCCAGGCTTACACAGACAGACAACATCAGGTCAGGCAGTGGGATGTTAGTTCTGAAGGGTAAGAAGTCAGAAACTGATATGTAGGCCAATCAAACCTAAGACCAGTAGTACACTGATATGCCTCTAGTCAGCATGATAGGTTAGAATACAGAATGAAATGGAGTACCTGACATACCAGTATAGTCATAGCAAATGTGTACAAGTGTCAGGTGTGCCCCCCCAGGCCGATGTAAAAATGCAGTAACAGTCAGGTGTGCCCCCCAATCCTATGTAGAAATGTAGAAATAGTCAGGTGTGCCCCCCTAATCCTATGTAGAAATGTAGAAACAGTCAGGTGTGCCCCCCACCCAATCCTATATAGAAATGTAGAAACTGTCAGGTGTGTCCCCCCCAATCCTATGTAGAAATGTAATAATAGTCTGATGTACCCCCAATCTGATGTAGAAATGCAGCAACAGTCTGGTGTGCCCACCCTAATCCAATGTAGAAATGTAGTAACATGTATGTGTAGGTATAATAGCAGTGGAGCACAGATTACCTGAGGTAGCCAGGGTAGCAGGATAGATTGTAACATTTGTACAATATGCAGGTATGCATGTGTTAGGTTGGTGTGTGTTTCATATTTTATGAGAGTGGTCAGTATGTATGCATGGTGAGATATGACCTGGTTTCAATTGACCAGTACTGCTGATAACAGGGCCAAGTCCTCACAACTGCAGTGCCAAACACAATGTTCCCCAGTATAACATATTTTAGCAGTAAGCCTTTGTAAATGTATGGAGGTAATATGTGTAAGCATCTGAAAGATGGACATAGCATGACTGTTGGGCTAGATATACAAGTAGTACACAGGGGAAAGTACCCCAGACAGACAGTGTATAACCGTGAAATGGACTCACCCTTGGAAGTGTATATACAGGTTTGCAGCACATTATCTGGCCTTGTAGTACAGAATACCAATGTCATCTCGCCAAACACTCGCAGATCACAAAGGTCATAGGAATGATGTATTGAGAAAAAGCTGATGTCCCTGCACAAGCCAGCATAAGTGAAATACCCCATGGATATCTGTGAGTCAGATGCAAGTAGTGTCCATAGCACACATGCACCCAGCTCACCCAACCACCACCCACAGGTACCTCTCCGGTCTTATCCCTGCTGTTGGGAATGGGTACAATATGACCCCCACCTGTGTATGGCAATAGTGAAAGAATGCAGCAAGCAATGCAGGAGTCCGATGCAGGTGTGTTCCTAGCTGTAAAGATCACCCTGCCAGCATCCACACCACCTGATTTATACTGACAGGAAAGTATTGGCATGCTCACCTACCACACCTACCATGTCACTCCAGGGGAATATACTGTATGGCAGTCTGGTACTGTAGGACTGACAGAATGCAATGTCCTGCAACAGCGGGCCTGCATAACTACCAAATGGCCTACAGTCCTTTGCCAAAGGCCTGCATCTCACTTGTACTGCCAATGTATGTTATGCCATGGACTCCCAAATAACAACATAACACAGTCCACAGAACCCACATGCAAGACCATGTGGACAAAACACAGTAACATGTCCACTTTGTCCCACTGCATGAACTGTGGGCCAACACCAATACACTGCTGTGATGAGGTGATAACTATAGGGAAAGTATCAGAGAATGTTTGCATAATGTATGGAAGAGGATTGAATAATAGATGGGGTGGGTGGGAGCATGGGTAGCATGGAATGTGCGAATTCTGAAACACAGCTGTGTGCACATACTATCCCTGGCTGCAAACACAAAAATGGGTGGCTACAAACCTGCCCGTAAACCACAATAGGGGTAATGTCCTGACATATGACCCCTGCCTATGGATAACCTGTTTGAATCTGTACAGCTGTGAGGTATTGCCACAGCAAGATAAGGTCATACTGTCATGTTGATGGATGTACAAGTATGGGATCCTCTGCCACCAGTACACTAAAGTACTGAACCAGTTACACAGACCCAGCAGCAAGTGTCTGCAGCTCACCCTTCAGAATGGCATTAGTTTGCAGAAATATGTAGGCATTTGACTACAATACTGGACACAGCTGCATTCACCCTGTGTTCCCCAGGACATCACTGCAAGCAAAAATGTCTACCTGACAGTATTTGAGGACATAAAACATTACAGTGTATAACACAACACATGTCTGAATATCTCTATCACCAGGACCATGTAGCAAAAGAAGCACAGACACAATTACCTACAGTACCCACTATCCCTTGTCCAGTTTCACCACATATTGCCAACTGAACTACAGATATCCTGCAGAAACAGTTTTCTAGCTGTAGGTGTAGAACATAAAAGTCTGCACTAGAGTACAATCTACCTGGAATGGATCCACACATTCAATACAGAAGGGCATATTGGGCATGCTCCCATACTTCGAGAAATGAAGGCAATGTCAGACAACAAAATACTGAAAGGTCATACTGGGTATGTTCACACACTTAAAGAAATGAAGCCTATGTCTGGCAACAGTTGCAGATGTTAGTGCATACACTCCTCAGTATGCACCAGTCATGCTTTGTACACACATTGGATAGGAATACACACATATATCCAAGGACAACACACAATAATATGCCAAAAGTACACATACATAGTTGTGTGGAAGAGAGTGACAGTGACAAAGAGCCTGCCATCATGAGGCCTGTCCCACCCCGCACATAGCCAAATGGCTACAACCACATGATGTGTAAATGTCACTCACTGAAGAATTTAGCCTCTGGAATCCCTCAGCATTATAGACTCTGTGTTGCTATTGCTAACTGTGCAACATGACTGTACAAGGCAGTAGTCATCTAGTAGTTGTATACACGTACCTGCGGAATATAAACCTGTGTGTGTCTGACTGTGGTGTGTCTACCTCTAAATGAATGGGTTATGGCCCATGCACACACACTGCCCTCCCCATAGTCCTACTATGGCAAGCCTGCTGATGTCTGTCACTGTGAAAGACACCTTTGGGGAAAGGATAGCCTAGTAATCTCTGTGGCTCTTCCTATTGCTATGTAATGCTGTAGTGCAATAAATTAGTGAGGTAGGAGTTCTAATCCCAGATGTGGCAACTTTATGTGTGTCTGTGTAGGGATCAATGCTTTTTAGGCTAGTCACGCTCACTACAATTCAAATGCCCTACTTTGGCAAGCCTGCTAATGTCATTCAGTTTGAAATACACCTTTGGGGAAGAAGTATATCTCACAACACCAGCTCTTCAGCTCGAACAAACCTCATAGCACAAATGTAGGATAAAACAACAGCCAGTTCACCAAATAACAATTTATTCTCTATAAAGTCTCTAGCGCCTCGGCTTAACAAAGCCTTCAAGGAGTAGCCTAGTAATCTCTGTGGCATGTCCTATAACTGTGTATTGTTATAGTGTGATAAACTAGTTAGATAGGAGTTGTAATCCCAGATTTGGCAACTATGTGTGTGTCTGTGTAGGGATCAATGTTTTTTAGGCTAGTCGCACTCACTGCAATTCACATACCCTATTTTGGCAAGCCTGCTGATGTCATTCAGTTTGAAATACACCTTTGGGGAAGGAGTAGACTAGTAATCTCTGTGGCGCATGCTATAACTGCATAATGCTGTAGTGTGATAAACTAGTCAGGTAGGAGTTCTAATCCCAGATGTGGCAACCGTGTGTGTGTGTGTATTTGACTGTGTAGGGATCAATGCTTTTTAGGCTAGTCACACTCACTACAATTCAAATGCCCTACTTTGGCAAGCCTGCTGATGTCATTCAGTTTGAAATACACCTTTGGGTAACAAGTAGCCCAGTAATCTATGCTGCACATCATATAACTGTGTAATGCTGTAGTGTGCTAAACTAGCTAGGTAGGAATTTAATCCCAGACATGGCAAGTGTGGATGTCTGTGTGTGTGTTTGTTTGTCTGTTTAAGGAGCAATGCTTTTGAGGCAATTCACAGTCAATACAACCTCCATTGCCCTTCTTTGGCAAGCCTGCATATGTCATTCATTTTGAAATACATTTTTAGGGAAGGAATAGTTCAGTAATCTCTGTGGTGTGTCTTATAACAGCATAATGCTGTAGTGTGATATAGTAGTTTGGTAGGGGTTCTATTCCCAGACATGGCAAGTGTGGATGTTTGTATGTGTCGGGAGCAATGCTTTTGAGGCCATTCACAGTCAGTACAACCTCCATTGTCCTTCTTTGGCAAGCCTGCTGATGTCAATCCCAGTGAAATACACCTTTGGGGAAGGAGCAGTCCAATACTCTCTGTGGCACGTCCTATAACTGTTTAATGCTGTAGTGTGATAAACTAGTTCGGTAGGAGTTCTAATACCAGATATTGCAAGTGTGTGAGTGTCTGTGTTTGTCATTCGTATCCTGTGTGGCGGTGGCTGTGAGTGTGTAACAACTGGACTCATTGTGGAGTGGGTTTTGCAAATTTCTTATATGGTGGGCCTATTATATGTCACAATGCCCACCTTACAAGGATAACAGATGTAAAATAGCCAAAAGGCCATGGTGCCAATCTATACCCCTACATGTGACATCAAGGCTTGTGGAACAAAGTCAGCAACCCTTGTATTACCCAGAGAACACTCTCAACCCATGTCACATACACAAGCACACTTGCCTAGGCAACAACCACTTTGTTAGTAGTACCCTGCATATTGTCCACAGATAGTAACCATGGTGTGATTGTAGTGGAGTACAGAGGGCATGGCATCCAGTCCCATCACTACAATAGGCACATAACTGCAGACAGTGCACCTTCACTATGTTCCCCACTGGACGCCTGCAACAACTGTGGTGCCATCAAATGTGACGCACAAAGGACATACCATGCCTTAAACACATGTCATGTATGGACAGATGCCACTGACACCAAGGAATACCTGTATCATACTATCAATGTAGGTGCAGGGTCAGCCTGGTGTCTCTAACCAGTTCCCACCTCATGAGGCCCGGAATGGCACATCTGATGATAACAATCTGTGTACACAACATGGGCCAGACACCCCAGGTACAGATCCACATGTCACTGAACATGCATGTGGGATGTGTGCACATCCCAGACACTGTCCATGTCAAGGACTATAGAACACATACATGGCAAGCATTCCAAAGCAATGGCCACACACATTAGTAACCCAGGTGACTGGATGGTGAATACAATGCCCACCTGTGTGGGCCAATCCAGACACTACACTCCTGAGCCACACTACAGACCATTGTCATTGGGCCTGCTGCCAAGGTATACCTTTCACCTAGCCTTGTAGAGCCTTCTGGCACAGTCAATCACTACACACCAGTGAGGCAATGCACCAATGCATGTCAGTACTGGCACCCTGTGTCTGTGTGTGGAGTATGATGCTTTCGACTACATTCACACTCCCTACAACTCCCATTTGCCTAGTGAAGCATGCTGTCTGATGTCAGACACCTTCCCATACCCTTTGCCCATATAACATCCCGATAACTCCTGTGGTGCATGTGATACCTGCACATTACTGTATTGTGGCAAACTAGCTAGTTAGGAAGTCTATTCCTGACCTTGCCAAGTGTGTCAATGTGTGTGAGTCCCTGAGAGAGTGTGGCTGTGTTGACGTTGACACCTGTTCATGTGGACAGGCATGTGTACTACACCTACCTTATCACTACTATATCACTGTTGCAGATGTCACTCACCATCATATTTACCTTTGGAAAGCCCCCCAACATGTAAGCAATGTGGCACATGAAATAACTGCATAGATATGTGATAGCAACACATAGTCAGTCAGGGGTTTGAAACCCCTTTACTGGTAGGTGTGTGACACAAACATGCTTAGGCTTTACTCTTCCACCCACTCCCTGACAAACTTTGTCTGTGTCTGTCTCTCTCACTCCCTCTCTGGTGGATGTGGAGAAGTACACCTGTTTTGCTTAGGCAGCAGCTTGTGTTTTGTAAGTGATGCTTGCATGAATTGCAACCCCCCCCCCCCTAGCTGATTGCTGTGGAACTGTTGTGGTAACATTCCCATAGCCAATTGCATGGAAACACTCTCCAATATCTAGGAACATCATGTTGGTGTTGGGCCTTTTCATTCACTGTGAGCAGGACCTAATTTTGGTGTTTGGCAAACAGCATCACAGATGGTATTGGGATTTACCTCTAACAGCATAGACTGTGGAAACAGGCCAACAGACAGGAGGGGGATGTGCCAGACATGACTACAGAATGTAAGTGTTGCTCTTCTGCATTTGGAGTCATTTCAGTTTAACAGGGTGTGTGTGGATATGGCTGGTCTACATGATTTAATACCTGCCATGACAGTGTTATGTCTTTGAGGAAACTCGCATCTGTAGGGCTATCTGCAGACTGGGCAGTGTGTGGAGCCTTTTGTTTCTTGTGTTACTCATAGGACACCTATCTGAGACCTGCAGAGGCATAGTGTGAGGATTGCAGTCAGTACATGGTGGCAGCCATGAGAGTTACTGACTTCATATCCCTCATAGGACATATGTCACAACTAACCCTGGTACGACAGTAAATGTATGAGGTTATCACAGCAACATGTCAATATTGGGCCAGTGATTGTTGCTCCAGCTGCAAGTCTGTAAACCTCTGTACATATGTTATGCAGTAAGAGGTGCATATTTTCTGTATACCATTATTTATTGACATCATACCTGATAGGCCAGTCAAATATCAGATTGCTAGACAAGTTATGTATAGTAGGGGTTGTTTCTGAGGACATAACTTGAGCATTCTGCAGTTGTGTGTACAGTTCTGGAGTCTGTGTACTTATGGTGATTGTCGACAGTATGTGCATTGCACATACATACCTTGGGCTGTGCACAGAGTGTGGTAGATGCCATCCTTCTTGGTCCTGTTCTATCTGATGTTACATGCTGCTCCAGTGCATGGTACCCTATTGGCTCACATGTTCATAGGGCCAGACACAGATGTGTCTCATACCACAGACATGCATTGGACCACACTGTGTCACGACCCAGTCTATGTAGGGTTAGTGCATGAGTGGCAGATATGACAATGGTGTTTATTAGGCAGTCCATATAGTGTCATATTAAGCTAGCATACCATATGTGGCTGTGGCCGTGTTCACATTGGTTGCAGGTATGCACTTTCTCACAGGTGTCTTTTACTATGTGCTGTGACATGCGTATAGACCCTGCTTTAATTGCAGGTACATATGTATTCTGCCATACAAAATGTAGTCCAGTGTTGTAGCAGTCTGCCTGTAGTTTGTACAGTGCTTTGTGACATGCCTAGCAGCCTAGTGTAATTACCCAGTGTGCTGTTATGTCCAGTTATTTGCAAGACATGTTGCTGCCAGACTACCATAACTGTTGTGTTTTTCTGACAAAGCAGTGGGATTCTGTGCAAAAGTATGTCACTAACTACTGGATAGTATGTAGCCATGTGACCTCTGCACCACCAGGTATTATGTTTCAGAGCAGACTGGAGTGTGTGAATGCATAAACTGTGTGGGCATATGTAGTCTAGTATTTACATGATATATTCCATGTTCATGGCTATTAACATCCACATTGTGAGGCATGGTCCACATGTCTCGCATGAAGGGGATCTGTGTACACCTCTGGACTGGCCACAGTGTGTCAGACTGTCTACATATATTAGTCATATCTCTGCTGTAGTCCACAGGATCATTATTGTGCTAGCAGTGGTACTGTACTATGATGTCTTTAGGATGTCTGTCAGTAGCTAATGGTGCACATGTCAAAAGCAAATGTGAACGCCCACACATAACATGTCTGCTAAGACAACCCCTGTTACAGTAGCAGCAGTCTACATATATGCCTGCAATACATACTTGGCATCCCCTTGCACTAAGAGGTTGGGACTATTGGTGCTGAGGTAGGACTCCACTCCAAGTTCTGGACATATGGTATATATATATATATATATATATATACATAGATATATATACACATATACATATCTACATATCTACATACAGATATATATATATATATATATATATATATATATATATATACACATATATATATATACACAATATACCTACAGAAGATCGACAGACAATTTGACTGGCATTCATTTGGTCGATATATTATATATATATATAAAGGGAGCAGTATATAAAAATATGAAAATACAACAAAAACTACACGTTTTAAACGAGAATAGGTGGGGGGCTTGCCCCACCTGCTTAAAATATGAAAATACCAAACTACACGCTTAAAACAGAATAGGGGGCCCCACCCCCAGCTATATATACCAAATCCTGGTCGCACAACCGTAGGGGCAAATATTGAATTATATGCTTTATCAAATGGTCTGTCGATCTTCTGAGGTAGATCCGTCTACACATATACAGATATATAGATACATATGCACATATAGTTATGGATATCTACATATATATCAACATAAATAGGTATATCTGTACACATAGGATGTGCATGCATATATATATATATATATATATATATATATATATATATATATATATATATATATATATATATATATATATATATATATATATATATATATATATACACATAAACAAAGAGATCTACAAATGGCCATATATATGATGCACTATACAGATGTGTAGACATACATATTTATGACTATATATATATGTACATATAGACATATATCAACATATGCATATGTATATACCCATATTCCTGTAATGTGCAAACATCACGGTTGTGTATACCTTCCCAGAATTATCTCACCGTATGTATCTGATATGTGCATATTTAGATATAACAACACAATTGTGAAAGTCAAAGCAATTGTTCAATACTATTCAATATGTGTAGCAACAGACATATTGCAAAACAACAACTATCTTCACAGCTGTCATGGCATAGTGATTAACTGTTGTGACTATAGTGTACAGGGTCATGGGTTCAATACCTGCAAGGTTTATTTTGCTGCTGAGCAGAACAAGGGCTGCTGGATACAGAGTGCTTAAGGCAGTTCTGAGCAGCTTTAAGTGCATTTGTGCAGGTTTGCACAAAGCTAAACAGTGGTAAGCTACGGTTAAACGTACGAGCACTTACACCATGTAGGCTTCACTTACCAGTGCTTAAATCTGCATAGCTGTTTAATAGCAGCAATGCTAAGCATGGCTCATCCCTGGTAACCAGTGCTCACATACCAGTCTGATAACATAGCAGGGTAATGACATCTGTAATAAGTGTATGTAATGCAATGTACAATATATGCATCTATGTGCTGTCATTACAGTAGCAAGGGGTGTGGGTGCCATGTCTGGGACACACAAGTATATAAGACCTGTACAGCACTGTTATCCATGTGAATATGTTACATACAAGGGTAGTAACCCAGATAACATGCTGTTACACTGGCATGTAGTGTATCATGGTGGCACTAATGTTGAGTGCTTTCCCAGGCAAGAGTAGAATGCTAAATATAGTACTGATAACAAGCACACCTGCCGGCATAGCTGGACTCTGAGGCCTCACTGTCATGTTCCTGGTGTGTGAGCTGCGTTACAGAATATATCCCCTAGTGGGTAATGATCTGACATCTGGAATGTAACTGTAGACTACCATCTGTGCAGCACATGTCAGTGAGGGCTTCCACTATGTAGTAATGGCATACACATCGTTGTCAAATGTCTATCTGTCGACACATTCATCCTACTGCATAGCTACTTGTCAAGCTGATGTCTGTCAGTCCTTGTAGAGATGTGCAGATGGCAAGTATCCAGCTTAGATACTTACAGGCAACCTATGCTTGACTGACACTGACATGTCTGCCCAGCTGTATTATAACTGGCACATATATGAGACAACACCCTGTGCACACCACATGCCATCGGTACATCCACTACAGTCCCACAGTCAACAGAACATGCTTGGGTACATGTCTCCATCACAGACACTAACCATGTGTTGTAATACATGTTGCATACATGTCAACTGGATCACCTCAGTGACCATTTGCAGGAGGCACCCAGAAGATTGGCTGATGCATGTCACTCTCAGCCTGAGGGTCACCACAGTGGCGTCTGTCGATAGATTGCCTGCTGGCACATGGCAGGTGGCATGCTAACACTGTACACACACATCCCCTACACAACCCATCTCTCCATGGACACTAGCCAGGTACACACCTATGACCACCTGCAGCGATGCACACCAGTACTGATACATGTGTACATGTGCATTACTGAGGATAGCAGTGTCTGTGCATTAGTACACCTGTAGTTGGGAATACCATGAGGACCTTCGCAACCAATGCAACACCCATTGCCTTAGTCAGATGTGGCTGCTGCTGTATCAGACATTACATGTACCCTGTTATGCTCCTCTCCCTAACGACTACTAGAGCCTTGCAGTACCAGCACAACAGTGTTATACAAATGGGTCGATAGGCATGGGATACCCATTGAGTTCTGGCAAGTGTGTGTATGTGTGCATGTCTGTATATCCATAGGGTACAGCATTCCATGACCACATACTCCTATTACAATACACATTGCCACACAGTAGTACAGATAGTGTTGTTGCTGCCCATTGGTAAGGCATGTGAATGCAACACCCTACTATGCCTGTGGCATGTGCATTAGATGCATATCCCTGTAGTACCACAGTTGGGATATATAATGAGTCGTATCACAGCCGTGGGCAATGTGTGATGGTGGATCTGTCTGAGTGTGATCATGGATTCCAGTGAGTACAATATCCACTATGGGATGTGGGTGCTGTATACACTGTCATTACACCATGGTACACCTGGTATATGTCTCAATTACCACTGTATGGTGAACACTGTCACCATCAACCATACAGGTAACTGATACCACAATCCAGCCAGTTATGCATGTGTTGTGTGCAGCCTACCTGTAACACATTGGACACATGGACAAGTTAGTTAGTACCAACAGGCCCAGGTCTCTCAGGTGTGTGTCTGCCTGTTATGTGTCTCTTAATCTATATATGATGGTAAGTCACACTATGTATTGCCCATATACAACCATTACATCCCCATTACCATATTGTACATGTCTGGTGATGTTCTGCATGTAACATGTAACCTGGAACACACCTCATCCTAAACACTGTGTGGTTTGTGCAATGAAAGCCACACAGTTCAGTAGCACTACATACCTAGGTAGGGGTCTAGTCCCAGTGTTGACAAGTAAGAGTGTGTATGTATGTGGATGGGTCTACATAAGGTCACTGATTATACATGTCCCAGGAGGTCACCTGTCCATGTGGCACAGGCAATAATTGTTATACAAACCTATGGCATGTGTTCAACTGTACCCCAGATATGTCACAGCCATGGTGTCACCACAGTGCCATACCCCTTGTCGAATATGACTGCAGACCATCCTCCTGTTGACACATGTACACCTACGACACAAACAGATAACATTATGGAGACCACAATCACCCAGTGTTACTAACAGCTATAATGCATCATTGCTGGACAGCTACACTACCTGACATGTAAGCATTAAACATTACTCCTGACAACATGTTACACTGCAGTACATTGGTATAGTATAGTATAGTCATTGTATGCATCAGCACCATATTAGCCTGTCCCTGCATTGATGTTATGGATGACAGGGATGTGGCACAGGTATCATCATATGCACAGGGTGTGTTGTTGGTTTGTCAGAGACCAAGGGTGGGCCATACATTTGACACCATGTGTGTGGGTAAGGGGTCTAATTATTTGAAATGGGCATGGTGATGTGGTGTGTGTGTAGGTATGGGGTTGCCTTAGGTGTGTTTGTATAATGTGTGGGTATGCATGCACAAAGTTCTGCCATGTGGCTGCCCTATACAGGTGTTTTTTTGACAGCTGCAGTCCATACCTGGCAGGGTGTGCAGTTCACCACCTCTGGCCACAGACACATGGACTGTGCCTGCCAGGGGTTCCATGGGCATGTCCAGGTACAGGCCTCAATGTGCTACTCTCCCCTGATGATGACAGATGTCCACTGGAACCAGGTCTCTCCTGGGACTAGTAAGGGTCACATGCACTTGGCCTGCTGTGGTGTGATGTGGACAGCACCCTCCCCGCAATGGTGGGGCTGGTACTGCCACTATGGGAGTGCCTTGGTGTCCTAGCATGTCCACATTGACCGCCAGCTGTTGCAGTTGCTGGCCTACATCCACACGGCCACCGCCACACTCCCACCACATGTTCAAGCACAGACAAACCACAGTTGATGAGGCCCACCATCTCACAAAACCATCTATCCATAACTACGGTATGAGCATGGAGGGCACCAGACAGTTCATGGAAGTTGTCGCTTACAGATGTGAGAGCAGCCCTCTGCAGCCTCAGGCCCTATCTGTCATACAGTTCCATACATGTCTGCACCGCCATGACAGTTTGAAACATGTGCCTGCTGGTACCAGTTGTGGCACTTCTGCCAGGGGCATGATGACCAGCGGCTCTACCATGAGCACCCTGGTACATCTGTCTATGTGGTGCCCTGCCAGACATCCAGCTATGCCTGTTGTGACCAGACACAGTAGGCATGGATACCACACTCTCCTGTGCACTGCCACCAACCGCCAACTGTTCATCTGCTATGGCCACTGGTAATGGGGTATGTATAGGCACTGCAACTGTGTGCGAGGTCGGGGTGGGTAAGAGGGGGATGTCAAATGATGGTGCAGTTTCTGCTACTGACAACCTCATCTGTGCCTCAACAATACAATCATCATCTTCGTGTTTCTATGGACACCGACATCAGATTGCATGCAGGAGGGACCCTGACCCACCTCACCACCTGTGGGGGAAACATGAAATGCACTTTAAGACCTGTACAGCATTGCATAACAGTACACATACACACACACACACACACACACACACACACACACACACACACACACACACACACACACACACACACACACACACACATTCCGCCTTAATACCTACCTGTCCCTGATTTTACAGACAGTCCCACGTTTATTCACATAAGTTCTCCATCCTGCATTACACATGGTGACATACACTCATCAGTACCACTCACTAATGTATCATTCCTCTAAATGCCTAGATGAGTGATCACAACACAAGACCCGCTACTCCATTACCTTCTTGACCTGAGTGGTGTAGGTTTTACATGGTCTCACTGCTGTCAGCCAGTGTTCACCCTGTGTATGTCCAGACATCGTGAGCATTGCCCCTATATGTTAGGAGCTACTACATTCACTCCATAATGGCATGCACTGGAGTGTCATGTATAAGCATTGCTCAGTACCTGCCAGATCTGCTGCTCAATCAACCTAGCATGTGGACAACAGTAATATATGGATACACTCCCTGGTGTTGTCTAGTACTTCCCCAATGCATCTGTAGTGCTGCATATGAGGGTAGTCATTCACCTCTCTGCTGATTGCAATATTAAGGGTATACCTGGTGTCTACTTTCCCTCCCAATGCATGTTCCATGCTACAGACCTTATTATACTCTCAGCTGTCCTGTGATTACATATCAGGCAAGTATTCCCGGTGTCTCATGTGTCAGTCCATGTCCATGTACCACACGATCCCAAAGGGAAGTACTTCCATTTGAACAACCCCACAATCACCCATGTGCATACATGGACACCCACACAAACACACACATGCACACACACATCCTGCATGCATCAATCCCCTTCCACTCCACCAGATTGCACTTACAGGCAAAATAACCCCCCACCCACACACACACACACATATGTGTGTGTGTGTGTGTGTGTGTGTGTGTGTGTGTGTGTGTGTGTGTGTGTGTGTGTGTGTAGATATATATTATATTGTATAGATGTGTTTATATATATATATATATATATATATATATATATATATATATATATATATATACATGTATGTGTGTGTACATATGGGAATATGCATATCTGTAGACATACATGTAGATATAAATATATATATATATATATATATATATATATATATATATATATATATATATATATATATATATATGGGTCTAGGACACATGCTCAACTAGCATATGTCCGAATCACAAAACATCGGATACACATACACGAAAGTGCTTAACATCGAAAAGCGCTTCCATGTATATGTAGTTCAAAAAAAAAAAAATCTACGTTTCTGCAGGGGGGATTTGCCCCCCTACTTTATTATTCTCACTCCGAGATCACACTACAGTGGGGAAAAGGGAATTTTCTCTTACCCGCACTGTAGTCCGATCTACGAAACAGGCACACATAAACTGAAGCGCTTGTCGATGTTAAGCGCTTTTATGTATGTGTGTTCGATGTTTTGTGATTCAGACATATGCTAGTCGAGCATGTGTCTAGATCCCATATATATATATATATATATATATATATATATATATATATATATATATATATACATGTGTGTGTGTGTGTGTGTGTACACATATACATACCTATATATGGAGTACATTGAGACGTCAGCTCCACAATCTCTAACTCTCCTTCCTGCACAGCTGCACTGTTCTGCCTTGCTATGACACAGACAGGTGCCACATATGGACAAAGCCTAACATTAGGGGGGTATATAAAGGGGCAGATTGCAGGTAAGCCTATTATACACCTATGGCATTTCAGCATGCTACAATACATGTTAACCTGAGTGTCCTGCAAGTGGTGGTCTCTGAAACCCACGTTTCCATCATTATGGCATTATTTACACCACCGGCTATTTGCCACAGTAATATACATCCTTTCCATTAAACAACACACACTATATTGGCTTACATCCTGTCAATTGGTGCTGCTCTGCACAGTTGACGGGTATGGCCCACTACCCACTGGGACAGACTCTAATGTTCATATCAGTTGTTCAGCTGAACATCATTACAACAGCAACACCTGATGGCACATATATATCATTCCACATCATCTACCCCAGTATTATGGACCAAGTACTGCAGTCAATTACATGCATATATACTTCACATACCTGTTGTGGGAATGAGGTCTGTTGTGTATGGTGTCCTTGTAGGAGGTTTTTTTTTCTCCTTGGCTATGGCCTTAGCCTGCTGCCTGTGTTTCTGTTTTTGGTTTGGTTATGGTTATGGTTTTGGTTCTGGATCTGTTTTCTCTTTCTCTTTCTCTCTCTCTCTCTCTCTCTCTCTCTCTCGCTATTAAATGGATTGAGCTGCTTGGAATAGATTGCAGCATGACTTTTGTAGGTAATGCACATGATCAGGTGATGCCCTGTGCACCAATCAGTGTCCTCCACTTGCTACCTGTATGCAGCATGCTGTGTAGTACTTCCAGTTACCACTGTCATGGCAACCCCCTACTATAAATCCGTACATCATGTGGACATAGTCCCTTTACCTTTCCTCTATGGTGGACATCCTTCTTGTGTGTGAGCAGCAGTGATACAGACAGCAGGTAGTAACACCTCTTAGAAGAAAACTTGCACACTCAGGCCAGCTACATATTTGTATGAGGTTCCAGAACTGTGAGTAGTGTTGTTGTATGCATTGTATAGCACCAGGGTTATAGGGTTTGTGTGTACATACTAGTTTAATATGGACTGCAGTCTGTCTGCATAGCTCTCAACTGTGGGCCTATCCACATGATGGCCAGAGGTGTGCCTGTTATGTTTTGCTTGTCCACCAGACAGGTCTTGTGTCAGATATATCACTGACAGTGTGTGTGTTGAGTGCTATCAGCACATGGCTACATACATTTGTGTTTCTGACTTCATATTCCTGACTACGGGTATGTTGCAGACTATCGTGTAACACCAGCAACTTGCTTAGTGTATGACAACACTATTTCACATACGGGCCTGTGTTCCAGCCTCTGTCCTCCACCAACATACCAGGCTTTGTCCATATCACATGCTGTCAGGGTTTGTTATGTAGTGGCCTGTGAGTATGTCATGCTGCCATTCCTGCCATCATTCCACTGCTGTTGTGGCCCCCACACATATTGTGGGGTTGGATCCATATATGTGTGGGCTTCATCTGCACAATACATGTGTGTCCTTATGCAGTCCAGAGGTAAGTGTATGTAACAGTGGTATATGCTGCTGTATGTCAGTCTATGGAGGGGGGATGCACCATAACTAACCTAGGCTGTTACAACATGTGAGTGTTTTCAGGGGTAAGCTGCCTTAAGGTATCTGGATATACATTACCATACAATTCATCTTGGGTGAATGCAGGCCTACTGCTTCCTGTTATACAGACTGTTCTGTTTGTCGGTGTGGTTGTGATGGTTTCAGTTATGCCTTGTTATGTAACAGATACATCCCATTGTGTCAATTGAAGTCTTTACCCCCTTGGGATCATGTACAGAGTGTAGATAGAGGCTGCGGGACTATACATCTACATTACTTACTATTGATTGATTGTTATCCTGTGGCCCAGTCTGTCTTTACTGTTGTACTACTTGACTGCCTTTGCCAGTAGAGCAACATATGTTATGCTTTCCGGAAAACTGTATTACCTGATCTGTTTGAGAGTTGCATTAGTCTGTTTATATGTATTTCAGAGTCTAAACAGCTATATGACATGGCATATACAACTGTAATAGTACACAAATAAAGTTTTCTCATGTATGCAAACCTGTGTGTGGTGTTATATCCTTTGACCTCTCTCTGGGTATATGTTTCAGGCAACAATTGTCTTTTATATGGGTGACTCATACAGTGTCCAGTTGGTAAGAAGGCAACTGTAGGCATACTGGCTGTTCTGTATGGTCTGCACCCTTTAAATATGTATCTTCTTGCACATATCTGTGTGTGTATATGTGTCGTTTTATATATATATATATATATATATATATATATATATATATATATATATAGATATGTATCTGCATATATGTGTGTGTGTGTGTATATGTATCTTAGGAATGTTTATTGCTTCCACATTTTACATTCCCTATGGTAGCCAGACTGTACTGCATGATATGTTATTGATACCAGCCTGACATCATACAGGTGGGATGGATTACTGTTAATATCTTGTGCCCATGTTGTGTCGGGTCCTGGTTATGGGACTTGCAACAGTTGGTATTGTATTGCAGGGCAGAACTGTTTAGCTGTGGGGGAGTAATATCAATACATACAAGACGTATGTAGCTTGGGCCTCCTCACCCTCTTTAACGGTGCATGTGGTCATATATGTATTTGTTATGTTCTCTTTTATATCTATAGATATATATCTGTATATATACATATCTGTATATACATACATATATATATATATATATATATATATATATATATATATATATATATATATATATATATATATATATATATATTGCTGTCTATCTATCTATCTATATATATATATATATATATATATATATATATATATATATATATATATATATATATATATATATATATATATATATATATATATATATATATATATATATATATATATATATATATATATATGTGTGTGTGTGTGTGTGTGTAGACATATATGCACATATATATGTAGACATATATATCTATAGATGTATGCATATGTATATATATATATATATATATATATATATATATATATATATATATATATATATGCACACACACACATATATATATATATATATATATATATATATATATATATATATATATATATATATATATATATATATAAATATATATACACATACATCTACATGTTTAAATACATTTCCTGTACTGTTGGATGCCTCTGCTGGATATGTTTGTTAAAACATCAAGATTCGGTATATCTGACATGGCTTAGTGGTAAATTAGTTTGGCTATGGTGTGCAGGGTCCTGGGTTTGAGCCTTGCACAGGCTGTTTATTTTGTTGTAGGGCAGAACAAGTGCCATTGGATACAGAGTGATTAAGGCACTTTTAAGCAGTTGTAAGTGGGTTTGCGTGGAGTTAAGTACTGCTAACATCTGGTTACAGTTTTGTATACTCGGTTAGCTTCTAAATTGCTTAACCTGTGTAGGCATTGCTTACCACCACGCAAACAGGCTTAAACCCACTTACTGCTGCTTAAAAGTGCTTACTTCCGCTTACCCCTGCACTAATTTCTTTAAAAGAAATGAAAAAGGGTTGATAGGAAAGTGGTGAAAAAGGGGCACAAAGAGGGGAAGACAGTAAGGAAAATAGCTTGGGATGTGCAGGAAAGGTGTAGGGAAGGTCCATAGCTGCCCATTTCTTCTACAGCAACAGCTGTGCATATACATTGAATTTGGAGATAGATTTGGACACTCATAGCCCTGAGAGAAGGGTGAGGACAACAATAATATGTTGTTGAGCCAATTACACCAGATCATGTGTCCAGTGGACACATGTATGAAATGGACAGTTATGTATGGGGCGAGAATTTATTTTGTAAACAGATTCCACCCTTTTTTTTCACATGAGAGTGGGATGTTGGGGAGGGATAGTAGGTATATTTGGGAAGGTAGGTCAGGGAGGTTAACAGACAAGACAAACAAGATGCATACAGGGGTGGTATATGACACATGGGGGGGAAACACCTTGATGGGGAAGGGTGTTAGGAAATTGGAAGCCCATGAGCCCCTAGTGGAAACAGTGGGACTGAGGTCCCCACCCATGGGCAGTTACCACTGCACCTTCACAGCCCTGAAGATAGCTGTGCTGGAGGCTGAGTAGAAGAGCCAGGCGACCCTCTAATAGTGACACACGGCCCTCAAGCTGGCATAGCAGATATCCGACCTCCTTGTGGAGCTTGCTATGCACCATGACTGAGACCTGGCAATGGGTGACATGTTCCTGTCCCCACCCACTCCCAGGGTGGGCGAGCCCCATCCCCTGAGGTGGTTCAACCCAAAGGTGGTGCAGGACCAATGGACACAGAGGTCCTGAGTTGGCCCCCAGATGTGCTAGTGCCCGGTGCCATGGACAGCTGAGGTGGGACAGGTGGGTTCACCAGGACTCGTATTCCCATACGAGCTATGGTGTTTAAGTTTTATGAGCATATGTGGGTTAGTAATAGTCAACACATTCCAGGATTAGGTATAATAGCATGCATAGATTTTCCCGTTAACCCAAACACCAGATATGAACCGTTACATAGCAAACAGAACACATGCATATATGGGACCACAATGGTAATTACAACAGCATGGCAGCATGCCACTAATGTGGGAGTATTTCAGCATAGCACATTCATAGAAACAGATTTAAATAACTATTGAACAATAGGACATATGTCCCAACATTAGAGTTAAGTCAGCACATACCAATTGAGTTGTGTATTTAGTTTATTGTTGCAGATATGGTGGGGAGAGAAAAAGATGTCAATTAACAACTAGTATATTCCTGTAGTTCACATTAGTTTCCTAGTCAGTGCTGTTATCTGTACCTTACAAGAATTAGTACACTATCCTATTGCCTTAGTTTGGATAGTGGTATGGCTGTCGACAACTATATACATGAACTGGTTTTACCTGCAGTATACACCTCTTACCTGGTATACCTATGGAGGTATTGTTTGTTAACACTAACTATGTTTCTACACATACTCCCAGATTCCAGGTTGATGTTATGCACATACCTGTCCATCTCTTTTTGCACACACACTAGGCATGTCTTGACCACATGCAGGTAAACTGGGACATATTTTGACTACTGCCTTCTTAAACCTTTAGCGACATGTACAATGACAGGTTTGCTTTCATTGACATTTTCCAGATATGTACAGGCCTGACAGTCAGTTATTTGACATGAAATGCTGCCTACATGTCAGAGATTAGCACACTGATATTCCAGGGGGACAGGGTGAAAGCCAGCAGATATGGGCAGATTAACTGGACATTCTGGACATTTCTGTACACTTGTGGGGTATGATTCTACCTACAGCTTACTACCACTCCCAGGATTTGAACCATGGCTGTGTCTGCTAAAAATAAAATACTGTCCATCACAGCTGAGTGTGCTATATAGATACTGCTGTGTATCTCTTAGCTGATTTCTGTCTATAATTCTCCTGTGGTTTTACATTCTGACCTTGTAATTACAACACTCTTATACAGGATTTTCTAGACAGTTTTATTATGTAGCACAGTGTGGGTGACAGTGATGAGTAATACCTTATTATTCAGAGCAACTGCAACACTAACAATGCCATATAATACCACAGTAAACAGTACCAGTACAGGATATCAATCTTTTATTTCTAGGCACAGTGTTCATATCTGACAGACCTGTGGGAGCAATGTTTGTTAGCACTACCTGAATGTTGCCACACAAATTACCAGATTCCACATTAGTATTATGCACATACATTTCATTCTGTTACCATACACACTCTGGTCACAGCTTGCCAACATGGGGGTGTAGATGGGGCATACCTGGCTTATTACTCTCATTTTGGGGAATTGCTAGAGTGACAGGTTTGCTCTTATAGATGTCTGACAATCAGTTGTATTTCTTGTTTGCTGCCTAAACATCTGGGATCATCTCACTGATTTCCCAGATGGACAGGGTGACAGGCAGCAGATATGGGCAGATTTACTGGACATTCTGGACATATCTGTACATTTGTGGGGTATGATTCTACATACAGCCTACTACCACTCCCAGGATTCAAACCATGGCTGTGTGTGCTAAAAATAAAACAGTTCACATCTCAGTTGAGTGTGCTATTTGGATTTTGTTGTCTGTCTTTTCACTGTTTTCTGTCTAAGTCTCTTTCAGTTGTACTATATGACCTCTTGGGATTACGACAGTCATATACAGACATTCCTACACATGTTATTTATGTAGCACAGTGTGGGTAACAATGCTTAATACAACATCTACATTACCATATGATACCAGAGTAAACACATCCAGTCCAGCAGTTAGACCTTTATTGTCAGGCTATTATGCTTTTATTTAGATACAACCTATATGAGACTCTTCCTGCCATATTATCTGGTGTATGCAATACATGCCTTAAACAATACAGTTTTTATACAGGCAATTAACTTACTACTACTTTTAGATTTATTTCCTATGACAGTACATGCAAGAGTATTACTAGCCTGCCTCGCATCACAACCACTCCAATCTACATCCATGGGCCTCCTGGTTCATAGCCCGCTCACATGCCACTGTGAAAGACATAAGAGGAATATTTAGCCATACCTATAAATAATATACATGAGCTGGCAATTATTAAACAGGTAGTGGACTGATACTTACACACAGATGGGATGTCCACCATCCTCATAGCGTCTTGGATCCACTGATCCAAGAGATCCCCCTTTCACCGCTTCAGGTCGGCATAGTGATGCCTGACCTGCTCATCAGTTCGGAGTATGCCAGTGGCACTGATGAGGTCAAGGGAGATGGTCCCAGGCTTCTGCTTTGTACTGGGCACCCTGGTACTGGCCCTGCAGCAGTCTCATGTCATGGGCTTTCACAAGGAGTCCTGCCATGACTCTGGACTCCTGGATGCCCCAGCGCTGTGCCTGAAAATGCACACCCTCTCCCATTCCAGACATAGTGCCTACAAGAGGTAGCTACAACCAGTTATGAGATGTATTCCCACCTGTTGGGTTTAAACAGGGCCAGTTTCCTGCACTTTTCCATGATTGGACAGTTTTGAAAAGGCTATGCTATGGGCAAACCTGCTTACCTAAGGTTGGCATTGCTTAAAGGGATATGCCAATGGGCAGATTGAGTTAGCTGGCCTACACATTGCTTACACCTATGAACCTGGGCTGTGCAATGCTTAGCATTGCTTAATATTTAAGTTGCATTGTATTTGCATTGTGGCATTGATTAATTATTTATTACATGTTATATATGTGTTTGGTATCTATGATTTATGTGTACGTACACTGTATGGGGTCCTTGTGTTTATTAGGCATTATAGAGGTCGTTCCCTCTGCCAAACTTCTTGGTGTAACCATTGATGAACACCTAAAATGTAATACTCACATCCAGCTAAACATAAAGAAAACCCACATAAAACTCGGCCTACTTTATAGAAGCAACCACTTCCTCTCTCCTGCTACCAGACTAACTCTCACCACTACTTATCTCCTTTCCTCTCTACTGTCTGGCACCCCTCTGGTTACTAATTTATCATTCTCACTATCCTCCAAACTAGAAGTATGTTACAATAAAATATCCTGATTTGCTACCAAAGCCAAAACTTCCTCTCATCACTGTTCCTCCCCTTCACTCATTAAACTGGCTTGAACTCCATAACCAGCTTAACTTTCTCCAAATCATGACTGCGTATAGACTACTATTCCAACCTACCAAGTGCCTGTACTATCCAGTATCCTACAACCATATACTCCCCATAGAACACTTAGATCTACCCACCAAAACCTAATCACCATCTACAACTTCTGCTTTCCTTCACCTTAGCCAAAAAATGGAATGCTCTTCCCTCCACTCTTAGGGCCTGTGATAACCTCGAAAGCTTTGAAACTCTTCTTCATTCTCTCCTTCACTCAAACAGGAAATGCAACTGTACTCTTCACCCTATACCTCTCAAGGTCTCCTCCACTTTTACTCCTGGCTAACCTCTCACCTAGCTAACCTTGCTCATTTGTATTATGTATAAATAACTATACTGTAAAATCTAGCCTGAAGGCCATTTGCCTGTCTTTTACACCTAAACAAAATTGTAATTGTTTGTTTCTTTATGAATGCTACCTGTTTATTTGTCAGTAATGCAAAGTTTCTTAGTAATTATTCATGTAACTATGTATTGTTGGAGCTTTTCTCCCTGGTCCTCTACTGAAAACAGGCTCCCCGAGCCCAGTGGACCTCCCTGGTCATCAAACTGGAATAAATAAATAAATAAATGTCAACACTTTATCACATTGACACCTCACATCTGCGCTTAATACAGTACTCCAGTTCACATATTTATGTCCTGTAGTTGGTTATACAGTATAAAACTATATATAGATTCCTTTCACATGTTAATTTGTATTTCCTATGGTGAGGATCTGTTTGGTGATATCTCAATCTTATGTACTGCTGTGATGGCTTAGTGGTTAACTACTGTGACTATAGTGTACAGGGTTCAAGACCTGCAAATGCTGTTTATTTTGTTTCTGGCCAGAACAGCGGCTGATGCATACAGAGTGCTTAAGGCACTTTTAAGCAATTGTAAGCAGGTTTGCGTAAAGGTAAGCAATGCTAACCTCCAGTTAAATATGCTTACAGAGAGTTACCTTCAATATTGCTTAACCTGTGTGGTCATTATTTACCCCTATGCAAACAGGCTTAAACCTGCTTACTACTGCTTAAATATGCTTACTCCTGTTTACTACTGCATAACTATGTTTACTCTTGCTTACTAGTGCTTACACCCGCTTACCACCACACTAATTTAGACAGTGTTGTCTAATGGTTCTTGGGCAAGTGGTGCATTTGGCACCTGTATGGATTTATCATTGATTACACATTTTACCTTCCATTTGTATCTCTAATTCCTGTGTACATATACTGTATGGGGGCACTTGTGATTACCTGTGGACTTTGCAACATAATGACAATGACACCTCACATCTGCATTCCATTTCACAAATATATGTTATGTCATAGGTTATGCAACAAAATAAATTGATCATACAGTGATTTAACATGGAAAATGGAATGTACTGGAGTAGGACTCAAACTGGGAATGACTGCTTGTAAGGTGAATGCTCTGCCCACAAAACTATTGCTGTACTGCTTCATTTGCATATATCTTGCTTTTTATCCTCTTGTGCCATTTAAGCTGCATTAACCCTAGCTAAGCGATGGGTAAACCTGCGCACCTAATGTTAAATTTGATCTGTTTCATAAAATAAAAAACTTCAAATTTAAATTTTGTAACTATTGCTCTTGTACACTTGGGGGGATGTTGCTGGGAGTATGCAAACACCTATGAGCAGTCTCGCTCATTCTTACTCCTACACAGCTGCTCTTGATTGCAGGGGCATGTATATTTTGAGAGCTCTGCTCTCAGACATGCCCCCTGCACTCATGCATCCTCCATGTCTGTTTAGGAGCTCAGGCAGCGCGCCTTCATTGCTATGCATGGTGCACTTCCACACTGCCATCCTGCTCCTAAATGGTCTCTTCCATGCAGGACAAAGCTAGTCCTGCACGGAAGGAAAGTGAATCCAGGGAAATGTCTTTGTATGATAGCTCTGTGATGTTCTTCCACTTTTGTTGGATATCCTGCTGCTTTTTTTGATGTACTGCCCATGTGCATGGGACTTACATTCCCAATCTTACAAAGTACATCAGTGCTTTGGAAAGGAAGCACCAGTGAAAGGAAGATCTCCATTGGTCCTTTTTTTTAATAAGGTTAAAATTTGGACACCTTAGAGGTATGAGAGAGCCAGGATGGAGAAAATACAAAAAAAAAATCCTGTATGTTTCTTTAGTCTTGAATAATGTACCTGATTTTCCTAGTATTTTCTCCATGCTCTCTCTCTCTCTCTCTCTCTCTCTCTCTCATACTTCTGGACTGTCCGGATTTCTAATGTTATTATTATTATTATTATTTTTATGGTGAAGAAAACTTAAAAAGTTATAGCATATAGTAATGGAAAAAAGTCAGGGACTTTTTTTTCCATTTTTATATGCTGGACTTACAATGAGCATGCTGGTTGGGCTGGCCAATCAGCATGCTTATTTTTGAATGTTAATGGATGGTCATTGTATAATTAAATAAATATGCCAGATTAGCCTTTTTTTCTGAAGAAGTACCCACTAATTAAAGATACAAAGTTTCTTTAGATGTGCCCTGTTTTTTAAGTCTCCACTAATTAAAGTGATGGATATTATCAGAAAGGCTAACTTAAGCATACTGAATTCTTTTTACCTGTAAGCATTTTTATTACTGTTCAAGAAAATACATTGAATACATAATATTGAAACTCATGGTTCTTGGTATCACCATTCTAAGTAACAGAGATAGTGATCTCAATGATTTGTTAGAGCTTAATGAATATCAGTGGCAAAATTTACATCAGTCAGATTTGATGCCTAGATTGATTGATAATCAAATAAGCATCAAACCTAAGTGAAAGCAGAGGTTATCTGTGGTCCCATCTATATTGCCATATTTAAGAAGTTTAGCTCTTGATTTAGACTGAAAAAGCAGTGATATAAGAAAGTATTTTCTGATTTAACTTTTAAAGTTTGTTTTTTTCTTACAAAAAGGAGTTGCTTAATGCTTACTGTCTCTTTATGGCACTTATTTTTACTTATTTAATTATGTTGCACTAGTTATTTTAATGTGTCATTTTACTGTATAAACCTCTGTATTTGTACAGTATTTAAAATGAAAATAAATTTTAAGAAATAAGCATTATTTTTAAGTCAGATATTATTCTGAGTTGGAAAAAAAATTATCAGCCTAATGCTTACCAATGGATACTAAATAGTTTAAATGTTTCTAAATATGTTATGACACAGTTATATGGGTACACTTAGCTGGTTATTTAATCCAGAAAATTATGTACAATGTTATATTTTATTATTATTTTTTTTTATAGTTTGTTGACCAGGTTAGTCCCAGTAGGTAAATGTTCTCTTTTCCAGGGACGCCCAAGGTGGTATTTGCACTGATTAGGAGACATTTTGACAAGGCATCAGGGAACTTCCCCAACAGTTTTAATTCCATTGGTACTGCCACTGATGGACAGTAAGGTGGATGCAGTATGGAGTGAGAAGGGAATAGCTCTGTCGCAGAGGCTGCTGGAACTCATATGGGTTACTGTAATGTGTACACCTCAGGTACATCTCAAGCTAACTCTTTTGAATTCAGAGACAGTCCTAAAACAGTGCAGCACAGTGTTTTAGCATGAAGATGTGCAGCACAGTGTAGGATTACTACATGGCCATGTTGTAAGCTAATTAGGCAGTCTGCAGGAAAGACATGTGCTAATTAGCCATGTGCTCGCTCTCTTTTTCTCTTCTGGAACCATCTCTAGAATGACTTCTATATACCAAATGATTCATGAAATTGTTCAGATATGTAGATCAGTACAGTTGTCCCCACTACACCACAGTAGTGAACACCACCAAAAGGCCATCTAAATCTAAAGTCATTGAAAGTAGCATGGTAATCAGGGGATGGGACAGATACTAGATACCAGAGATTTCTCTAAAACTACACCTAAAGTAGTACAAGGATCAGGTTGGAGGGGGAACACTAGTCAGCAGAAATACTATACTTGTGCTATAATTGCAATAATAGCAGTACAGGGATCAGAGAGTGGGAGACACACTAGCCAACTGGAGGGTCTATATTAGAATATCGAAGTTCCTAAACTTCGAATGTTCTAATGTTAAACTCTATTCAGCGAAAGCTGAAAAGATCGAACATACAGAACAGTGAATTTTTTCCTAGGGAAAAAATTTACTGTTCCAAAACACATACACAAAACACAAGGACACCAAACAAACAGCAATCCACACACATACACCTAAAATCTTACACCTAACCCTACACTAAACTATACACACACCACTAACTATCCACTTATCTTAACCCAAACCCTAACCCTAAGGTCCGTCACTATCGCACACTCACCTCACCCGCGCCCTAACTTTAACTCACCTACCATGCCCTAACCCTCACATCCACACAATTCCACACTTACCTGACCCGCGCCCTAACCCTAACTCACCTAACCCACCCTAACCCTCACGTCCACACAATCGCACACATACCTAATCAGCAACCCAACCCTAACTCACCTAACCCACCATAACCCTTACATCCACACAATCGCACACATACCTAACCCGCACCCTAACCCTAACTAACCTAACCCACACTCAATCACACACTTACCTGAACCCAACACGTAACTTTCCACCACAGTGCTGAAAATACCAAAGCAACAGAAACAGACAACCAAATTCTTTCCCTAGAAACAAATTCGGTTTTCTGTTGCTTCAATATTTTCAGCTTTCGCTGAATACAGTTCGATATTAGAACATTCGAAGTTTAGGAACTTCGATATTCTAATATAGACCCCCAACAGGACACTATAATTGTGCCATAACAACAGAAAAGGAAAATGGGAATCAGAGGGTAAGGGAAACACTAACCGCCTGAGAAAACTCTAAACTCTTGTGCCTTGACGTCATTTAAACTCAGGCTTCAGGCATGGCGGTGTGTGTGTGTGTGTGTGTGTGTGTGTGTGTGTGTGTGTGTGTGTGTGTGTGTGTGTATGTGGTTGTGTGTGTAAGTGTGTTTTTGTTTAAATGTGTGCTAGTGAGTGGGGGAAGAATGATTGGGTTGATACTGATGCCTATATAATACAGCTGCAGCAGTGGTGTGTGTGTGTGTGTGTGTGTGTGTGTGTAAGTGTGTTTTTGTTTAAATGTGTGTTAGTGTGTGGTGGAGGAATGATTAGGTGGATACTGATGCCTATATAATACAGCTGCAGCAGTTAACACAGTGACATGCAAAGCATTGCTGATCTGCACATCATCATAGTAGTAACTGCAATTCAGAAACATGCAAATTAGCCAGCAATTAAGTCTTTTTGCATCACAGCTAACATGTCTATGAATCACAAAATACTACATTTTGGAAATAGGGCCTTTTTACTGCAGGCCATATGGCTCACTCTAGGCCCCTTCATGAATCCAAAGTATCATTTCTGTTATAATTTTGAATATGGATGTTTTATTGATAGATTATTTGAATGAAAGAAGAAACACCTAAAGATGAAAATGCAATCTAGTAGAGTCAAATAATGGAAACATGGAGAATGATGATTTAATTAAAACTGAACATGACTAACAGGAAGTGCAGTTTGAGAATAAAACAACCTTTCAAACAAATGAACTGTTTAGTGCTTTGCTGGTTGTAAGAAGGAAGTACAGATGGTTTGCCACAAACAAAAGAAAAGATGGCTGTAAATTCTTACGTCTGTATGCTCCAAACAAATTTTAAAGACAAGACTGTTAAAATGTTCACTTCTCCCTATTGTCAAACTTTCTTCTAATTCAGAATATGTCATTAACAGATATGGCACGTGAGACTATAATATACTGCTGCTTGGTAGTGTTCACTACTGTGATGCAGTGGGGCCAATTGTACCGATCTTCATATCTGAGCAATTTCATTATCCTCATTTTTGCAATGAAGGACATTTATACATATTGGAAATGATAGCTTCTATGAGGTGACTGTTTAAAACATTCAGTTACAGCTCATTTTCTGCAGTTATGTGGTTTGAAACAACAGTGTGTCCTATGATCAAATTATAATTTTGAATCATGAACACTGATTTTAAAACGAAAGCTGATTATACAGTTTTGTAATGTTGATATGGATAAAGAAACTGAAATACTTCCTTTGTTATTTTCAAATGTATTTGAAATTAGAAAATGTATGATGAAAAGAATGTTTGGAAGAGGTCACAAGAAATGTGGGTAGCACTTAATGTCAGAAAAGAAAAATGTGTGCATATAGCAAGTGGTGTAAATCAGCTGGTTATAGGTCACATGTATATTATAGAAATTAGACTAAAACATTTTTTCTGTGGCTGTAGTACAGATTTAATTCAAATTTGTGATAAGATAGAATGCTCCCAATGTGGAGTCATAGGACACGTGAAAGCAAACTGAAAAAATTTGTAAAAAAACTTAAGGCTTGACTGTTACATTAAAAAGGCAATAAAAAAATAATTTGAAATATTTCTACCACAGATTTAGAAAGTGTTACTTTGAGAAAAGTAATTGAGTTATACATTGGGCTGGAGGTGAGACATACACTGTACTGATTCTTTAGTGGTAGAAGAAAATGAGGAGGAAGCAGATTGCGTGAAAGTTTAAAAGCTGATATTAGAGAAGGAATTGAGTGTAAAAAAATGCTATAGGTTAGAGAAAGGAAAATGTGGAAAAAATAAAAACATTGTTAAAAAAGGAAAATATATTTCTCTGCAGTCTGAATTTGAATAGTATGATAAGTGAATATAGATGCATTAAGTTTCATTATCAATTGTAATGATTTAAAATATGATATTATTTGTTTACTAGACAAAAAAATGAATCTCAGCATTTGCAAGTATAATTATTGTGGGGAAACAAATTCTAGGAATTTTTGGGGCAGATTTATGGTTAGAAATAGTTATTTTCTTTCAAAATGAGTTCAAAGTATTGGATATGGTAGTAGGAATTACAGGTAGGCTACTGATATGTGCCATTATAATGAAAATAGGTGACATGCTGCTGATAGTAGTATATGCTTTCACAAAAAAATGCAGAAAGGGAAAATTTATTCAAAATAGTAGTAAAACATGGTTGTAAATAAAAAAATAATGCGTAGGAAAGGAATTGTCATCAAAGAAAATTTAAATGTAAAATTCCACATGAAAATGAAACAACTGAAAACATATTGCAGTATACAAAGTTACATTTAGAAAAAAATATGAGAACACAATATAGGAGAGGAAGTTTTGCTGCATAGATAGAATGCTTTGCCTGTCATTAGGTAGTAACATCTAGGGGGAGATTCAATAAAACCTACATAGTAATTTTAACCATGTGTGGATCGTGGTGCAAATCGCACATGGCTGCACAATTTTTTAGATTCCATAAATTCAGTGTAGCAGTGCGCACTTAACATAAACACAGAAACTTTCATGGCATGCAAATTATAGATTAAGCAACTGAATTTTATGCTAATGAAAGAAATTAACACAGTGGAGCAATTCAACAAGCTGTAAAGTAACCATGTAGTATCCATGTTTGTGCTGGTTATATATGCGAAAGTTTACTGAATACAGGCGTTTACATGGAAAATAACCCAAGTAATGTTCCATACAATTGTACAGAACAGACCCTAACATGTAACTCCACACACATTATGACATTCCTAGACATGTTGGATGCTAGAAAATTATGTTAAAATTATCAACAAATCCTTATTAAGTGATCTGACACAAATGGTGCTTTGCACCCCCACCCCACAAATGAACAATGTAATTGCAACTAATGTAGACAGCTAAAAGTGTAAACCTCATGAAATATAGAATCCCAAATCTGAATTACCGCATGTAGATATATATATATATATATATATATATATATATATATATATATATATCTAGGACTTATGCATGAATGTGCAAAGTCCCGAATCCATAATCACTGAACATATATTAATGAAAGTGCTTTCACCGAAAAAGCACTTTTGTTAATATATGTTAAAAAAAAAAAGAAAAGAAAAGAAAGAAATCTACGTTTATGCTTCACCCCCCCTGTGCCCCCCACACCCCCTCTACTTTAATATTCTCAGTCCGAGACCACACTACTGTGAAGAAAAGGGAATGTCCCCTTATCCACACCATAGTGCAGTCTCGCAAACAGGCATACTTACGCAAAAATGCTTCTTCGGTGAAAAGCACTTTCGTGCAAGTATGCCAAACCGAAATTAGTTTTGATGATTTTGTCTTCGGGGATCTGTACAGATCCCATATATTTAGATATATATATATATATATATATATATATATATATATATATATATATATATATATATATATATATATATATATATATATATATATATATATATATGTATACACACACACACACACACACACACACACACACACACACACACCTTAATAATCCCTTGACTGTACAACATCTGGCTCCCCCACAGTTCCCCTGACTACACGGTTACCAAACATGTAGATTCAGGGCTGTCAACATATTGAAGATGCAAATGAGGTCAAAATTCATTAGAACTGCTAAATCACAAAAACTTGTAAATGTGTAGGGATGTTCACTTCATATGGGCACTTCCATAGGGTTCATGTTGAATGCATGGCAACAGTAAATGATGACATCAGGAGGATGTGTCAGGTTACACTTACAGAGGTGTACATGTAGGTCTGTAAAGTTAAAAGCGCATGCAAGCAGTGCACAGTTTCTAAGTTCTGTGTCCTCCTCTTTATTGTTTGTTGAAATGCATCTTACCAATCTGTATTACACTAAAATTTATTTTTTTATTTTCATCCCTGTTTACAGGATGTGGTGCTCAGTGCAACAATGGGAAATGGATGTCATATAACTATTCCTGTGAGCATGTGTGTGCTTAGAGCAATAGTATATAACGTTCTGGGTTGTACTACAGGGTCTACAATCTTCCCTCTACTTTTTGAACTACATATTTGTGAGATATAACAGGCACGGACAAAACTATTAAGTTCCATTGTGTTCACCTTATGTCAGTGTCGGTGTGTGCCACGGAACATAGGTGCACATCATGCACTAATGTGCACTAACAGAGTTCATATATTCAGTATAGTAGTAGATGTTTTTCATAGCTGCTAATTACAACACAAGCAGGTGATTTCAGTATGGTGGACCTATTCAGTAACCTATGAAGCATCCATCTACCCTACATTCTGTTTTTTTTTCGGCATAATTCCAAACCATGGGTCTAGACACAAGGAAATTCTAGGCCCAAAATAATATTGTGTCAACTGCTGCATTTGCAAATGTAAGTCCTGAACCTAGACTGCATTCTGTAATAATATTGTAACATATCCTTGTATACTTTAACTTGGTGCAGTAATGAAGTAAATAGTGGTGGATTTGTTCAGAAAGTACCTTAGTATGTGACCACAAACACATATTTTACTCATATGTGTCCATTACTAAGGCTTTCTTTCTTAGTCCTCTCCTTTTTTATTGCTTTTTTTGCGTGATGTGCCACCTAGTGCAAACAGTGTAAGCGGGTAATGGCTGTGTTTATTAGGTTTGCATGACACACAGCGGACGACCTGTGAAGTAGACAGCCAAAAATAGTAACTTGATACATTAAATTAATGCCGTTGGCCATCATGAAAACCCAGCCTGGAGTACAGATGGTACTGGCTTCAAGTACAGAGTGTGCATTCTGTGTATTACTGCTGTGACATTGCAGTTTACAGCAATGAAGTGCAACATACACAGCTGTTTTCTCAACATTCTTGTGGTAACAGGTGTAAGTGTAGGACTCCATACATATGGTCATGGGTCTGAGTACAGTATATGCCATATAGTTTTATTTTTACTGACATTAGCAATACTGCTTGCATTTATGCACTGCTTACCATTGCACAAGCAGGCATAGTTGGCATGGATGTACACGTTGTTAACCATCATTCAGATATGCTCAGTGTACTATGGAACTGTATATATGATGTTTTCTTATTGGTGTTTATTGTCCATTTCCTTTCTGTGACATAAAGCTACATGTGGAAACATTGCAAATTCAGGACACATTCTCAGTATACGTCATATATTCACATGTGTTGTCCCCCTCCTACAAACAATAAAACCTTGGGGGCTCAGTATATTTTGCACACATATATCAAGCACACTACAAAGTGAAATATATAATGATGTGTGCTCCCTCATGGACAGGGCCAGTCAGTGGAGCTGACAACATTGCTATGCTAAACTCAATAATTGTACTTGCATCTTTACACTGCTAGGATTCTACATACCTAGGACACACTCTACAGTTAGGCTACTGGCCTCATATGAATCTATGAATCTTTGTGCTTATGCAGGCCTCCCAACCTTTTGTCCCCCACATGGCCTGCTGATATCATCTACCATAAGCTAAACTGGAGCCATGTAAATGTCAGACTTTGTGCTTGTGTATAGTACTGTGCTCTATAGTCTGTGTACTTAGGGGTTCGGTTCTCAGTGCAGTCAAATGTGTGAGTGTGTCCAGCCAGAACAGCAAGTGTGCATCCTGCAATCAATGTCCCAATCCCATAACTTGACAGTGGTTTGAAACTTGCACCTGCTACACAGCCATTTCAGGCGGGCCTCCCACCTTCTTCTCTCCAACATACACTAGTGATGTCTTTTGTTTAATCTCTTCCCACATACCTTAGCTGCCACACAAGAATCATTTTCATAGGATCATAGGAGGCTACTAGGTTAATGGCCGCAGGACCTTTACAAGCCTAGCCAAGTTCAACCCATGTTCCCAAGGGTGTCTGGTTCAGGCAGGCATTAAATTCAGCACCTATTTCCCAGTCCAAGAAGGGCACAGGTAGAACCTTGGAGTAAATTTCCAGTTACCCACCCAGTCATCCAAGTTATGCTTAAATAGGGCCAATGAGGAGCTCTGTTTAACATGAATAGACATGCATCTGGAACATTTCTCCCTGGGCCTGCACTGAAAATTTGCTTTGTTCCAAGTAGGACTTTCCAAGTAAACAAGCATTAAATAAATAAATAAATAGGAAGCTTGTTCCAAAGGTGGGGCAAGCTCTGTGAGACAAATTTGTCTCTCCAGCAAGTTCTTTTGATGTCACATATCAGGTTAAGGTCCTTTGAGCAAGTGACCCGTGTGCCATTTAACTTGCTTTTCCATTAAAGCTGGGTCAGAGATTGCTCTGTTTGCAAGACACAGGTCTCCTCTGAGCAATCTGTATGACACAGAATAAAGTGAAAATGATTTCACTCTGCCGCATAAGACAGATCTTGAAAGCCCTGAATTTTCTTTGTAAGGAATCTTTGTGATTTCACCAATTTATTTATTTATTTAATTTATTTATTGCATTTGTTTACAGGGATAAGTCCACTGGGCCTAAAAGAGCCCATTTTCAGTGGAAGCCTGGGGAGAAAATCTCCAATGAGATAAAGAAAAAAATATAAACATTAATTAGTACAGAAGCAGAAACAGTGTGTTACAGATAGTAAATATAGTAACATATACAGAATATATACATAAAAGTAGGAATCTAGTTTGTTTGATTACAATCATATAAACAGAAAATATACATTAAAGCAGAATTCAATGAATTAAATTAGAGTGGTATAAACAGAGATCAGTATTATTGTACCAGTATCAACAAGTGAAGATAAAAATAAACATAGACAAAATATCATCAGTCACTAGTAGCAAAAGACATAGGAAGTTAATCATATAAGGAGAGTGAAGAGGTTAGGTTATAGAGCAGAAACATAGCCAGGAAGAGTTGAGATGATTTTTCAGTATTTGTTTGAAGGTGGTGGTGCTGCCTGTGTTTCTTATAGAAGGTGGAAGTGAATTCCATAATATGGTGACGGTGAAGGAATAGAGGAGTTGACCAGCAGGTAAGGTGGGCTTATAGGTTCATAGGCTGGTACTAGGCTATCAGCCCTAGGGCCTATACAAGCCTAGCCATAACAATTCCCTGGCTATTTCTTCCCACGTTATTTACTTTCCTGGACCCCTGTCTAGCAGGGCGACTGACGTGATCCCTGGGGTGAATTTCCTTTCTCCCATCCAAACGTCAAGGTTCCTCTTGAAGAGGTCCAAAGAGGCACTCTGCTTGACATGTATGGACAATCTATTCCAGAGTCTGGGGAGTCTCTGGGTAAGGAACCTATCCCTCCAGCATGTTTTGTTTATTGTGATGACAAGGTTTAGATCCCTGGAGCGTGTAGCTTTGAGGGATTGGGATTTCTTTAAGTGTAGCATGTCCAACAGCTCTGGGTTTGACATGGCCTTGTATGTTAAGCAGAGATCGCCTCTGAGTAGACAATATGTGACAGAGTACAGCTGGAGTTTTTTAAGGCGGTCAGCGTAGGGCATCTGCTTTAGGCCTGTGATTCTTTTAGTGAGGTATTTCTGAGGCCTTTCCAGTTGTTGCAGATGTCTTGAGAGGTACATACCAAATGGGGCGTTGTATTCTATAATGGGTCTAATGAGGGATGAGTACAGTGGGACAATGACCTCCTTTTTCTGGATGAAAAGCCCTTTGTGATGAGGTGTGCCACATAGAAGGATTTCCTGACTGTTGTGGCAATGTGGTTATCGAAGGTGAGACCACTGTCCACCTGTGTCCCTAAGTCTCTTATCACACTTTCTGTGTTTAGTGTACTGCCACCTATATGGTAATTCATGGATACATGTTTTTTCCCAAAGGGGATAACAATACATTTCTTGGCATTGAGCTTGAGCCCATGGCTCTGGCACCAAGCATCTGTTTCTGTAAGGCCCTTTTGTAGAGTATCCACATCATTTGGGGATTCAATAATGGCTCCCAGTTTGCAGTCATCTGCAAACTTTGTTAGCCAGAGTCCCTTAGTGTTGACCTGTACTTCAGAGAAGTAGATGCCAAACAAGAGTGGCCCCAGGACTGAACCCTGAGGTACTCCACTTGTCACTTGTCTGGAGCTGGATTTGGAGTCGGCTACTTTTACAGTGTGGGTTCTATCAGTAAGCCATTTAGCAACCCATTGGGTGACATAGGGATTAATACCCAACTTAGTAAGTTTATCTATGATTCCAGAGTGGGGGATGGTGTCAAAGGACTTGGCAAGGTCTAGACAGGCTGTGTGGACCACCTTACCCTTGTCCATGGCTCTGGAGACTGATTCAAAAAAGTCAATCAGGTTCAGGAGACAAGATTGGCCCTTCACAAACCCAAACTGGGTGGGGTCCAGTGTTTGAAGGTTGCCAATGTCTTTGTTTATAAGTTCCATGATAATACGCTCCATGGCCTTGCAGATAAGGCTTGTCAGACTGATGGGACGGTAGTTTCCGGGATCCAAGGTGGATCCCCTTGTGGATTGGGATAACTGTAGCTCTGCCACTCAGTGGGCACGAAACCTGAGGTGAGGCTATGATTAAACATGACACTTAGGTGAGGTGCCAGTTCATATTGTAGTTCATGTAGTACACAGCCCGGGATGTCATCTGGTCCCATGGATGCTGTATTCTTGGCTTTAGAGAGTGCGTTTTGTACCTGTGTGGCCATTATTACTGGAATTTGGCAATCTTCCGGTATTGAGATGGGCCATTTAGGGGGTGAGAGGAAGGTGAAGTTGGCACTGAATCGATCTGCCAGGATATTGGCAATATCCTTTGGATCAGTATATTTATTGCCATTCTGTTTTAGCACAGAGCAGATCTGAGCATTGCCATTTAGATTCTTGACATAGTTATAGAATGCTTTGTGGTTGTCTTTGGTATGTTTGGCAATTTTATTTTCATAACTAGCTTTGGAGGATTTTATGAGGCATCTCAATTTATTACTGAGGCTAGTAAGGGAGTTTTTTGCATCCTGGGATTTTCCTCTTTTCTGCAAACGTTTCTTCCTTTTGTTGTAAAGTTTGTTTATGGCAGGGGACCACCAGATTGGCTTCCTTTTTTTGGATGAGAGCATTTTGGTTCTATTTGGGATGGCACGATTCATGCATGAGTGGATGTGCTCGTACAGTGCCTTAGTGTAGGATTCAGCAGTTGAACTTTCATTTCCCATCTGCATGGGTGTCATGAAGTTTGTCACTTCTGACTTGAGTAGCATGAAGTTGGCTTTGGAGAAGTTTTTTATGGTGGTTTCTTTACTGGGGGGTGGGGGTGGGATGTGCTTGTTAAGGGTGATTAGCTTATGGTCAGACCTGACTAACGAGGGGGTGACCATAGGCATGGAGCATTGATTTGCCATGTTGGTAATGACCAGGTCTAGGATATTGGAGCCCCTGGTGGGACTATGGATTAGTTGATCCAGGGCGTTGGAATTTATGAATTCCAAGAACCGTTGTGCAAAGGTGTTGGGACATGAGTAGTTTTCCCAGTTAATGGCAGGGTAGTTAAAATCACCCAGTATTAGGGTGTTTGGTTCTATCTTAATATTTTCCAGTATGTTTAAAAAGGTGTAGTGAGAATCTTGGGGTATGGTGGGGAATCTGTAGCAAGCTACAATTTGGATTGCAGTCTTACCTAGTGTTAGTTGCACTTGGAGAATTTCAGACACATTGTGTTGGCCAACTAGCCTGGTGGTGTGAATATCCTTGGTGAATATTGACACTCCTCCACCTTTAGTGTTTCGGTCCTGGTTTGGTGGCCGAAAAGTGTGGTAAGAGTTGTAGCCTGGTATTGCAGGTGTGCTCTCTGGAGCCTTGAACCAGGTCTCAGTTACTGCACAGATATCGATGTTCTCCATTTTTAGGAGTGCCTCGAGAGAGTGCATTTTGAGGTTTAGACTTCTAGCATTGAGTAGCATTACCTTCAGATTTTGCATGCTTGTACCTGTTACAGTGGTGGTTTTGTCCTTTGAAGTTTGCCTAAAAAAGGCACTATAGGGGTGGCAAGAGCCTTAGCCAGTAACCTGAATCCCAGGGGCGACAGGTGCAGACCATCTCTGGCAAAGCATCGTGGTCTGTCAATCATGTCATCCCAGGCAGACAGATACTGGATCCCCTTTGAATGACACCATAAGCTTAGCCAATTGTTGAAGTCAATCATTTTATCCTTATATTGTGGTATCATTCTGGGTGAAGGCAGGATGCTACTCAGGGCTAGGGTCATACCTGCCTGGGCCACATGATCTGAGAGCTCTTCCATGTCACTTTTCATGTAGTCCAAGGAGGCATGTCTCAAGTCATTCACTCCAACATGGACAATGACAGAGTCATATTTGTACTTGTTGTGGAGTGACTTGAGTGCATGCGTTATGTGGCGAATCCTGGCACCCGACAGGCAGCTGACTGTAATTTTCTCCTTATTCAACCTGGTGAGAGGGACATCAGTGTGCCGGACTATAGAGTCACCTATGACTAAAGTGTTAGGTACATTGTCTTGCCTTAGGGGCTGTTGCTGGGTGGCACACTGGTGTTGTGAACTATGTGACACATTGGTTGTGATTGGTGTTTGTTTGTGTTTCAGCTTCAGAGGTCTTTGTTGCTTGGGAAGGTTACAGTTAAGGGCCTCTGCATATGTGGATTTAGTGTTGCTATATGTGGGTGTTGGTGGTGCGGGTTTAGAAGGGCTATGTGTTGCTTGAGGTGTAGTGTGGGTGTTAACCTTCTCCTCTTGACTGTTTAGCACAATCTTGGGTGGAGAGAGCTTTGCTTCCATTTTGGCTATGTAAGTGCATCTCTCACAGGTTGTAGTGTTGGGTGGTAGGAGGAGAGGGTTGTCTGTGTACATGAGGCAATTATCTACTTTTAGAAGTAGATGATTTTCAGATCTTAGATGCCTGCTGGAATGGTGTTTGGCAAGTAGAGTTGAGAGAGCAGGACAGTTTGTGGGTCTGTAGATTATTTTGTGTACAGTAGTTAGTTGGGTGAATGAGAGATGGGGGAGTCCCAGCCACCCTAATTGTTTCAGTGACTTACAGTGGTGGGATGAAAATTTGGCCTTGGTTGCAAATTTTACTATTCTGTTGTAACACATAGCAAGTTTGGATTTTGTAGAACTTCAGATATTAGTGAGGAGAGGGGCCCCATAAAGGAGAGAGGGTAATAAAAAGGTAGTTGCAAGGGTTTGTCTAGTAGAGAGGCTAAGAAAGTGTTGGTGCCTGTAGAGCATACCAAGCGTTTGGTGTGTTTTTTTGATGTTATTGTTTATGTGTAGGTCAAAGTTAAGGTTTTCATCTATAATAATGCCTAGTAATTTAGTGTGTGGGACAACTTCTATAGTGGTATTGTCTTGGGCTTGTATAGTGAAGAGTTTTTATCAAATGTAGTGGTTTTCCTAGGAGTAAAAATAAACCAGGTTAGTTTTTTTTTGGATTTAGGGCAAGATGATTGTTAAGCATCCAAGATTCAGTAGATGTGAGGGCATTCTGGGTAATTTGCTGGAGTTCAGAGCTGGAATTTGCAGTGCATATTATTGTAGAGTCATCAGCATACTGGATTACTGAGCATTGTGGGAGAGTGGTGTGAAAGTTGTTAATAAAGACGCTAAATAAGAGAGGACCAAGTATGGAGCCTTGGGGTACCCCTGTGGAAGTATTGAGGAAGGGAGAGTAAGATTGTTGCCATTTGATGGATTGCTGTCTGTTGGAGAGATAGCTGCTGAACCATTGTAGGGTAGGGGGAGAAATGTGGAGGGTGGATAGTTTAGCGAGTAGAATAGTGTGGGAAATGGTATCAAAAGCTTTGGAGAGGTCAAGGAAAAGTGAAGCAATTATTTTACCATAATCCCATGCCTGGTTAACTGTATCAAGGAAGGATAGGAGGGTGGTAGTGGTGCTGTGTCCTGGTCTGAAACCATGCTGAGTGGGTGATAACATTTGGTTTTCATGCAGGTGGTTGAGGAGTTGGGCATGGATGAATTTTTCCAGTATTTTAGAGAGGGGTGAGAGAATTGCTATGGGTCAAAAGTTCGTGGTGTCTGTGTTGGTGCCGTCTTTGTGTAACGGGAGAATGAATGTTTTTTTCCAGATGTCAGGACAAGGGATTTTTTAATTGATCTGTTAATGAGTATGCTGATGGGATAAGTTATAGAGTTTGCTACTAGCTGCAGGAAGTATGGGGGTAGATTGTCAGGGGCCAGAGTACAGGGTTTTAGCTTAAGTAAAAGTTTTTTTGTTGTGCTGGTGGGTATGGGGGAGAATTTTAGGTTAGGATTAAGGGTAGACTTGTTTTCTGGGATGATTTGGTCATCAGCTGTCTTGGTGGTGGTGCTGTTAACTGTAGGAAAGGTGGTGGTTATGTTAGCTATGGTGTCATTGAAGTAGGAATTGAAAAGGGTAGCAAGTTCAGTGGGAGTTTTTTTGTGGGTCGGGGATGGATTGCTTTGAGAGCCTCGGTGTAATAGTTGGCTGATGGAGGACCAGAACTTTTGGGGATTAGTTTTATGTTGGCTTTGTAGGTGGAAGTAGTGTTTTTGTTATCAGTTGTTATTAGACGTTTCGCTAGGAGTCTTATTTGCTTGTTTAAGTTAAGGAGGGAGCGTTTCCAGTTTTGAGACCATTCCTTCCTACTCTTAGACAGCAATTTCTTTCTCCTGTTGTGTAGTCTAATATTGGCAGTTGTCCACCAGGCAGGTTTGTTTTCCTTTGAAGTTCTTGCTTTAGTTTTATCAGGTATGGCAAAGTCAATACGATTGTACAGGTGCTTGTACAAAGCATTGGTGTATAACTCAACACTGGTGTCTGTTCCATCCGTAGGGGGGCTATGAAGCTATTTATGCTATCACATAAGCTGTTGTAATTGGCCTTGGAATTTTTTTTTAGTCTAGTTGTTGCTAAGGGTTGGGGGTCTTGTGTTACAGTGACTTCTAGCAAGACTGATTTGTGGTCAGATCTCACCAGGGATGACCACACACTGTGGGTGGTGCAGTGGTCCCCCATGTTGGTGAACACCAGATCCAGGATGTCAGATTCCCTTTTGGGTGTGTCAACTAGCTTGTCCAAGGCATTGAAGTTAACAAAGTCTGGGAACCTTTGGGCAAGTGATTTAGAATACATATAATTTACTCAGTCTATAGACGGGTAATTAAAGTCACCCAAAACCAGGATGTTTGCATCTTGATTGCCTCAAGTAGATCTAAGAAGGTTGAGTGGATGTCCTGATTTGTGGAGGGAGTCCTATACCTGCAATGACCTGAAGAGGGGTCTTTGCTACAGTCAATTGCACCAGAAGTAATTCAAGGGAATTGTGTTTAACTTATCTAAAGGTTATTTACCTTTAATGAATATTGACACCAGCTCATTTAGTCCTCACACCTTCACCTCTAGTTCTCACACCTTCCATTTGCTGTCTGAATGTGTGGAAAGGAAATGTGACCTGATATATCTGGGGTGCTCTCTGCAGCCTTAAACCAGGTCTCTGTTACTGCACAAATGTCAGCATCTTCCAGGCTGAGGACTGCTTTGAGTGAGTGCAGTTTCTGGTTTAAACTCCTAGCATTTAGGTGCATAAACTTGAGGTTGTTTTAAGAGGGTATTTTTACATCGGGAATTTTGTTCTTGAGACATTGGCTACAAAAAAGCACTATGAGGATGACAAGAGCCTTAGCCAGTAACCAAAATGCCAGGGGTGACAGATGAAGACCATCTGTAGCAAAGCATCAAGGTTTGTCAACTATGTCATCCCAGGTTGACAGATACAGGATCCCCTTTGAATGACACCAGAAACTAAGCCAATGGTTGAAGTCAATCATATTTTGTTTGTATTGAGGTATCATCCTAGGTGAGGGTAAAATTCTGCTTAAGGCTAGGGACATACCTGCCTGCGACACATAACCTCGTTAAGAGACTTGAGTGCATATGTGATGTGGCAGACCCTGGCACCCGACAGACAGCTAACCATGACCTTTTCCTTATCCAACCTGGAAAGGCAGACGTCTGTGTATCTCACAACTGAGTCGCCTAATCAGTACTCCTAAATATTCCATTATCCAGTATAAGTGGACCTGCAGACATATAAAAATCAGACTTGTGCCATAGCACTTGCGTAGAATACTGTGTTCTCTAATTTGTATACTTAGGTAGGGGTTCTGTTCGTATGCCAGTCAAGTGTGTGCGTGTGTGTGTGTGTGTGTGTGTGTGTGTGTGTGTGTGTGTGTGTGTGTGTGTGTGTGTGTGTGTGTGTGTGTGTGTGTGTGTGTGTGTGTGTGTGTGTGTGTGTGTGTGTGTGTGTGTGTGTGTGTGTGTGTGTGTGTGTGTGTCTGAGATGTCACTTGACATTAAAGAGATCCTTTTTCATCAGCATCTGGGACACTATCACCATATGCTCAACAGACAACCACCACATGCTCAACAGACAATGCTGAATCAGCTATATCAGATTATTGCATATACAACCACCCCACAAGGGCATGATCAGATACTGCCCTGGTTCCCAGGCAGACATCACCTCTCACCTTAGGTTTATAGGAGGTTACTAGGTTATTGGCCCTAAGGCCTTTGTAAGCCTAACCAAGTCATACCATTGCTCCCTTATTGAGCAACATGTATTGTCAATATTTTCAGAGAAAGAGTAGGATCATTACTGACTACTCTTATCCAAGAGAGACATGAGTGACACACCTGGGATAAATTTACATTCTTCCTTCCAGCTGGCTATGTTAGACTTAACTAGATTCATTGAGGACCTCTGTTTATGTGAATTGGGATTGTTTTCTAGATGACTGGCAATCTCTGGGAGACATATGTCACTCCAGCATGTCTTCCTAATGTTGCAGGCTAGGTTAAGATCCTTAGAGTGAGTGAATCTTGTCCCATGTGACTTGGGATGTGCAGCATTATTACTAGGCCAGCCTATAAGATAGGCCTATAAGATAGGCTGACAGGGTTTTTACTCTGTCCATGCATTTTATGTGTTGTAAGCCCTGAATTGTCTTTGTGACAAATCTCTGAAGTGTCTCCAGCTGCTGCAAGTGTCTGGTGAGGTACATACCCGAGGGAGTCTTATACTCTATTATGGGTATAATGCTGGATGAGTCCAGAGGAGTTATAACATCCTTAGCTCTCTATGTGATGCCCTTACTTATAAGATCTGCAGCATACAAGGCCCCCCTTATCACTGTGGGCACATGGTGACCGCAGTTAAGGATGCAATCAACCTGCGTTCCCAAATCTGTCACCACAGGGGCCACTGTTAATAATGTAATTTGACAGGACTTACCCTTATCTGTATTTATCATTTATTTTGACTCTGTGCCTTTGGCACCAATCTTTTGTCTGTGTAAGGCCTTATTGTAGTATGTCAACATTGTTGTGGAACTCTGTGATTACACCCAGTTTGCAGCCATCAGGGAACATGGTAAGCCAAAGGTCCCCTATTTCCCCCTGGACACCTGAGAAATACATTCCAAACCATAGCAAGCCTAGCACAAATCCTTGCAGTACACCAGTGGTAACTGGTGTGCTGCTAGAGGCGGAATCCCAAAATTTGACTGTATGTGTTCTGTTGGTGATACAGTTTGCTACTCATCTAGTGGCATATGGGTTAATACCCAGCTTTGTCAGTTTATCAATGATGCTTGAGTAAAGTATTGTGTCAAAAGCTTTGGCTAAGCCAAGATATGCTGCATGTTCTGTTTTGCCTTCATCTAGGGCTATGGTAGCATTCACAAAGATGTCCACCAAGTTTTAATAAACCTGATCTACCCTTAACAAAGCCAAATTATGCCTGGACAACAGATTGAAGGTCATTATGTCTTTGTTGACAAGGTCCATGATTATTCTGTCTATGGCCTGGGAGATATGGCTGATGAGGCTTAGGGATCTATAGTTCTCAGGGTCAGTTGATGAACCTCATTTATGCAAGGGAATTACTGTTGCCATGTTCCACTGTGCTGCAAAAAAAACAGTACTTACACTGTGCTTGAAGAGAGTGCCAGCTGGTTTCACTAGGTCCTGGTTCAGACCATTTAGTAGGCAGCCTGGGATGCTATCCAGTCTCATAGAGGTTGTTTTTCTGGGCACAGAGAGTGTGGTTCTGAGTTGCTCTTTGCAGATACTAGGTAAAGGACTGGTAACAGGTTTGGTCTGGATATGTCTGGTGGGGACAGGGGTGTGAAGTTTTCCCTAAACTGCCTGGTAGCAGGTTTCAATGTCCTCAGGGTCAGTATAATTGGTACCATCTACTACTAGTTTGGCAGAAACTGGCCCTTCACTTTTACATTTCTAAACAAATGGTAAAACAAACTTAGAGCTTTGAAAAGCGTAAAAGAAACCAATAAAAACAAATTGAGCAAATGTCGGTAGAAAAACAATTTACTATAAGCGCTTTTGGTACAACCAATGCTTCACCTTCTTCAGAACATAAGAACATTTAAATAGTCTTCAGCATAGCAGTTATTAATTAACAATTAACAAGGCATCCAATTACTTAAGTTCAACTGCTAAACAACCATAAAAATTAAAGGTACAATCCACATACATACATTATCCAAAGCATAATGGTAAAAAAACAATAGTGAAAACCTTTTCTAAGGGCTTAAACTCACATATCAAAATAGCTTTTTACAATCAAAATTAAAAAAACAAAAGACATATATGAAAAATAAATATGTGCAACATTATGTATTCAAATTCATTCTAAAAGAATATAGTGTAAGTGCATTCGATAAAAATGATGAATAAAAATGAAAAAGAAATGATTTAAACCTTTCAGCTTCTTAACGATAATAATTTAAGTATACATTTAATTGAAATTTGTTCGTTAAGACCAGGGGGTATATAGGCAGTTATCCTAATCTACCAGTCTAGCTCATCTGTTTCCAAAAGAAGTTGCCAAGGGCCACCTCTTGGATTAGGGCGTCTGCAATGCAAGACTACAAATCTAAAACAGTGGTCTGAATACTCGAGTATGTGTTTTGCCAAAGCATTATTTGTATCTTTTTTACTTATGGCATAAACATGCTCGTAGACCCGTTCTTTCGGTCTTGCCTATATAAAAAGCAGTGCACCGATCACATATGGCGGCATAGATCACGCCTTTAGACTCACAATTGAATCTCCCCCTAATAAAATATCGTTTGTCATTGATCATGACCTCTTTAGTTACTTGAATGTTTTTACATTGAGCACATGCCCCACACTTTGACATACCATTAGGACCTGGCCCTTGCAATTTCTTTATTTTTTGAAGTAGAGCTTTAAGACTTAAATTCCTTCTATAGGTGATCTTTGGCTGCATACCCAATTTCACACTCAGGGTTAAATCCTCAGTAACTGCCCCCCAATTTTTGTTCAATATCTGCCTAATATAAGCATGATCCACTGAGAATGTACATAAAAAAGAAGTCTGTAAGCTTTTGTCCTTAGGGAAGTCACCTTCAAGGTCTTGTTCAATATTTACTAATGTTTCTTTCAACAAGGTAGCTCCCAATAATGGTTTAAAGTGACCCTCATGTCTTTTAAGGACCACTTCCTCTCTAACCTTAACAATTAAGTTCCTAGGATATCCTCTATTAACAAACATTTTTTCTAAGTTCTGACACTCTGCCAAAAAATCACAAAAATCTGTGACCATTCTTGCTGCTCTCACCATTTGCTCTTTTACTACGGCCTTCTTTTGATGGAAAGGGTGGCAGCTATCATAATGCAATAAAGCATTAGAGTACGTAGGTTTTCTATAAATTTTACTCTTGTATTTCAAGTTGGAATAATTTTTATATAACAGAATGTCCAAAAAGTTGATACTACTCTGTTCCACTTGATAAGTAAAGTCCAAAAAGTTAGTCAGTTTTACAATGTCTGAAATAAATAGAGGAACTCCTTCTCTTGGACCTTTCCACACCAAGTGTGGGGCATGTGCTCAATGTAAAAACATTCAAGTAACTAAAGAGGTCATGATCAATGACAAACGATATTTTATTAGGGGGAGATTCAATTGTGAGTCTAAAGGCGTGATCTATGCCGCCATATGTGATCGGTGCACTGCTTTTTATATAGGCAAGACCGAAAGAAAATTAAAACAGCGGGTCTACGAGCATGTTTATGCCATAAGTAAAAAAGATACAAATAACGCTTTGGCAAAACACATACTCGAGTATTCAGACCACTGTTTTAGATTTGTAGTCTTGCATTGCAGACGCCCTGATCCAAGAGGTGGCCCTTGGCAACTTCTTTTGGAAACAGATGAGCTAGATTGGCAGATTAGGACAACTGCCTATATACCCCCTGGTCTTAACGAACAAATATCAATTAAATGTATACTTAAATTATTATCGTTAAGACGCTGAAAGGTTTAAATAATTTCTTTTTCGTTTTTATTCATCATTTTTATCGAATGCACTTACACTATTTTCTTTTAGAATGAATTTGAATACATAATGTTGCACATATTTATTTTTCATATATGTCTTTTGTTTTTTAATTTTGATTGTAAAAAGCCATTTTGATATGTGAGTTTAAGCCCTTAGAAAAGGTTTTCACTATTGTTTTTTTACCATTATGCTTTGGATAATGTATGTATGTGGATTGTACCTTTAATTTTTATGGTTGTTTAGCAGCTGAACTTAAGTAATTGGATGCCTTGTTAATTGTTAATAAATAACTGCTATGCTGAAGACTATTTAAATGTTCTTAATTGATTTAACATTTTGTATCTGAAGAAGGTGAAGCATTGGTTTTACCGAAAGCGCTTATAGTAAATTGTTTTTCTACCGACATTTGCTCCGTTTGTTTTTATTGGTTTCTTTTACGCTTTTCAAAGTTCTAAGTTTGTTCTACCATTTGTTTTGTTTGTGGTTTTATGGCGTCAGAAACCGAAACCAGAGCAGCATCTCAGGTTCTTTTTACACAGGAACCAGAAGCATCTAACAACAATGAAGAGACGGGAAATCTTACAGCCCTGATCCAGGTGCTTGTAGGGCGAGTAGACGCCCTTACACAGAGAGTCAATGCATCTTTAGTCCCCAATTTACCATTGCAGCAGCCAGGTCAAATTCGTACTAACCTGGCTCCACTTAATCTCAATGCAGCTGCTGAACAAAATAGATATGAAACGAGTCATCTTTTAAATTATGCAAATCCAAGTAGGCTAAACGTATTACGAATGGAACCTACACTTGCTTTACAGCCTCAACCTTTGATAGTGCATCCCACTAGAATAGGTGGAACTGGCTCGGGACTAGGAGGTTTACAAATGCACCAGAATGGCATGGGTAATAACCCAGGAATGCCTTCTGACTGTCACTTTCCCTCCATGGCTTCGTTTTTGGGCAACAACTATTTTTTTGGTGCTGGAAATCTTGCGAATCCCATCCAGGATGAACCATTGATGAGTTCTTTGGCTACAATGATTAATGACTTTGACTATAAACTTTATAAATGCAGGAAGCTACAACTAGAGGTAGCGTACCTTCAAGAGTGCATTGACAAGCATATTGTTCCCAAGGGATTACGCCAGTGGCGTTTCCCTATGGGTTTAGTGGAAGATTCTACTTTTCATTCTGAATTGCTTTCACTGTTTGACAGACAAGGTTTTGAGTTTTTGACAGCTTTAATTAACTTTTATAATACAGAAATAGGTGATTTTAAAACTGACTTAGAAATACTCGAGTACCAGATTTTAAACCATGGTGACTTTATGTCATTTAAATATGACTATTCTCATATTTATAAGAGTATTGAGGCTACTATGGAAAAGTTGCTGACTGTCAAAAAAAAAAAAAAAAATTGCACGTGATGTTAATGATTATGCCAATAAAAAAGCATACCCTAGACCCTCTACTCTTCATTCTCCTTTGATTAATGCCCCTAAGAAATTAGTGCGAGTACAACATGTGAATGAGCCAGGGGCACCACAAAATACCACCAATGAGCAACCTTCACAACATTTGAGGTGCAGTGAATGCCTTATCAACACCCATGCTCATAGGGGCAACATCTTGGCCCATAACAACAACGATAATGGGGCGTTTGATGTGGACAATATTAGTGAGGATGAAGAAGTGGTCTCTAACCAACGGGATTTTCAGAACACCCCGAGGGGTCAAAAGAACACCTGTCAAGGGAACAGAAAACAACTTCCCCAACAGAACAAGAGGAGGCAGAGGGATAGTAATTCAACATATTCACAAACCAGGACCCATTATTTGTAAAAGTACTGAAGGAGACTTTAGTATATACAATTACACTGAGTTGAATATTACCCGTGAATGGGTTAATTTCTTTTCTAAAGGTTTAACATTTGTTCCTAGCAGAAAAATGGATTTTACTAAGACACTCATAGATTTAAAACTATATGTTCAAAAGTTAAATCTTAATGTATTGCTAGGTAACTATCCTTTATTGACTAATTCTCAAAGGGTCTCTAGTGTTTTTTACCCGCCATTGCATCCCAGTTTGGGCCTGTTTGAAAAAAATGTGTGAATTCGATCTTAGAGCTTTAAATCGAGATAATGTTGGACAGAGGCATAACAAATTTAACATTACGTCAACCGAATATGACTTTATTCACCTGCTTAACACCTGCGATATTCGGGCAATGAAACCCGACAAGGGTGGGGGGCTGGTTCTGATGAACCATAATGATTATGTGGTTGCTATGAGTAAACATTTAAATTCTGAAGTCTATAAGAAAGTTTCAATTAATGAACTAAATTTAGCTTATAGGAAGGTTAGGACGACTTTGGAAGACTTGTTTCTTGAGTCAATTATCGATGTAGACTTGCACCAATACTTATCCATTCTAGCCCAAGAGTACCAGATTTTTTTGGAATTCCGAAATTACACAAGTCAATTTCAAATCCACCTTTTAGACCTATTGTTGATGGACATGGGTCTATAACTTATGCTTGAGCAAAATATGTAGATAGTTTATTGAAACCCTTGATTGATAAGGAGGTTCAAATTTGTAAAGATTCGTGGGCCTTCATGTTCAATATAGATAAATTTGACTATCAAGCTAATACATACTTTGTCACTATAGACGTGAAAGATCTTTACACTGTCATACCTCACCATTTAGGTTTAGAATGGATTAGAGATTTTTTGTTTGTAAGAAAAGTCCCAGATAATACTATTTATATCATAGAAACATTGCTGGAACTAGTGCTATCGTACAATTTCTTAGCATTCGAGGGGGACGTCTTCTTGCAAACATCAGGGGTAGCTATGGGCTCCCCATGTGGAGGGAGCTTCACCAATGTCATCATGGCACAATGGGAGAATACCTTGTTGTTTACACATTCAACATTTAGGGAACATGTCTCCTGGTACACTAGATACCAGGATGACATGTTCCTTATGCGGAAAGGTCCAAGAGAAGGAGTTCCTCTATTTATTTCAGACATTGTAAAACTGACTAACTTTTTGGACTTTACTTATCAAGTGGAAGAGAGTAGTATCAACTTTTTGGACATTCTGTTATATAAAGATTATTCCAACTTAAAATACAAGAGTAAAATTTATAGAAAACCTACGTACTCTAATGCTTTATTGCATTATGATAGCTGCCACCCTTTCCATCAAAAGAAGGCCGTAGTAAAAGGGCAAATGGTGAGAGCAGCAAGAATGGTCACAGATTTTTGTGATTTTTTGGCAGAGTGTCAGAACTTAGAAAAAATGTTTGTTAATAGAGGATATCCTAGGAACTTAATTGTTAAGGTTAGAGAGGAAGTGATCCTTAAAAGACATGAGGGTCACTTTAAACCATTATTGGGAGCTACCTTGTTGAAAGAAACATTAGTAAATATTGAACAAGACCTTGAAGGTGACTTACCTAAGGACAAAAGCTTACAGACTTCTTTTTTATGTACATTCTCAGTGGATCATGCTTATATTAGGCAAATATTGAACAAAAATTGGGGGGCAGTTACTGAGGATTTAACCCTGAGTGTGAAATTGGGTATGCGGCCAAAGATCACCTATAGAAGGAATTTAAGTCTTAACGCTCTACTTCAAAAAAGAAAGAAATTGCAAGGGCCAGGTCCTAATGGTATGTCAAAGTGTGGAGCATGTGCTCAATGTAAAACCATTCAAGTAACTAAAGAGGTCATGATCAATGACAAACGATATTTTATTAGGGGGAGATTCAATTGTGAGTCTAAAGGCGTGATCTATGCCGCCATATGTGATCAGTGCACTGCTTTTTATATAGGCAAGACCGAAAGAAAATTAAAACAGCGGGTCTACGAGCATGTTTATGCCATAAGTAAAAAAGATACAAATAACGCTTTGGCAAAACACATACTCGAGTATTAAGACCACTGTTTTAGATTTGTAGTCTTGCATTGCAGACACCCTGATCCAAGAAGTGGCCTTTGGCAACTTCTTTTGGAAACAGATGAGCTAGATTGGCAGATTAGGACAACTGCCTATATACCCCCTGGTCTTAACGAACAAATATCAATTAAATGTATACTTAAATTATTATCGTTAAGACGAAAGGTTTAAATAATTTCTTTTTCATTTTTATTCATCATTTTTATCGAATGCACTTACACTATTTTCTTTTAGAATGAATTTGAATACATAATGTTGCACATATTTATTTTTCATATATGTCTTTTGTTTTTTAATTTTGATTGTAAAAAGCCATTTTGATATGTGAGTTTAAGCCCTTAGAAAAGGTTTTCACTATTGTTTTTTTTTTACCATTATGCTTTGGATAATGTATGTATATGGATTGTACCTTTAATTTTTATGGTTGTTTAGCAGCTGAACTTAAGTAATTGGATGCCTTGTTAATTGTTAATTAATAACTGCTATGCTGAAGACTATTTAAATGTTCTTAATTGATTTAACATTTTGTATCTGAAGAAGGTGAAGCATTGGTTTTACCGAAAGCGCTTATAGTAAATTACTTTTACATTTCTGCCATAGCTAAAGAATGCCTCATGATTATCTTTAGCTAGGGATGCTACTTTCAGTTTAAACATGGCTTTAGATGACTTTACAAGATATCTAAGTTCCTTCTTTAAGCTGTGGAGGGTGTCCTTCCTCTGCTGAGTGACTTACCTCTTGTAGTTAGACATTACTTTCTTCCACTTGTTGTATAACCTATGTATGCTTGATGCCCATCAGGGTGGCTTGTTTTCTGTGAAGCACTTGTTTTGATACATTCACATTCAACCAATGCTATACATTTGCATAGGTGTTTTTACAGGACATTTGTTTGCACCTCTTTATAGCAGTCATTTCTGACAGTGGTAGCAGGAGGTTAGCAACTATTTATGGCATTGGTTAGGAGCATATAGTTTGCTTTGGATAAATGTTTCATCCTTTCTGCTCTTCATAGGGTGTCAAGTATGATTATGAATGTAAATGTATCTGAATTGTAGTCCACCCTGACCAGGGGGACCAATACACATGGGTTAGTGCAGTGAACCACTATGTTGGTCCGTATTAAATCTGGCACATTCAAGCTCCTTGTGAGGGTGCACAACATCTGTTACACAGCATGTGCATTAGCAAAGTCCAGGAACCTACGGATCAGTGTGTTTGTGCACATATATGACACCAAATTGATGAACGAATAGTTGAAATAACACATATCCCAGGTGCTTGGGTGTATAGTGAGTGATGCAAGTAGGTCAAAGTAGGCAGAGTGGTACTCATGGTTCATGATGGGGTACCTGTAGCTAACAATTATATAGAATGGGGTTTTACCTACAGCTAGTTGGACTTGGATTAGTGCTATCTTTGACAGGTCTTGCAGTGTATTTGTCTTTAATGAAGATGTATACACCTACGCCTTTGGTTCTCTCATGCTCATTTTGATGTGTGAAAGTGTGGAAGGCATTGTACCCTTGCATGGCCAAGGGGGCTCTGTGGCCTTGAACTAGGCATCTTTCAATGTAAGGATTTCTTCCAGTATGTGCAATTTCTGATTTACACTCTTTGCATTGAGCACCATACCTTTCAGTTTGTCTCTAGTGGACTCTTTTAAGCCAGTACATTAGCTGTTCTGACATTACCTAAAAAGGGTCACTATGGGGGAGGCAAACACCTTCATATAGTACAGTGAGGTACATCTCCAGTCATTCACTGCAACATGGACTATGAGAGATTCATAATGGTACTTCTTGTTGAGAGACTTGAGTGCATGCATGATCTGACTAGTCCTGGCACCTTACAAGAAGCTGACTATAACCTTTTCCATATCCAATCTGGTGAGGGAGACATCTGTGTGTCACACTATGTAGTGGCTTATGAACAAGACATTTGGTTTTGAGGTGTATTGTCTGAGGGGCTTATCGGCTGAGGCACTGGTGTATGTATTGTTATATGTAGTGGATGCTGTTGGTTCTACACTGTGTGCAATAGGTTTGTGATTAGGAGGTCTCTAATATTTAGTTAGGTTTCTAGTGAGTACCTCTGTGTATATGGGTTTATGTGTTGTGGGCTTGTTATGTGCAAGAGGTGAATTGTGTGTGACAACATGTTTTATATCTGGTTTGTTGTTATGTGAGAGGTTTGATTATAAATTCATAGTATAGATGCAGCTCTCACATGTTGTATTAGTTTGTTTTAGCAGTAACTGGTTGTTGATATACATGAGGCAATTGTTCTTTTGCCTCAAGATGTCCATGTAAATCAGGATGCGTGGAGAAATGGGAGAAAACTGTAATCCATTATGGAAGGTATATACTTTAGTAACTAGTGTGGAGTGGGCTAGATAGACAAGGTTTTGGTGTAAGACTAAGAAATTGTGTCTATTCTGTGGAGGGCTAGGGTTACAAAAATGTGTCAGTCTTTCACAATGCACAACTGAGTTGCTCACAGGGCAGCAGTTCAAGCTCTGAACAGCTAGACTAAACTGACTGCAAACCTCCAAATACACAACACTGGAATACAAGCAAAGTGAAACTATTTTAAACACATAAACAAAGGAAAAGGCCAACAGTGAGCCCTAGTCCAGCAACCCCCAACTCAGATGGGTTCTTGGCTGCACAGTTCTGCCACTAGGGTGCAGTGGGCCCTTCTTAATGTAAGATGGCTGGTTTTAGTGCTCCAATGATACCACACAGTCTAGATTCAGCAAGCCTGAATCGAGCCTATGCTATAAAAAGCAGAAGTACTTGAAATCCAAAGTGAAAAAAAATCACTGTCACAACAGAAGAACAGTTTACATAAAGCAGCAATTCAGTAGAATACTCCAAGAGTGTAGACTACAAACCTTTCTAGTGTGAAATAATTGGTCTCGAACTCAAGGGCTTAAACCAGAACTAAGACACTTTCAGAATAACAGACATAATAAGTCTTCATCCAGCAATTCACAGCTTAGAGTGGTGTAGGCTATCCTCTGCTGCCAAAAGAGTTTACACCACAAACCTTCCTAATGTAAAATTATTGATTTGGAGACCAAGTGCTTAAACCATAACAAAGTGACTTAGAAAAACAGCCACAATAAGCATTCAAATAGCAATTCCCAGCTCAGAAGGGCAGTAGCTACCTTCTCCTTCTAGCATAGGTTAGACTACAAACATTCATTTTTTTTCAAAAATATTTTTATTAGTTTTAAAACTTTTACAAAAAGAAATGAAAATAAATACAAGATATGGAACTTGTAAGGTACATCAAACCAAGAAAAAGAAAGTAAAGTACATTCTAAATTAAGACAAACAGTTAACAACACATTTTGATTTATAGACAAGCAGTTATTGTAACAAGTACCTTACTCCTGAATGGGTAAAACATTCACTGGGGTTCCCCAGATAAACATAATACAACCAGAAATCAGGCCTCCCAAGAGGAGGATAACTTTAATCAGATAACATACTATTATATAAAGTATAAACTATTAACTATTTTGGGAATACACCACCTAAAGTAAACTATCCATGTCCTAAAAACCTATTTACACCATATTTGCAATATATTTACATCATGGATGTCAGAGGACCTCTCCGAATAAAATGACATAAGACAATTACTGAAGTGCAATGTTTACATTATCAAATAATTTTGGACCATACCTAGTACAAAAAGGATCCAGCTTGGAATGCAAATGTATAAGAAAAAAATGATTTGCTGGATTTTACTTATTCCAGATTAGATCAAAGAGATTTTCCCAATATTTTTTAAAATAATTATTTTTCTTTTATCTATTTGTGCACATTTTGTGTGCTGATATATATTTTATTGTCATATCCTTAAAGGTTTGCCATGAAATCGTTGAGGGGTTGATCCAGTTTTTAGTAATGAAATATTTAAGGAGAGCACAAACTGAGACAAGAACATGATGGCGAATACCGTTGATTTGAATAGGAACAATATTAAGGATCATAGTTTTCCAAGAAAATGGAGTTTTCTCATACCCCATTTTTTCTAATTGAATTCTGAAGGAGCACCAGAGTTTATAGATGGTCTTACAACTCCAGAACATGTGTATTATGTCAACATGAGGGAGAGTGCAGAAAGGACATGTTAAGTTTTTATTACATCCACATTTTTGTAAAACAACTGGGGTGTAGTAAGAGTTATTATTTATCATTAGCTGTGTGTAAATTAGATTTTTGAAGGGGGTCAAGTTTAGTGTGTTTCTGATTGCTTCATACTTAGGTTCGCTAGAGATTTCATCCTGTATTGAATCCCAGTATTTGGAAAATAAAAATGGATGACTATGTATAATGGATGACACAAGTTTATAACTATGTGAGATCATTTTGTTTTTTAGGGAGAGCAAATTGATGACTGATTGTATTAATTGAATATTTTGTTCCATAACTCTGTATTTAATGAATTTTTGTTTTATAAGTGAGCTGAGTTGTCTTAAAATAGGGTCATATTTATTAGGAGCCCCAAATAAAGTTTTAACCTCTGCTGCATTTTTTGTACTATAAAAATGCCAGACTGTAGCCTTCTTGATAATAGGAAAGTTAGATAGGTCAATCATTTTATTATTGATTTTTAAATTTGGATTCAGATGTATGGGTTGAAGAATGGGGATTGTATTTTGCAAATTAATGGATTTCATCAGATCATGAAAAATAAGAGTTTTGGTTTTTAGAAGAGGCAAAATCTTAATGTTAAATTCACCAAGAGGTGTGAGAAAGGGGATATATTGAGGATTAATTTTGAATGAACGTATATAGTTATACCAGATCTTGACCCATATTGGAGACCAAGATTCATCATATGGATCATAACTGGCTATTTTTATTAACCGACTTGCGGTAATTATTTGATAATAAAGACTGAAATCTGGAAGACTTAATTTACCCTTAGCTTTTCAGACAGTTCATTTCCTATATGCTATTCTGGTTGATATAGGGAACCATAAGAATTTAGAAATTGTGGTCTCCATTGTACGAAATAAGTTTTTTGGAATATTAAGAAAAACAGAGTTTAAATGGAAAATAATTCTAGGTAGAATATTCATCTTGATAATAGCAGATTTTGATAACAGTGAAATGTTAATATTTTTCCATCTGGTTAGATCATTGTTTATTTGATCCCAAATTTTTATAAAGATTAGTTTTCATAAGTTCTTGATGACAGTGCATGAAGTTTATACCCAGATACTTTATTGAATATTTAAGAGGTATATCAGAAAGGGGGAAGTAGTATTCTAAATGCTTCTTTGGATTCAAAAGAAAACTGGATGATTTGGTGGGGTTAAGCTTATAGTTAGCAACTTTAGAAAAGAGATCAATAGAGTTTTGAATTTTCTGGAGGTTTGTGTTAGGAAGCTCAAAGTAAATGTTAAGGTCATCTGCAAACGCCGAGTACTTTATTTCTATGTTATAGATTTTTGGGATATGATAATAGGTCATCTGTTTGATCCAGATAAGAAAATGTTCAAGATACATGTTAAAAAGATAGGGTGATAGCGGACACCCCTGTCTGTTGCCATTTGTAATTTTAATAGGATTTGATAATGTTTTATTTATATAAAGGGAAGTAGAGGCATTTTTATACATCATCCTAATAGTATTAATGACCATATATGGGAAATTAAAGTATTCCATTGTTAGATATAAGAAGTTGAGATCCACATTATCAAAGGCCTTAGTTGCATCTAATGTTAAAGCATATCTTGGATGATTATCCTTTTCAAGGAACATTAATAATGTATGCAAAGTGAGAGCATTATCACAAAGTTGTCTTTGCTTTATAAAACCCAATTGCTCTGGAGAAATAATTGACACCATCACTTTCTGAATTCTATTTGCAAAAATGGTAGATAACATTTTCATATCTACATTTATAAGGGCAATAGGCCTATAGTTAAGAGGGTTTGATTTGTCAGAGTTCGGTTTTGGGATGAAAATAGTTTTGGAATTATTCATATGCTTGTCCGTAATCCCTTCTGATATGATATAATTATACATACTAAGTAGGATTTTTGTAAGATTACTGCAGAAAATTTTGTAAAATTCACCTCTAAATCCATCAGGGACTGGTGTCTTATTAGGTTTCAGTTTTTTAATAGCTGCAGTTGTTTTATTTAGTGTTATAGGGGCTTTTAACTGGGTAATTTGTGTGGAAGATAGTTTTGGGACATTAAGTTTATTGAGGAAGTCTATGTATTGTTCTTTTTGGAATTGAATTTTGGGATTGTAGATTTCCGTGTAAATATCTACAAATGAATTTACAATGTCACTATTTCTATACAGGATGTTCCCTTTGCACTTTATGTCCTTTATGTAGTTTGGTCCTTCTTTGATATTTATTAGTCTTGCTATAGTCTTGGATGGAGTTTGAGCCCATTGTGAGTATCTATGTAGAAGCTTTAATTCAGTCAAAGAGTAGTTTTGTTGGTGGAAGAAATATATTTCCTTCTGAATTCCGTGAAGTTTAATTTCCAAATCAGGGGAAAAGTCTTTTTGCAGTTCTGCATCAATTGTTTTAAACTGTTTTGTGAGGTTATTAATGTACAGACTCTCTTTCTTTTTATAATAAGATGCTTTTTGGATAAGTATTCCTCTAATGACAGCTTTAGCCGCTGCCCATTGTATATCTAAAGGGATATTGGAAAGCAATGATTCAGCTTCTAAGTGTTTTAGATATTCATTAACCACCTGCAAAACATCATTTTTTTTCACAATGTTACTATTTAGTGACCAAGTGAAAAATCTTACTGTCATAATTCCATTTTTGGTTAGGGTTAATGCCAAGTGATATATTCGAATGATCAGATATAGATCTGGCCTCATGAGTAAAATTAGCAATTTTAGTCGAGAAAGCATCTGAGATCAGATAGTAATCAATCCTAGACCAAACCTTATGTGAGGCCGAATAGAAAGTGAATTTATTAGACTCCCTGTCTATCTCACATATTAAAAAAGGGTCAACTAAATTAAAACTATTCATCAAATCTTGAATAGAAGCAGTTATTTGGGTGGGCTGTTTTCTGTTCTTATTCGAGCTATCATGTGATGGATCAATAAGAGCATTCCAGTCACCACCAATAATGAAGAAATGATCATGGTATGGAAGTAGCAGATTATGTATTTCCTGGATGAACAAATGTTGGTTTGAACATGGACGATACACATTCAAAATCAAAATCGGGGACTTAACTTGTGGGTATGAGCAAGTGAATAAACACCATCTTCCATTCAAATCAAATTTAGTATCAAGCACTTCTCCAGGGAAGGACTTTTTAATTAAAATAGCTGTATCTTTTTATGCAAAGCTGCTCCCTGCTGATATAATCCATCTAATCCAATTTATTTTTTTAATATTGTTCCATTGGTCATTTGTCATATGCGTCTCTTGTAAACAAATAATGTTTGATTTGTCTTGATAAATCAGGTGCATAACCAGCTTTTTTTTTTTTTTTTTTTTTTTTTAATGTCCTGAAGACCATTTACATTCCAAGAATTCACCCTCATCATCTAACTATAAGTTAAAAAAATAACAATAAAAACAAAATAGGATCAACAGAGATACTAGTTTCACCAGGAATGGTTCATATAATGATAGGTCCTTTTCTAACACATAAAAAATAAGCTGTACTCAAAACTGATGTTCTTACATCCATGCTCCTAACCTTACAACCCATGCCTAACCATCCATTTTCCTGATTTGATTTTATTTGCAAATGTAAAAGATACAAATATACTGTTGTTAAACATTTTTGTATAAAATAAATGTTACACATATGCAACAGGGAGACATAAATACTAACCTCAATAGTCCAAGTGTCACCCAGCATTCACAACTACACCCTCATACCACACCAAAAACTATTTAATACTAGCATATAAATCTAAAATGTACATTTAAAGGCAAAAAAGATGATTAGAATAGTTAATAAAAGAGTATAAGAATCATACTTTCTAAAAGACTTAATATATATATATATATATATATATCATTTTACCAGATCATAACATGGAATTAGTTATGCTTACAGGTGCATAAGGTTGGATTGGTATATATTATTATGATTGTACACATTAGTTTAGAACTAACTCCCTATAAATCAATAATACTATATCTTATCACAGACAGTAAGCAGGCAAGTGTAACTATATCTGGCATTCCGAGGGTAATGGCATATCTATAAATATTATTTTAAAATCTATTATTGAAATTCAAAATCACACACCTAAAATAAACATGCATCTAAAATAAACAGAAAGACCATTTATAGACCCAAAGTAATCAGCTGAGCTTTGGATATCATTTGCAGATACCTGAGACTTATAAAGCTTATAGAACACATCACTAAACACTTCACCCCTATAAGATACAGCTCACTTATTTAACTGCAGCATTAGATTTTAGACACAATTAAATTAATACTTAGTTACCATATTAGCAATTTAACTAATAAAAGCCATGGCCTGAAGCTCAATGCCAAAAAGTGTATTGTCATCCCCTTTGGTAAAAACTCTGTACCCATGAACTACCACATAGCTGGTAGTCTACTTAATGCCGAAAATGTGATAAGAGACCTTGGGACACTGGTGGACAGTAGTCTCTCCTTTGATAATCACATTGCCACAGTGGTCAGGAAATCCTTCTATGTGGCTCATCTCATCACAAAAGGATTCTCATCCAGAAAAAAAGAGGTCATTTTTCCCCTCTACTCATCACTTATTACACTCATTATAGAGTACAACACCCCTTTTGGTATGTACCTCACAAGACATCTATAACAACTAGAAAGACCACACAAATACCTCACAAAGAGGATTACTGGCCCCAAACAGATGCCCTATGCAGACCATCTCAAAAAACTACAGCTTTAGTCCATCGCATATCGCCTACTCAGGGGTGATCTCTGCCTAACATACAAAGCTATGTCAAACCCAGAGCTGTTGGACATGCTCCACTTAAAGAAATCCCAATCCCTCCAAGCTACATGCTCTAGGGACCTAAACCTTGTCACCACAATAAACAGAACATGCTGGAGGGATAGATTCCTATCCCAGAGACTTCCCATACTCTGGAACAGACTACCTATCTATGTCAAACAGAGCTCCTCATTCGCACTCTTAAAGAAAAATCTTGATGATTGGATGGGAAATGGGAAATTCACCCCAGGGATCACTTCTGTGGCTCTGCTAGACATGGGCACAGGAAAATAAGTTTCTTGGGTGGCAAAAGCCAGGGTACATTTTTTGGCTAGGCTTATATAGGCCCTAGGGCCAATAGCCTAGTACCTACCTATGAACCTATAAGCTACAATATAAAACTAAATACTAATCAATTAATATTTGGCAGGCATTATAGTAAACTAGAGACATATATATATATAACATTCCTTAACTAAATATAGCACACACTGACATAATGCTTTTTAAATTAAATAATAATGTTACTAACATTAGCCTGAATGAAATCCTTCAATGTTCTTACATTTTCAGCATCACGCAGAACCCAAACTGTAAAAATACAGTCCATTTCTTCATACATATGATGTATTTTGCCAATTTTAGCTTTCCCAGTAATGCTTTGCTTCTTTACTTCTTTTCCCATGCTCTCTGACCTCGTGACATCATTGGCCAATGTTTTCATTGAATTCTGGGCTATGGAGTGTAGAAACAGCCCAGCAGACAAAAGAAACCCTCATGGAGCTGTTATGTAGGCTTCCCCAGGCCTCAGGAAGCAACACAAGTCCCAAATGGAGTAAATGGAGTAATTTAAAGCAGAAGAAAATAAATTTGAGAAAAAAAAGATACAAAACGACAGGAATATTTCCAGAATGACAGAAAACCAACAGGACATTAAATCAGGTATGATTAGCTCATTTAGCTTCCTTTCTTTGTTTACAGGTCTGAGAAAGTAAAAAGTACCATTTCTGTAGGAAGTATAATGTTTCCAGCTTCTGTTGGTGTTTCCAGACCTATCTTCAGAGAGAAGCTGCATTTTTTTTAAAGGAGTACATTTTTCTTTATTTTGTTTTAAATAGCTTTGCCATAAGTTTTAAATAACTGGTACTTCCTTGAAAACTTGCATAACTGTTTTCTTTGCCTCCACCACAGACTGTATAAAGTGCTTTTGGTCTTTATAATTAAAGGAAAGAGTGGCTGGGTATTTCATTTGGAAACAAATATATTTTTTTTTTTAGTAGCAAAGCACAGAAAGGGCCTAGAGCAACAAACATTGTTAATGTAAGACAACTGGCCTGAAGCCCATGTACTTAAACCAAAAGTAATAGGCTTAGAATATCAGTTACAGGGTAATGCGATACCAAACAGATCACGGTGACATATATTTTAATCGACTTACCATATCATGTCATGGTTAGTAGACCCTGTGTATTATCATGATGAAAAAGCCATGTGGTCTGTTCAGCTGCTGCAAGTGTCTGGTTAATTTCATGCAAAAGAGAGCATTATACTGTATTTCTGTTCTGATGAGTCTTGACTACAGTGCTGTCATACAATCCTGAGATCTGAATGTGATGGCTTGTGTTATGATGTGCACCATACCTATGTACTGGAAAATATTAAAGAGAAAGGTTATAAAGTAATGAAACACATTGCACTTCCTGACTTCACAACCCTTACAAAAGATTGCACTAGAAAGTACTGTCATGATGATGCTATCTCAGTATCATTTGGCATGTCAAATATTATTTACAGATGCAATTATCAGTTCAACAACAGAAATACAGATATACTAGACACTAATGTAGCTATGCACCCTGTGCATCAGACACAAAGCTTTTATATCCCTGAATCCAAAAGATAAGAAACAGGGATATGGCATAGTTGTTGTCACTTGCTCAGGGTGCTTGGGGGGGGGCAGGAGGCCTAGGCTAACACAAAAGGTTGGTGAGTGTGTTTGAGGGAGACAGAGAAGCAGGCAGACTGTGTGTGTTTCTGTAGGGTTTCTCCATGTGAAATGGTGTGTGAGAGTCTGCAAGAACACAGCCAAGTTCAGTGCTAGCTCTATGTTTTGGTATGTTGGACAGGTGTGAGCTGTGCATGGTAGAAGTTGCAGTTCATCATTGTCTCCATTGACCATGAGAACTGGCTCTGACAGGAATTGCACTGGCACCTCCACACCCAAAGTCAGATGGAGTATGCTACTTTAGCATGACAGATATCTTCTGGATGTGCTCCTTTCACAGAACATCTAGGACCGCAACCCCCTGGCCTGCCATGTCTGGATGTGGACAGCACACTCACTGATGGACCGGCAGATGCACTGCTGCTATGGGAGCGTGAACAGGAATGGCTGCATTGGCTATAAGCAGATGTTGTGGCTGACTTACACCCACGAGGATGCCGTTCCCCTCCTAGCAGATGTTCCAATACAGACACTGCTCATTCCATGACAGACACCCCTTAGTCGATCACAGACACCCCTCATTCCAAAGTGTCATTCATCCAATCCAGGGAATCGGCTACATGGTGGAGGGCATATCAGATTGTGCCACACCCACAAACCTGAGGATTTGTCTGGAGTGTGTTTCTGAATGTGCCACTTCCTCTATGATGGTTCTAAACATATGTTGCTTGACAAGGGAAGATACACACAGCAGGTGGAAGAGGCATAGCAAACCCCCTCTGAATACCCTTATCAACCCTCTTGTATGGCACCTCACCAATACTTTGACTACAGCCACACTCAACAGACACTGAAGCCACAATAGCCACACTTCACTGCTCAATGTCATCACCCTCCACCTGTCCTATTTCTGTGGGATCAATGGACTGGGTATATGTAGGCCTACTGATTGTGTCTGGAGAAAAAGAAGGAGGTGGTTGGATGTCCCAGAAGTTGACAGAGTCAACCTTTGTACTCCCCCCTTGACTGTGTCTCGATTTTGCCGCCACCATCATCAGTGTCTGATGAAACACTGACATCAGGTGGCACAGGGTCCATACTCCCATTGTCATGATTACCTCTGATAAAAAGGGAGAAACATAGGCATACATTAATACCTGCACTACTATGATGCAATATGTGCAAAACAACTAACAGTGCTACCACTATTACAGACACTACAGCAATACACACAACAGACCTAAAATGACACATTATATTTCTAGAAATTGATCTGCAGTACAGAAATAACTTGATTTGGTTTACTATCTGCAGGAGGCCTGCATTTCTGAATTCCTGATAGCCTTGAAATAAATTAAGGAAGAGGTAAGATTGACATCATCACATTTAACAGTTAAACAGGAGGTACTACATGTACTCCTCTCAATCAGCATGATGTGTTACTTCAACCAAAAATATAGCTAACAACTCCAAACTGAGCTTATCACTGTACTAATTTTTAGTCCCCCCCCCAAAAAAAAAAAAAACACATATGACACAGAAGTAACTTTTATTTCAGTTCTTTTACTATACAACAGTATTGAAATGGCCACATAACAAAGCCTACCTGGAAGTTCTTCCTGGGACTGAAAAGGAGGTGCTCCAACATCAGTCACATACTGTGGGCTACGCTGATCTGAGTTGTCCTCTTGCAGAAGATTCACCAGGAATTCCTCATTGGGGGTAAGAGGTGTCTCTGCAGCAGGTCCACCTCTCATTACCCTCTGGTCTCGGGCAACAGCAAATGTATGCTTCTGCACAAATGTGAGTTTGTCAGTGGTCCTGTAGCACACTTGCTCATATATTTGGCCATGCCTGCCCATGGCATTTATGTTAGCAACAATCTGCTGCTATATTCTTAGCCTCTCTTGCATATTGAGATAACTTCTTCCAAGAAGAAAAGTGCCATGCTGACAGAGCACATCCCCTATGATTGTGTTCTCTGCCTCACTGAAGGGGAGGTCTGCACATCAATGACATTTTCAGTCCTATAACACAACAGAATGATAATACACATAATTATCACATAACTACAAAGTAACTGTTACCAGATAAAACAGTTAAGGTAGGCACTCACTAATACTCACTGGAAAAAATAACACATACAACATATGTGAAATACTAACAACAGGCAGGATGAAAAATAAGAAGAGTAGCAAAGGCAACATATCCTTGTATGTGCATAGAAGTAAATCAACTGCCCCCACATAAAATTAAAAATGAAGAACATCGATATCTGTGCAGTAACTGAGACCTGGTTCAAGGCTCCAGAGAGCTCCCTGCAATACTAGGCTACAACTCTTGCCACGCTTTTTGGCCACCAAACCAGGACCGAAGCATTAAAGGTGGATGAGTGTCCATATTCACCAAGGATATTCACAACACCAGGCTAGTTGCCCAACATAATGCATCTGAAATTCTCCAGTTGCAACTAACATTAAGTAAGACTGCAATACAAACTGTAGCTTGTTACGGATCCCCCACCATGTCCCAAGATTCTCATTGCACCTTTTTAAACATACTGGAAAATATTAAGATACAACCAAACACCCTAATACTGGATGATTTCAACTACCCTGCCATTAACTGGAAAAACTACTCATGTACCAACACCTTTGCCCAAAGGTTCTTGGAATTTATAAATTCCAACGTCCTGGATCAACTAATCCTTAGTCCCACCAGGGGCTCCAATATCCTAGACCTGGTCATTACCAACATGGGAAATCAATGCTCCACACCTATGGTCACCCCCTCGTTGGTCTGGTCCGACCATAAGCTAATCACCCTTGACATACACATTCCACCCCCACCCCCCCTGTAAGGAAACCTCTGTAAAAAACTTCTCCAAAGCCAACTCAAGTCAGAAGTGACAAACTCCTCCAAAAAAAGAAAGCCAATCTGGTGGTCCCTTACCATAAACAAACTTTACAACAAAAGGAAAAAACTGTTGCAAATTTGAAAATCCCAGGATGCAAAAAACTCCCTTACCAGCCTCAGTAAGAAGCTGAGATCCCTCAAAAATCCTCTAAAGCTAGTTATGAAAATAAAATTGTCAAAGATTCCAAAGACAAGCACAAGGCATTCTATAGCTATGTCAAGAATCTAAATGGCAATGCTCAGATCTGCTCTGAGCTACAACAGAATGGCATTAAATATACTGATCCCAAGGATATTGCCAATATCCTGGCAGATCGATTCAGTGCAAACTTCATCCCCCTCTCACCCTCTAAAGGGCCCATCTCAATACCAAAGTATTGCCAAATTCTGGTAATAACGGCCACACAGATAAAATATGCACTCTCCAAAGCTAAGAATACAGCATCCATGGGACAAGATGACATCCCAGGCTGTGTACTACATGAACTACAAATTGAACTGGTGCCTCATCTAAGTGTCATGTTTAATCATAGCCTCACCTCAGCCTTCATGCCCAGTTAGTGGTGCACAGCTGCAGTTATCCCACTCAACAAGAGGGATCCACCTTGGATACTGGGAACTACTGCCCCATCAGTCTGATGAGCTTAAACTGCAAGGCCTTGGAATGTATTATCATGGAACTTATAAACAAAGACATTGGAAACATTTAAACACTGGACCCCATGCAGTTTGGGTTCATGAAGGGACGATCTTGTCTCCTGGACCTGACTGACTTCTTCGAGTCAGTCCCCAGTGCCATGAACAAAGGTAAGGTAGTCCACACAGCCTATCTGGACCTTGCCAAGGCCTTCGACACCATCCCCCAGTCTGGAATCATATATAAACTTACTAAGCTGGGCATTAATCCCTACATCACTCGATGGGTTGGCAACTGGCTTACTGACAGAACCCACACTGTAAAAGTATCCGACTCCAAATCCAGCTCCAGACAAGTGGAGTACCTCAGTGTTCAGTCCTGGGACCGCTCTTGTTTGGCATCTTCTTCTCTGAAGTACAGGCCAATGCTAAGGGACTCTGGCTAATAAAGTTCGCAGATGACTGCAAACTGGGATCCATTACTGAATCCCCAAATGATGTGGATATTCTACAAAAGGGCCTTACAGAAACAGAAGCTTGGTGCCACAACCATGGGCTCAAGCTCAATGCCAAGAAATGTATAGTTATCCCCTTTGGGAAAAAACATGTACCCATGAATTACCATATACGTGGCAGTACACTAAACACTGAAAGTGTGATAAGAGACTTAGGGACAAAGGTGGACAGTGGTCTCACCTTCAATAACCACATCACCACAACAGTCATGAAATCCTTCTATGTGGCACACCTCATCACTAAGGGCTTTTCATCCAGCAAAAAGGAGGTCATTGTCCCACTGTACTCATCCCTCATTAAACCCATTATAGAATGTAATGCCCCGTTTGGTATGTACCTTTCAAGACATCTGCAACAACTGGAAAGGCCTCAGAAATACCTCACTAAAAGAATCACATGCCTAAAGCAGATGCCCTATGCTGACCGTCTAAAAAACTCCACCTATACTCTGCAGCATATCGTCTACTCAGAAGCGATCTCTGCTTAACATACAAGGCCATGTCAAACCCAGAGCTTTTGGACATGCTACACTTAAAGAAATCCCAATCCCTCAGAGACACACACTCCAGGGATCTAAACTTTGTCATCACAATGAACAAAACATGCTGGAGGGATAGATTCTTGACCCAGAGACTCCCGAGACTCTGGAAAAGACTGCCCATATATGTCAAGCAGAGCATCTCTTTGGCCCTCTTCAAAAGGACCCTTGATGATTGGATGGGAGATAGGAAATTCACCCCATGGATCACATCACTTGCCCTGCTAGACAGGGGTCCAGGGAAGTAAATACTGTGGGAAGAAATAGCCAGGGAATTCTTATGGCTAGGCTTATATAGGCCATAGGGCTGATAGCCTAGTACCAACCTATGAATCTATAAAAAGAACAGTCCATTCTAGTTTGTGACATAACAATAACTTCTCTTTGCTCCCCCTACCCACTAAAGAACAGGGACATGAAACATTTTACTAATAAAACACATTTGAAATGCTAAACATGCATTCAAAGGACCTCTTCCTGAAACATTTGTACATATGTATCGCACAGCTTGCTATTTTCATGTATTGTCAATCATTTGTACATCTGAGATGGCTTGACAAACCTGACCATGCCAATCAGTACACTTCTAACTAATGTATACAGATAACAGTGTAAAAGGCTTTGCTTCACATTATTCATTAATATATTCCAGCATATGCATTATGTAGGTAAAAAAATTACAGCATACCCGCTGGAGTTCAATACTCCTTTGTAAAGGTAGACTGAAAAATATTTTACTTTGCTGAACATGTAGCAAGTATCTTAACCATCAGTTTGGCTAGCTACACATTTGCCTTTTTATAAAGGAGTAGATTTATTAATGGACTGTATCTGTCTAGAATTTTATTTTATTTTATTTTTTTATTTTATTTTACATTTGTTGACCGGGCTAGTCTAGCTGGATACATGTCCATTTTCAGTAGAGCCCGGGGAGAAAAGCTCCAAGAAATCATACATAGTTAAAACAGAAGTTATTACAGATATTATAAAAACAGCAAGTATTACAAAAGCAAATTATAATAAAAAATATATATATTTTTTTATCCCCCCCTCCCCCCACCCACAGGTACATACAAATTGCAAAACACTTAGTGATTACATGATTAGATGCAAGATACATATATGTTGTATAATAGTATTTTAAAGAATACGTAAATGGAAGAAAAGAAAGGATGTAGGGTGAGGTATAGAGGATAGGAAAATAATTAGTCTGGGTTAATACAGGAGCATAGCCAGTGTTTATTGAAGTATAGTTTTAGGCTCTTTTTAAAAAGTGAGAGAGAAGACTGAGAAGTGATTTCTGAGGGTAGTTTATTCCATATTTTTCCAACAGCGTTCGAGAATAAGGATTCACCTGCTGAGTTGTTGGGTTTAGTGGTATTGATCAGTAGTTTGTTTGAGGAGCGTAGATTTTTGAGATTATTATAAGGTGTAATTAGGGTAGAGAGTATTGGGGTGTTGCTAGGTTGATTCAGGGTCTTGTGGATTATTGTAAGCTGGTGAAGTTGGAGCTGGTTAAGAAGTTCTAGCCAGTTTAGATGTCGTAGATTTAGGCAGTGATGGGTTCTTAAAGGAGAGCCTGTTGCAAATCTAGCAATATTGTTATAGGATGTTGCTAGTTTATTGAGGTTGTTTTTAGAGAGATTGGTGTATATAGGAGAAGCATAGAGGAGAGTGGAGATTAGGTGAGTTCTGGCTATAGAGGTCCTAGCTTCAGGTGTAAGATAGGGTTTAATTCTGTAAAGGGATCCTAGTTTTTTGTTAACTAATTTTATTGTGGTGTTTATATGAGTGTCAAAGTTAAGATTGTTGTCTATTGTTATTCCTAGCAGTTTAGTGGTTGGTTCAGGAGTGATAAGAGTACCGTTGTTAGAAGTGAGATTGAAATGGAAAGAGGTGGACTTTCGGGTTGGTGTAAACAGTAGTAGTTTAGTTTTCTTGGTGTTTAAGAGGAGGCAGTGGTGTGAGAACCATTGTTCTACAGTGTTGAAAGCTTTTTGAGTAAGATTATGAAGTTCAGTTTGAGAGGAGGCTGAGCAGATTATGGTAGAGTCGTCTGCATATTGAATACAGGTGGAGTAAGGAATAGCAGAACTCAGGTCATTAATATAAATGGAAAATAGGAGTGGGCCTAGTATTGAGCCCTGTGGGACCCCAAGGGAGATAGAGAGGTGATTTGATAGTTTATTTTGCCAGAGTACAGCCTGCTGGCGGTTTTCAAGGTAGGATCTGAACCAGCTCATAGATAGAGGATCGAGTGAAAGAGAGTTCAGTGTATGGAGGAGTAGTTGGTGATTAACCATGTCAAAAGCTTTAGATAAGTCAATGAAAACTGCAGATGAGAGAAGATTTTTGTTGCGGTTGTTGTTAATGCAGTTAGTGAATGACAGCAGAGCAGTGGTAGTGCTGTGGGAAGGTCTGAAACCATGTTGACAGTTGGCAAATAGGTTGTTCTGGAGAAGGTGGTTAAGAAGTTGTTTATGGATACACTTTTCCATAATTTTTGCAATAGGGGATAGTAAAGTTATAGGGTGAAAGTTAGAGAAGTCAATGGAGTTCCCCCCTTTGTGTAGTGGGATGATATGAGAAATTTTCCAGATAGATGGGACAGTTCCTTCACTTATAGATCTATTTATCAGAATGGAGATGGGATAGGCAATGGCTTTAGCTCTTTTTTGCAAGAATTCTGCAGGCAGTTTATCGGCTGTGGGAGTATTAGGTTTTAACTTTTGGAGAAGGGAGGAAATGAAGGAAGTAGATACTGGTTGTAAGTGAAATAAAAAAGGTAGGTTTATAGAAGATGTGGGCAGGTTAGAGGTATCTGGGGATAGGTGGCTAGCTAGAGTTTGGATGGCATCTGTGAAGAAAGAGTTGAAGGCATTGGCTGTTTGTGTGGGATTGCCAGGGTTTGAGCCTTGTGGGTTGGGTAAGATGGATTGGCCTGGGAAAAGAAGATTGTTAATACTAGTCCAGAATTTTCTAGGATCCTTTTGAGTGGTTTGCTGTAAATGTAGATACAAGTTCTTTTTGTTTAGTAGGATGGCTTTTTTGTAATATTTCTATGTTCTCTAAAGGTTTGTCGGTCTGCTAGATTCTTAGTTGATCGCCATTTTGCCCAGGATTTGTTTCTGAGAAGGATTTTTTGTTTAGTATTGTTGGTGAGCCAAGGGGCGGGCTTAGCTTTGGTTCTTATAGAGCGAGTTGGTGCATGGTGGTCAAGGATGGTTAAGAATGTTGAATTGAAGTATTCAACTGCTTCATTTAGAGGGAGTGATTTTAATGGTGACCAGTTATATTGTCTTAGTTCTGTTAGGAAAAGTTCTTGGTTAAATTGCTTTTTAGAGCGCATTGTTCTGAAGGTGTTAGGGAATATTATGTTGGTTTTCTGTTTGATAATGTAAGTTAGAGAATTGTCACTTAGATCATCTGGAAGGGTTCCTGTTATGTAGGCTTGATGAGGGGTATTAGGAAGTATCCAATCCAGGGTACTTTCTTTGTTCTTGAGTGTGTTAGTTCTGGTAGGGCAGTTTATATGTTGTGAGTATCCATATAGGTTGATATGGGTGGCAGGGGTTGTACTAGTACAGGAATTCCAATCAATATTAACGTCCCCAAGGACTATGGTTTCTTGAGGGAGATTAATAGAAAGCCAGTTAAGGATATACTCAAGTGTATTAATGTTATTTCCTGGGGGAAGATAAACACAGGTGATATTTATGGCTTTGCATGTGTTGACCTGAAGTTTGGAGATAATTACTTCTGCTCTATTATCCAAAGGGAGGTTCAGTTTTATAGTGCTGACTTGTAGCTCTCCTTTATAAAGGATTGCTACTCCTCCCTTTTTGGTAGTACGGTCAAGTCTGATTATATTATAGCCAGGTGGGGTGATTTCATTGTCTTTAATGGTAGGTTTTAGCCATGTTTCTGATAAACATAGGATGTCAAAATGGTGAGTATGTAGGAGGGCATGAACTTGAGCAATTTTATTGCAAATACTACATATATTAAGATGTGCTATAGAGAGTGAGTTGGGTAGTTTGGTAGGTGAAAGGGTCCTAGTTTTGTTATGGGTACAGTTTGTAGTGGTAAGGGGACTATTAGGGCCAGGGTTGGGATGAATGTCTCCATTCAGTAATGTCTGGGGAGGAGTAAAGTGTTTGGGCTGGAGAGGCTTAACATCATAATTAAGTAGTTTTCTAGTTTTTAAGTTGGTGAGCTTAATGTGTTCTGGTCTGTGATATTTCGTTAATAGGTAGCTAGGTTTAAAGATGAGGTTTAGGAAGTTTGGAGAGAAAGATAATGCTGGTGTTGATGTGTGTTTTGTATGGTAAGGGAAGGGTAGAGTAGAGTGGTTGTTCATAGGAAGTAAGGAGATAGGTGGTGGCTAGTGGAGGAAGGAGTGAGACCCAGATTAATAGATGTAAATTGTGAGGGAAGATTGATATATGCATTCTAAAGGTAGTGTGGTGAAAGAAAAATGGGAGGTTAGTATTAAAAGCAGTGAAGAGTTTCAGAGATGCTGATTACAACATAAGCAGCTGAACTGCATGCTAATCAACCAATTTGGTGGAGCTATTCAAGAAGTTATGAAGCAATAATTTAGCTCCATGTTGGTTTTTCCTGTGGATTTCAAAAGTAGCAGAGTACAGATACAGAAAGTCTATACAGACAGAATGTTAGAAGCTGCTGCTACTTAACTCCATTTGTATGTGCTGCAGGCTGCAGGCAATGCTGCTGATGCTGCCAGTAGACCTAGACTGAGACAGAGGAGAGTTTTCAGGTCACATTTAACTTATCACACTATACATGACGTGGACATTGTAGAGTGCTATGGGGTTGACAGGGACACAATACAGGAGCTGTGTGACCTCTGCTAACAGAAAAAATGCAGTTATAGGCGCTGTTCTCCAGTAACAATAAAGTTTTTCCTCTTAATAAAACGTGGAAACTCAGTTTCAATAAATTCAAGGTCCAAGTCCAACAGACCACTAGGTAAAACGTTTCAAGACACCAATTTATTTGACAAAAAAGCCAGATTAAGCGCTTTCATCTCCCATATGGAGACTTCATCAGACTCTGTTACACATACAAATCTTCAGTTTAAATACATCTAAGTAAAACACACTTAATTAATCTTGACTTCTAATAGGCTGGCCATTAATTGACACTAATTAACATTGAGGTAATGCTGAACCAAACCTTTGGTAATTTACACTTGAATGTTAATACAAAGTTGTAGAGGTTCATAGGAATTCATGATCTTAACATTTCATAATTTTGTTTCCAACTTATATAAATGTAAAAATTAAATATAAGTAAAATCATCAAAGAAATGGTGACAGGACATACTCATTTCTTATTAATACATTAGTTTGGTGTATAAATACCAATAAATATATAAAAATATAAAAATATATATAAAAATATATATAAAATGTATGTAAAATATATATATATATATATATATATAGTATAAAAATATTGTATGTTAAAACCACATTTATTCTTGTACCTTAAATAGTGTTAACAACTATATTTTAAGCTACACCCTTAATAAAAATAAAATATATGTACATGCTTTTCTGTTTGGAAGTTGTGTGCTTTTCGGTTACTAGTGACCTCTGCTAACCTCAACTCAAAGCCACAGCCTTTACCTCCCACTTATTGGCTGTGTACTGCGTACATCACATGCAGTTCTGAACTAACACTGTGGCAACTGCTGCATTTACAAGGTAAGTCCTGAACAAGTACTGTACTGTATAATAGTATTCTGGTATATCCTTGTATTTCATCACTTGGTACAGTAAGCAACTACAAGATGGAAGATTTGTACAGATATTAATGTCACATGTGACAGCAGAGAGTTATTTGACCTGTGTGTGTCCATTAGCAAGTAGTAGACCTCAGGCCTCAAAGATTCACACATTGATACCTCCCAAAAGTAATGATGATCGCTACATGCCCTCTGTTTAGCACTATACATTTGTAATGGGAAATCATGACAGAAAGAAGTTTGAAAGTAATGAGACACATAGCAGTTTCCGGCTTTACAACCCTCACAAGATCAAACTGGAAGGATGGAAAGTAAGGAGATTAACAAGAGTAACATAGCCTTGTTTGTGCCATAACTGTAGCTCAGCATGGGTTCACCCCCTTGAAAGAATGTTATTGCATGTTCAATGATAGGAACCCACCTTTGATCTACACCCCCAAACCAGACATGTATGCTTATTTGTGGTTTCCAACCTTCCATTAATTTGATGGCAACTGCATATATTAACATATTTTAAGACAAATGATATAGACTGGCTTACACACTGCATGTCTTTGAGTACTAGTCAGAATACTGAGGAATAACCAAGAAACAAAGAAAGGTAGGACACAGCTGCATATTTGCAAGGAATAATAATACAGGTTGTGTGATCAGTAAGTGCACTACATCCAAATATATTACATAAAATGCAAAACAGAAAGAGGAACCTTGTTGGCAGAAACCACGCGAACCAGTCCTGTAAAATCCTTAACGCATTTATTAGAAAAAAACCAACAGAGCGTTTTCGCCACGGAACACCGTGGCTTCTTCAGAGGTTTACAATTCCAACATAAAACACTCCGTTTATATCAGGTAAACCAGGAAGTGACATCTTCCCGTTTCCTGAAAACGGCAGCCTGTTTTTTTAAAAACATATAACATCTTAAAATGTCATGTAAAGCAGTTTAAAAAGTGCATAAAACGCACCTGTTCTTAAACTGAAAAGCTACCTTAGATAGAGCTTGCTGTTCTTGTTTGTTAGATAAAGTCCTACTATTGTCCTGCATTAAGGTTAGTCACCTGTTATTTTCATTCATCGTAAATACAGGTTTTGGGACTGGGTTAAATGTACTTACTATGGTCCCAAGGTACCAATGTTGTGATGTTTATTACACTGTAGAGTTTTGTGCTTGATTGATATAGATTTTATTGGTAACTATATACATTTCATTTATTCAGTTACCTGCTAAGTATATTAGACTTTTGTTTAGTAGTCCTGTAGATTTATGTATACTTTTTTGGGGTTGTTTCTTTCCCTGTTTTGCCTAGTTTTATTCTTAGTTTTTTAAGTTTATGGCAACGTATACAAAACACCTGTATGACATTTGCATTGGTCATTTACAAGATGTGATGTGTCTGAGTCTTGTGTCTTTTTGGTGCGTTTTATGCACTTTTTAAACTGCTTTACATGACATTTTAAGATGTTATATGTTTTTAAAAAACAGGCTGCCGTTTTCAGGAAACGGGAAGATGTCACTTCCTGGTTTACCTGATATAAACGGAGTGTTTTATGTTGGAATTGTAAACCTCTGAAGAAGCCACGGTGTTCCGTGGCGAAAACGCTCTGTTGGTTTTTTTCTAATAAATGCGTTAAGGATTTTACAGGACTGGTTCGCGTGGTTTCTGCCAACAAGGTTCCTCTTTCTGTTTTGCGCTTGGTTTGGTTATTTTATTATTTTTTTTTTTTTTTTTATATTACATAAAATACATTTACAAATAACAGGTCATGCCTTGATATCATCTACCAGGCCCTAGCTTGTAAATGTTTCATCTCCCAAGCTCCTGCTTACACTTATCAAGGGTATCAGAACTTGTCAGAGATTTGGAATGCATGGCTATGCTTAAAAAGGCCATTGTTGTCATTAGCCTAGTAAACACCTACAAACCTATGAACCTTTGAATCACTGTACATTCAGTTGTACTTGGTTTTGTGAGGAATTACAGCATGTATTTGTTGCAAAGGTGTTCGTGGGGCAAAAATCAATAAGTTCCCCCTCCTGATTTTTGAGAGTGCATTGCAGTGAGAGCTGGGATGTAGACCTATGTAGTCATATATCATGTGTACTAAAAGTTTCTACTGTCTATGCCATAGATTGATTTTCCACGTTTCAACTAATTCTCCATGTTTTATACTTTTTTCTGTTTTGTTTTTGCTGGGGGCACTGTTCGTGCAGTGTGCACTTAAGACAAATGGCTTTGGCTATGTGTATTTCATTTCCACGCCAAGCAGCAATGCACAAACCAGGTGACTAGGCCACCTAGGTAGCAGTCAGTACCCTGACAGACAGAATGATCCATTAAAGTAATAGAATTGGCCATCACACAAACACATTTTCTGGCAGTGCACACTCTCATGCAACGTGTTTGAGTGATGGTTAGCAATACATAATTCTTTTCACTGTTGCAAATCCAAGAAGTTTGCACTCCTCAGTGGAGTGGGGTCAGATGGATTCCCATGGGACAGTCCTACACTGCTGAGCTATAGGAAAAACAAAAAAATAAAAAAATAAATACAAAAAAAAAGAGAAAAGGGTTGGGGTGAGAGGGAAAAAAGGGAGAACATTAGTAACTTCATATGTGACATACAATGCATTGATACAATTATTTGAGTCTGTTATGTTACCTTTACTATTAACATTACAAACTCCTAACAAGTTTCTTCTTTACTTGTAAGACTACCCAGGTCATAACAGAGGCACACTATAGTACAGATTGTAGCCACCAGTCCTTGATGTGTGCAAATATTGCACATATGCGTGTTCAAAGTATACCGATTACTGTTTACAGAAGTTAATTTGTGCCACTGGTATAGGAGTATGAAGTTACATTCAAGTAATGATGAAAACCTGACAGCATTGTATATTTGGGAAGTGTGGTTTTTGAACCCACAACCGATGACTACTCTCAAATACTGTACGGTTCTTTTGTCCTACTAACTACTGTATGCATACATTTGTTTTACAGTTTAGAGATACATGCTCACTGTTATTTGAGAATATGGCACCACTGCTTTGTGCTACAGACTAAGGCATGCGTAATTTCTTTTACAGATGGGATATGATTGCTCAACTTGATACAACTGCATTAAATACCAACTAAGTGATCCATATCTTTTAATGTTACAAAATTACAATACAAATTATTATTATTATTATTATTAAAATACTATTTACACAGTACTGCTCTGATGCATAAATACCACATGCTTCTTACATCCTTACAAGATGCGGGGCATTGGACTGAACATTCGAGGCTCACTCTTCAGAAGCTGTGGAAAAAAACAGAACAGAGCACCATTATCAATACCAGTCCTGACTAAATTCAGATTTTAACTCTTACAATTACTCACTGAAACTGATACTTACACATCTGTAGACTGTCCCATACCCAAAATTCCCCAATCCAAAGGTCAAGAGTATACTGCTTCCTCCTCTGGAGGTCATCAAAATGATGTCTACATTGCTCACAAGTGTGGGGAATACCTGGTATACTGATTAAGGCCCTGGCAACACTATTCCAGGCTTCAAATTTATATTCTGAGCCTGAATAGTCCCACTGCAGCAACTGGGGCCCATGCTCCTTAACTAGGAGTCCAGGAGAAATTTTGGAATTCTGAACAACCCAACACTGTGCCCAAAATCACACATCCTCTCCAGCAACTCCTGACATGCCTGCCATAGTTCAAGCACAATGTAAAATGAGCATTTCCTGCCAATTATATTTTATATACTATTGTTTTCCTGCCTACTGAATGTCTCAGGTTTACTGAGAGTGCACACATTCTGGTTTTGCAACATTTGAAAATGTTGTTCATCACTTGCTATCACACAAACAAGGAAGGTGAGGGTGCATACTGCCAGACACCATGTTTGTGTGATATTAAGCTAAGGCAACAGTGGCGAGCAATGCTATTTCTAGATTACTAGGTATAGAGGCACTTGTGTAAATATACTTGTCTTTACCACATATATGGTTCTCCTACACTTACAGCTATTACCACAAGAAGGTTGAGAAAACAGTTGTGTATGTTGCACTTCATTGAAATAGTCTGCAATCTCACAACAGTAAAACAAAATTTGCACACCCTCTACTAGAATCCCAGACCACCTGCATTCCACACCTATACTTCACATCTGCTGCCTTGGGATTAGTGATATGATATCTGCTATCTTAGTATCCATTGTAAGGTTCTCACTGTTAATCATAGCTCAATGCCACTTACAGTGTTTGCATGATGCACAATATTATTAATTGAATGCATCTGGTTTATGTGTGGCTGTCTGGGTCCCACTGGCCAAAAGTTAAAGAAAAAATAAATAAGTAAATAAAAATATGAAATTAAAACAAAAGAGAGACTGTCCACAGTTTTGCAGAATGTCCACATATTTGCATCATATATTTGGTTTGTTCATTGTGAAATGTGTTGTTTATTGTGAAATCACAGAAGATTGCAGTCAGTATATAATGACATTCATTTCTGTTCCGTACTTCATATTCTTCAGAAAATGCATGCTTGCCCTTTACATTACTGGCACTAAAAGATTGTGTGGAATGATTTACAATCAGTATACAGGTTTCATGTCCAACAACACTGGGGAGAGCTGAGAAACCTTGCTTACGTGTTCCACACATCATTATATTCATGGGGCAAAGCCGCCGGATGCCTTGTGATAAGCCATAGCAATTACAGGAATACACTCCTTGTAGGCTGTGCATGTAGCCTTCATAGAGTTTATTGACTCCTGGGGCTAGACTTTTATAAATTTTAGTTTAAGACCATAAGGCTATAATACTTGAAATTAAGAAAATAGCACATTTATGAAAGGTACAAAAATTGAATAACTGGGTAGTTAATACAAATGAATGGAAATGCGACTCAGAGAATTTGCAGAAATACAACTTTTTTTTATCTTTTCACGTTTCATGGACTCAGTGGGCAGATATATGAAATTACGCTTATTGTTTTTTTCTTTTTTTAGAGATAGAAACATAGACTTGTAATATGAGAAAAAATATGTAAGCAAAATATAGAATGATTATGAGGATATTTGCTCTAATATAACTATTTATACAGAGAGAATTTTCAATTTTAACAAAGAAAAAGCGAATTTGTCATAGGAAAAGCAGAAATATATGGCCCAGGGCACAAAACAAGAAGTTTCACCATTGTGAGGTAATACAAGAACAGTGGAATTTGTTAAACATTAAAATTACAGATAGCAGAATAATGAATTCAAAGAGATAATGCAGGAATTTGAAAATTATGTTAAAAGAAATATAAAACTTGTTGTCAGAAGAGAATAAAACTTAAAAAATTGCTGTGTCTGAATTGAAAAAGGTGTTAGTCACTGCAAAAAGAATGCCATCTCCAGGCCTGTATGAAATATTATATACTTTTTATAAAAGCATGACTTTACAACAATAACAACAGAAAATATATTTATGAAGATATTTATGAATTTGTTAAATGAATGGGATAAATAAGAAAGTGATGATGACTATGTCTGGAAGGAGATATTAGCTTTATTTTATGAAAAGGAAACAGAACCTGTGAATTGGTGACAAAAATATTGCTGGCAAACAGATTGTAAATTTTACATGAAATATTCACAGTAGTATTAGACCCTTATGATGTGAAAAGTAAAGATAGTCAAGCTATAACCATTTTGATAAGAAAAATATAGCAATGATTAATAAAAATGATAAAAGGTATTGTGATGGATGCGATTCTTAAAGAATGTAAATTAAATTGTGATGAAGCAAGATGGACTGTTTTACCAAATATTCAGATTCTAATATGTTTAGCAAATGCAGATGATATAACTGTTCCTATAAATATCAGATACTTGGATTAACTTCATCCTTCATAAATCTGAATAGAGATTATTTTCTGTATGTCTTCATTTTAATAAAAATAAATGTACAGGATTTAGTAATATAGTACATTTTGACAAAATCTGTTTTGTTAAGAGATAGTACTAAAATACTAGGTATAAATTTTGCAGATGAACAAAGAGTATTGTAGCAATGATATGCAGTATTATTAGACACTCAGCAGATTAAAGTATTCTTTTAAGATGGCTTTATATAAAATAGTTTATATACTGCATACAATGGCATTAGAAAAGGTAAGTTATATTAGGATGGTTTTCTATTCCCAGTGGTTAAATTTAAATAAAAATATCTCTGTTGCAGATTTTTTGGGGGGGCGGGGGGGGGGTAGTTCTAGATTAAACCCAGTAAAGAGAATATTTACTAAACAAAAAGATGATGGATGATGATTAATGGTTAAACTTGTATATTTAGATGCTTTGAATTTTTTTTTTCTGGGGAATGGTGTAAAATAACACCATTGTGAAAAACACTTACTATTGTTGAGCTATTAATGTGGAAACAGTGTAAACAAGTTTGAGAAATAATAAGCTCAAAAAAGCCTTATCTTGTGTAACTAGGGATATGTACATAAAATGATATCATGGAAAATAGACTTATCATTTACAGATTAGCACAGAAAGCTATGGTATGAATATAATCACCGGGATTCATGAAGCTCAGTACAAGGATGGTTTTAGCCTTGCGCCGAGCATCCTCACTACAGATGGTGCAGCAGCGCCATATGAATAAGTATGAGGGCGTGGCGCCGCACCCTCGACGTGCACAAGAAATGTGTGTAAGTGCAGGGGGCATTTACAAGAGCTCTACAGAGGCGTAAACATGCCCCAACAGTTGCACAACCTACTATGCTTACTGTTAGAGCCCGCTTCTAATAGTAAGTTAGTAATTCAGTGTCCGTGGATACCGAAATGTATGCTAAGCATACAAGAGTGTCCACAAACTGCGAAATAAAATTGAAGTAGTAAACACACAAGCACGTAGTGGAATGTTGAGCCCTGTCCCTAGAACTTTCAAAAGATTCCCCCTGTCCCTATTATACATTTGTATTGCTGCAATATCGATAGTGTAAGTAAAGTGCAGTGTGTTTTCACATTGCTGCCCTCTGCCGAGCGTAGCTTACACATCAAAATCATTTGAATAGAGAAAAATATGTGGAATCAACGTAAACGTCCATAGTGTAGTGTTTAGAGCATCCGCCTAATGAACAAGCATTAACTGTTTGAGTCCAACAATAGCACATATCCTTTTCCATGTGGAATGAATGTCATTTTGCTGTTAAACCAACATAAGAGTATTGTATGAGATGTTTAACTAAATGTCATTCAATCAAAGTGGTACTGTCATAATGAATAAGGCACTAGTAAGCAGGTGTAAGCACAAATAAGCAGCAGTAAACATAAATAAATACCAGTAAGCAAGTCTGAGTGTGCTTGCGCAGGTGTAAGCAGTGCCCAGCATAGGAAATGTATATAAGTATATACAGATATATAATATATATATATATATATATATATATATATATATATATATATATATATATGTGAACAAACAAGCAAGCTGAAGAACAGGAGTCACAATTTGTATAAAATCCACCGAGTTTATTGTACAAATGGTAAGCGCTTTCACAAATAAATTTGCTTCATCAGACCTAACTGATCAAATGAGGTCATTTCCTTTTATACTCAATTAAATTTGAACTAACCAATCATACATTTACACATTTAAAGATGTACTTACACATTTAAAATATAACGCAGAAATATATTAAAAAAGATTCTAAAAATATATAATAACTCAAATAAAATCTACATTATTTCCTAAGTCTTCTACTTCTCAGTTTTGCTGCAATAGCTATATGGTCATTTAGCCCCTTACCCAAATGGGCTCTAAGCCTAACAATCCACGTAAGTTCCTTTGTCTCAGTTCTATCTTTCAACCTCTCATCATCATATATTAACTCTAAGACTCGAAATCTAAACTGATGGCTATCATCATTCTCAATAGTGTGCTTTGCTAAGGCACTATACATATGGCCTCACCTATAACAATACATATGGTTGCAAATTCATTCACAAAGGCATCTCTTCATCTTCCCTATATAAAAGGAAGAACAGATAATACACTGGGCTAAGATTTTTGCTTTACAGTCAGCATTGATGTCAAGATTATATACTTTATTAGGATTGGGGTGCTTAAACTCTATACCTTCATGTATAAAAGTGCAGAAATTACAGCTTCCACATTTAGTGGTCCCCATACCTATACCAAATCTCATTTCATGTGTCTCACTTTTAGGATAGCATAACCTTCTTTTCAGATTCTTAGTATTTTTAAACGAAATATAAGGTCTTTCCCCCACTATTTGAACTATTTGATCATCTATACGTAATATATTCCAATTTCTTTATAAAAATATTCCTGATCATAGCATGATCTCTGGTATAGGAGAAAATAAAAGGTGTCTTGTTCATTGTCCTATTCATCATATGGCTGGCTGTATTGGGCTTGGAAAAATATGGTCTAGCCCTAGTTTTCCTCATCTTATGTACTTCAAAAGATATATTATTGACTTCACTTCTGTCATAGCCTCTGTTAACAAAATCAGATGTAATATGTTTGATGTCCTCATGCAGATGACTATCTCTGTCAGTTAACCTCGAACAACACATAATTTAGCCCTTGACAATGTTATTAAAAACATGTGTCAGCTGCATACTAGTCCTATGTAAATAGGACGGACGATGACATTCTTTAATATATCTGTCTGTATGCAAAGAACCACTTTCATCAATACTAATCAAAATATCCAGGAAATGAATGTGAATCTCAGAGCATTCACCAGTGAATCTAAAAAACTCAATGCTGCTATTCAGATGCTCAACAAATCTCTCTAGTTCACATCTGCTACCTTTCCAAAATAGAGGTCATCCACAAACCTCCTATATAATACTAGATGTTTCTCCACTAGAGGGTGAGAAATAAAGTTATTTGTCTCCCATTCAGCCATCACCATGTTGGCGTAGCTGTTAGCACAAGGAGTGCCCATAGCTATGCCCAACAACTGATGGTAATATTTCCCATTGAATAGGAACACATTGTTACACAGAACAATATTGAGTAGCTCACATAATAAATCAATATGCTCTCTAGTATATACACTGCACCTCATTAAAAAACTCCTAACCATACAAATTCCCATATTATTAGGAATAACAGTAAATAATGAGGTAACTTCATATGTCACCAATAAAATACCTTTTGCATCTTTCTTTACATCATTATTAAAGATGTAAAGCTCTTGAAGCATCTGTTTAGTGTCTCATAAAATGTAGGGATGATGCTCAAGTATAGGTCTTAATTGCTTTTCAATATAAATACTAAGTGGTTCAGTAAGCCATCCCCAACTGGCCACTATCGGCCTAAAAAGAGGTATTTGAGGATCTTTGTGGACTTTAGGAAGTCCTTGCAAAGTTGGTATTAATGGTTTCTCAACAATAAAATAACTAAATAAATCTTTGGTAATAATCCCCTGGTTTGGAAGTTCTAACAAGTTGTTAATCACTTTCATAGTAATTTCATGGACTTCATTTAACTTAATTTCATGATACACATCTCTATCACCCAACATGACAAGAATAGAATCATAATAAAACATAATATCCATAACAATAATCTGTCCCCCCTTGTCAGCAGGTCTAATAACAATACTGGTATCATGTTCTAACACTTCAAGAGCAGGTCTCTCATACTCAGTAAGGTTATCAGGCATTCTTTTCATACACCTATGCTGTTTATCAAAGTAATTATAAAACTCAGCCTCACACACTTTATAGAACATGTCTAGAGTTGAATTAAATTGTGGACTGTATAAAGTAGATTTGGTATGGGTATAGGGACCACTAAATGTGGAAGCTGTAATCTCTGCACCTTTATACATGAAGGTATAGAGTTTAAGCACCCCAATACTAATGTTTGTTTGTGTCTTTCGGCTTTTCCCGGTTAGGGGTCACCACAGCGGAACTCCAGTCCGCTAATGATTGGCAGTAGATTTTTACATGCCTGCTTGCCGGGCCTAATGCACAACCTTCAATGAAGGAACACCCATTCATGCATGTCGCCACACAGAAGACGCTCTAACTGAGAATCGAATGGGCAACGTCTAACTGTGAGTCAACAACGCTACCACAGCACCACCACCACAGTAAGCACCCCAATACTAATAAAGTATATAATTTTGACATCAATGCTGACTGAAATAGTAAAAATCTTATATATTTAGCCCAGTGTATTATTTGTTCTTCCTTTTATATAGCAAAGATGAACAGACACCTTCGTAGGTGCCTTCGTGAACGAATTTGCGACCATATGTATTGTCATAGGTGAGGCCATATGTATAGTGCCTTAGCAAAGCACACTATTGAGAATGATGATAGCCATCAGTTTAGATTTTGAGTCTTAGAGTTAATATATGATGATGAGAGGTTGAAAGATATATCCAACCAAGTCAAAGGAACTTACATGGTTTGTTAGGCTTAGAGCTATTACAGCAAAACTGAGAAGTAGGAGACTTAGGAAATAATGTAGATTTTACTTGAATTATTATGTATTTTTAGAATGTTTTTTAAGATATTTCTGGGTTATATTTTAAATGTGTAAGTACATCTTTAAATGTGTAAATTTATGATTGGTTAGTTTGAATTTAATTGGGTATATAAGGAAATAACCTCTTTTCATCAGTTAGGTCTGATGAAGCAAATTTATTTGTGAAAGCGCTTACCATTTGTACAATAAACTTGGTGGATTTTATACAAATTGTGACTCCTGCTCTTCAGCTTGCTTGTTTGTTCACAATTTTACTTGCGCTCTCTCTCTCTCTCTCTCTCTATATATATATATATATATATATATATATGATGAATGAAGATCGTAACAATAAAGGGTACAAAAGGAATGAGAAGGGAATCAACAGCAACCCCAGTATTATATTGCGCTGTCAGCATATGTCATATCAAGCTGGGCAGGAGTGAACAAAGCACTGCTACTCACACCACAGGCAGGATATAACCAGTGGGAGTAACATTGTTGATCTACTAAGTCTACTTTACTATCAGAGGGTAGTGTGTGGTGGGACTACCCAAAAATTGATAGGATGTTCAGCCATCTGACCATTACACAAGCAAGGGCAGGTATGCTCAAGGACTAAATGGTGGGAGAGCCTGAGAATACATGGGTTGGGACACCATACGTGTAGGGCCCCTAACGCTTGGAAGAGAGCAATGTGTGGAGGTGTGTCATGGCTTTAATAGCAACTGGACAATGGATGTTATGCGTGTATGTTGAACTCGGGTGGGGTGGAGGGACAATGGGTATGGAATTATGGACCCAGGCGTGTCAGGGTTGGATGAGCTGGTTCTAATTGGACTGCCTCGTGGAGGTCAGTGAGTTTGTTATAAGTATATATGCATACACACATGCATACATCTATATGTAGTAGTACATTCTCTGTAACACATTCATTCCATGTGCAGACATAAATAACATGAATGTGCTCTTACAAACCTCGACAGTAGATAAAATAATAGGTTGTGCATAAGAGGGACGGGGCAAAACTGTTAAAATGCAGAAGTGTGTACAATGTCCGAAGTCAGTGCTGTGCTGAAAAAATCAAATTTGCGGACTTTCTCACACATGGAATCATTCCTGTGATCTGCCTGCTATGGCAACGTCAATTACTAAAGCAGTCTAGTTGTAAAAGAATTATGCTGAACTCATACATAATTAGGCTCTCGTGTGTAACATGTGCATTACCACATAGTCATACTTATTAATTTATTGTAGTGTCATGGTAATGGGAGTAAGGATGTAAGGAAGTATATAGTCTAGTCTTCAAATAAAGACATGGGTGTCCCATGTGGGACAACCCAAAAACTGCAAATTGTGTCCTGTTGGTTGCTCATGTCACCAATGTTTGTGGACTAAAAGTTTGGGATTTCTGAGGATACGTGGAGTGAGTCAACCGATGGGATGGGTCTACAGGAGTAGGGAGTGGACAATGTGTTGTGGTGTAGATACACTGTGAATCCAACTGGAGAATGGATGACTGCATTGTTAGTGAGGTGTTGTGGTTGAGTGTTTGGGAAACCATGAGTTATGGGTATATGGGTATATATGCAAATGAAGCAGCACAGCAATAGTGTATTGGTTAAAGCATCCACCTAACAAACAGACATTCCCGTTCTGAATCCCACTGCAGCAGATACCATTTTCCATCAGTAATCTGTACATTAACATATTTCGACATCTGTCTGCTGTATAACCTGCAAAATAACAATTAAAAGTGAATTGGAGCGAAGTGCCAGTGTCATAATGAATAAGGCACTAGTAAGCAGATTTAAGCATATATAAACACCAGTAAGCGTGTGTAAGTTCATTTGTGTGGGGTATGCATTGCTTT
>NC_056734.1:656357452-656532452 GCF_019279795.1 Protopterus annectens | reverse complement strand
TTTGCGAGTATCACACTGGTGAAGCAATGTAGAAGCTGAGTGTAACAAATTGTAACCGGAGATTAGCATTGCTTAGCTCCACGCAAACCCACGCACACCTGCTCATAACTGCTTAAAAGTGCCTTAATCACTCCATATCCAATGGCTTTGTTCTGCCCAGCAACAAAGCAAACGGCCTCTGCAAGGCTCGACATCAGAACCCTGCACACCACAGCCAATGTGATTTGCCACTAAGCCAAAGCAGATATACAGACATGGGATGTTATCACAAACATATCATCCAGCACAGTCATTCAACAGTATAGGAAATGTATTCCATCATGTATATGTATGTGTGTGTGTTTATGTCCAGATTTACATACATATATATATATATGTATATATATATATATATATATATATATATATATATATATCAAGAACATCCCATGTGACAACAAAGCATTAAAAAGGAATGAAAAGGGAAATACCAGCAATGCCTGTATTATGTAGTGGTGTTGTCCTATGTAATATCAAGGCTCTCCCAGACAGACATGTGTCATTAATACATGCTGATATTTGTACATTGGCCAAATACATCACTCTGTGCATTTTATTTACATTAATCATTATGTGAGAACAGTACTCTTGCAAGGTGCTGTGTGCAACATCATTATGAAAAAGGTAAATGGGGTAACCATAGAGGGACCGGTAGTGTTGTGTGTACAATGAAGTCATTTGCATCACGTGTATCTGGAACCTTTAGGAGTCATGAGCATACCAGGATTGTGTGCCTGAGAGAGAGGGGTGAGGACAACTGGTGTATGTTGTGATTCAAATTAAAAAGGTTACATGCGTCCAGTGGACACGTGTGTGAAATGGACAGCTATGTATGGGGCAAATGTTGCTCTAGGAACAGATTGGCCTTTTGTTTCCGTAGGGTGAGAGTGGGATGTGGGGGAAGGAGAGTAGGTATGCTCGTGAGGATAGGTTGGTTAGGATGACAGACAAGACAGCATACAGGTTCAGTATATGACACATGTGGGTGGATATGCCTTGGACGGGGAGGGGTGTTCGGCAGTCAAAAACCCATGAACCCCCAGATGGAAACAGTGGGAAGGAGGTCCCCACCCATGGGCAACCACCACTGCATCAAATCAGCCTCAAAGGTGGCTGTGCTGGGGGCTGTCTAGGAGGGGCAGGCTCACCCTCTAAATGTGACACTCTGCCCTTGAGCTAGTGTATCTGACCTCAAAACCTCTTACTGAGCCCCATAAGCACCACGTCCGGGAATGTACGACAGCGGAAAAGTTCCTGTCTGGACCTGCTCCCAAGGGGACAAGCCCCATCCTCAGTGGTAGTTCCACCAGAAGGTGGTGTAGAGCCAACAGAGGTGGAGGTCCAAGGCTGGGCAACAGATGTGCTGGTGCCCGATGCCATGGCCAGCTGAAGTGGGACAGGAGGTTCCAGCAGGACCTCCAATCCCAGTTTTAACACAGATATGGCTTAGTAATAGTCAACAGCATTCAGGATTACTTATAACAGCATGCCTAGATATGACCATCAACCCAACACAACAGATGGCATACATTTGCAGAGGGAGCACAACACATGCATATATACTGCATGGCATCTGTACAAAGTGTAGAAGACTTGAGACTGCAGCTATGAACAGTGGCCTATTATTGGCATGTCACTGTGAGAACCTCAGACAGTGACTGTCATAATACTGTTTCATGTGACATATGTCCAATCAGGGATGCGATGGCAGTAACTCTCATCACTATCACCATGTACTGACTGCGATCCTCACACTATACTTCTGCAGTCTATTAGAACATCACCACAGCTGTTCCACATGCAATCAGCTAGAGGAGTACTTCAATAGGTGCAGAGGCCAGCACCTGATTATGAACATCACTTACAAAATACAAGATGCTGCTGAGCAGGTGTACAACTCCACTTCCACCAGAGAGTGTGTGGGAGGGACAGACAAGGGATTGGAGACTAAAACCTAAGCATCCTCTGTCACACACCTACCAGTACAGAGGTTCTAACCCCTGACTGACTAGCCATTACTATTACAAGTGCATGCAGTTACTCCATGTGCCACATAGCTGACATGTTGGTGTGCTGTAAGAAGATATATGTGTGCTAGTGTGTGACATCTGCAAAAGAGATATAGTAGACATACATTAGGTGTAGCACACATGGCTGTCCACATGAACGGATATCATTGTCAACACAACCACACTCTCTAAGGGACTCAGACACATTACCACACTTTGCCAGGCTCACAAATACACTTCCTAACTACTTAGTTTGCCACACTGCAGTAATGCACAGGTACTACATGCACCACAGGGGATATCCTGAGGTTCTATGGGCTAGGGGATATGAACCTGTCTGATATCAGTTGGTATGCCAATGGGAGTTATACTGGGTGTGACTGTGGTAGGGCGCATCATACCCCACATGCAGACAAAAGGTGCCAGTACTGACATGCACGCGTGCATTGCTTCATGGGTGTGTAGTGGTTGGCTGTGCAAGATGGCTGTACAAGGCTGGGTGAGGGGTAATCCTTGGCATCACATCACCCGACAATGGTGTGCAGCATGGTTCAGAGGTGTAGTGTCTGCAATGTCCCACACAGATGGGTATTGTATGAACTGTCCTGTTATCCTGGTTACCATTGTGTATGGCCATTGCTTTGCAATGCATGCCATGTCAGGGTTTGATAGTCCTTGGCGTGGACATTGCGTGGGGTGTGCACGTCCTACAATAATGTACAGTGACATGTACAAGTGTTCCTGGTTTGGCTGGCACATGATGTGTACACAGACTGTTATCATCAGATATGCCAATACTGGCCTGGTGTGAGAGGACCTGCTAATAGACAGCAAGTTGACCCTGCACCTGCATTGATAGCATGATACAGGTATTCCCTGGTGTCAGTGGCATCTGTCCATACAGGGCATGTGTGTAAGGCATTGTATAGACTTTGTGGATCACATTTGATGGCACCACATATGTTGCAGGCATCCATTGGGGAACATAGTGAAAGCACATTGTCTGCAATTATGTTCCTATTGTACTGCTGGACAGGGTGCAATGCCCTCGGCAGCTCACTGCAATCACACCATGCCTGCTATCTGTCATCAATGTGCAGGGTACTAGCAACATAGTGGGATATTCTACGCAAGTGTGTTTGTGTATGGTACATGGGTTCAGAACGTATTCCGGGTAATAGTAGGGTTGCATACTTTGTTCACAAGGCCTTTTGCCAGATATAGGGGTATGGCTTGCCAACACAGTCCCTTGGCTGATTGACATCTGTACTCCTCGTGAGGTGGACATCGTGACATATAATACGGACACGATATAGGAAAACTACAAAAAATGCTTCCCAACATGTCCACTGGTTAGACACTCACAGCCACCTCCACACAGGCTCTGATTGTCAAACACATACACACACCTACCATGTCTTGGAACAGAACTCCCTACCTAACTAGTTTATCACATTAAAACGTTACACAGTTACAGCGCACGCTATAGAGATTACTAGGTTACAGCAGTCCCAGAGGTGTATTTCTAGGTGGTTGACATCAGCAGGATTGCCAAAGGTGAGTATGTGATTTGTAAAGAGTGTTCACACTCTAAAAAGCATTGCTTCTTTCTCAGGCAGACACACACACACAGTTGGACTGTCTTGGAATAGAACCTCTACCTAACTAGTTGATCACATTACAGCATTACACAGTTACAGCACATGTTACAGAGATTACTGTGTTACAGTAATTCCAGAGGTGTATTTCTAGGTGGGTGACATCAGCAGGATTGCCAAAGGTGAATATGTGAATTGTAAAGAGTGTGCATACTCTAAAAAGCATTGTTGCTTTCTCAGGCAGACACACACAGTTGGCCTGTCCGGGAGTAGAACACCTACCAAACTAGTTTATTACACTACAGCTTTATGTAATTACAGCATGTGCCATGGAGACTACTGGATTACAACAGTCTAAGAGGTGTATTTATAGGTGGGTGACATCAGCAGGATTGCCAAAGAAGGGCATTTCAAGTATACTGCGAGTTGTACATGTCTGTTATCTGCGTGTAACCGCTGCTTACTGTCACGAAAACACATGTACACCAGCCTTATTCAGTCCTAATTGACAGTATCAACAAGGCTTGCATGTCTTGAACTCTGGACCATGCACACTGAGGTCACTGGACTTACTACTAAGCCACCTCGGTTGTGTTCATATTTCATGGATTTTATAATGCACATCTTACTACAGGTATTCCACAATACTGAAAACAAATGGGACAGTAACTTTGTGTACATATGTACAGTACCCTTGAATGTACTGTACTCTGTGAAACAACAATGACATGTCTACATCTGTACAACTGTCATAACTATATATATATATATATATATATATATATATATATATATATATATACACACATCTATGGGATGTGTACACACACACATATATATATATATATATATATATATATATATATATATATATATATATATATATATGCATATACACAGACACAGCTATATATATATATATATATATATATATATATATATACACATGTCTGAACCCCCTTTGTGACACAGAAGGGTTCCAAAGGAACTGACGTGTACATAAAACAGAGGCATCTCTTGATTTATAACATTTTAATCTTAATCAGTTCATCAGAGAAGGGATGGTTATTGTGTCTGTATAGTTTGGGGTGGGAATTATGGTTAATGTAATCTACTCCGGGGATTTTGGAGTTTGGGTGGGGGAATGATGGGTATGGACTTACACCCCGGCGACCACTTCTGTGTCACTGCTCGACAGTGGCACAGGAAAATAACATACCAAACTGTAGTCATTCTTGACTGTGTATTCTTTACCATTCCTAACTATGTAATATTTTGAGGACACCAGTCACCACAGATGGCTACCATGGTGTGCAGCATGTTAAATGACATTACACATGTGTACGCCTGGCTACAGGGTAGTCCCACACACAAACACGCACACACTTGCCAGTATTCTGCATACACATCTTGCCTATGTAAAGGTAACTAGTACAGCGGTATGCATTTGGGATATGTGCCACAGAACACATACAATTATACTTACTCTGATTCCACTTCTGAGCTGGGTGACATCACAGGACTGATTACTTGCAGTGGGGAGGGGAGGCAGAAAAAGAGAGGTTTAGCAGTTGACAAGGATAAAGGCTAGGGCAAAAGGTGGTATCTCTTTGGAATACAGCAAAACCCACTGTCATGATAGGATGCAGACACAAATGCACACACAACTACACTCAGCCATTTGCTGATGCACACACTCAGGCATTTGTTGACACACACACATGCACACAGTTGCCAGTGGTGGGATCAGAACTCCTGCCTATCTACATATCACTATTACAGAACTATGCAGTTATGAGATGCGCCACAGAGATTACACATTCCAAGGCAGTCATCATGCCTTTCTAAGATTGAGGACAACAACAGGGATACTGAGAGTCATGATGTACATAGCTGTAAACGTGTGTGTTTAAAGTAGGTGTCTATTACAACCTGTATGCACAAACAAGCCCCATCATCTGCCCCATCATCTGCAGGTAGTACATAGGTAGGCCTGAGAGCTATAGTTGTAGCACAATGGGAACCTGAACTGGAGTATGCCCATCTGTGGAATGGACAACAACTATCACTATACAGGGTTACAGTGGTCATGCTTATACACATAGAATCACAGAACTTGTTTGGATGCATTGACTCCAATTACACAAGGCAACAGTGGGCATGCTCATACACTTAGCAGCACAGGGCCATTTGGGATGCACTATGATTACAACTACACAAGGTTATACTGGGCATGCTCATACACTTAACAACAAGGGGAGCTTGTTTGGATGCACTGACTCAAATTACACAAGGTGGCAGTGGGTACACTCATACACTTAGTAGCACAGGGCTGTTTGGGATGCACTCTGATTCTACCCACAGAAGGCCACACTGTGCATGCTCATACACTTACATGTACAGAACAAGTTGTAATGGACTCCTATTGTAAACACACAGGTTTACAGCTATGTACATCTTACCTGTCAGTATATATACACATCATACTGGTTTACTACCAGATACCTGTATGTCACCCGTAAATGATATATCTGTGTTTGTGCTGTTTGATACACATGCATACATGTACATGAAGTACTGACATATATATGTTAAGTATACACAATCATGCATGTGTGGATGTGACAGACAACAGGTTAACTGGGACACACAGGCAGATGCTACCTACAGCATGTGTCACACACTTTCCTGCCCTGAAAGGCATACATTGATAGCAAGTTGTGGACAATGGCATTATACTTGGAACAGTGGCATGTGCAAGCATAATGTGTGAGCCACATTGAGTAATGGTACTGAGGTGCAGGTGTCAAGATGACCTCTCCCGGCTGTGTTAGTAGTTGTCATTATTAGCAGGACTGCTACACTAAGTATATCTCACATTGGTTATATACACAATGTCTGCTGCTGTCCGTCCCCTTACATGTGGCATTTGCTACCAAGCACATTGCTGCCACTCACAGTGATGTCATGGTACAAGTGGCAACTGCTAGACCAAAACAATTAGCCAATGTCCTGCTGTTATTATGAGGTTGTCCAGTGTCTGTTATTCCGGGCTGTCATGACTGAACAACAAGCGTTCGACACAGAGCACATGCATCCGTGTTTCAAGTGAGTGTGGATAATACCTAAGTTGCATTAACCCATATAGTTGCATTCCAAGGCAGATGTCCTACACACAGAAGTAACACCCTGACAACTACAAGACAATTGCATTGGATGCTTATGCTAACCAGTGCTAGATGTGTGGCTTTTGAAATCCATTTGCTCATTGTAGAACCTACAATGGGGAATACTGACATCTGTGCAGTGAGGAACACCTGGCTGAAGGCTCTGTAGTGCACAATTGCACTACCACCATATAACTCAGATCCCGATATGTGGGCTATAACACTGGTATGGACCATTCCAGGTGGTGGTGTCCACATATTCATAAAGGCTACTCACATGTAAAGACTACTACTCTGACATAACTCATCACAGATGAGTCAGGTACAGGTGACAGTGGCAAACGCTGCATTCTAGGTTGTATCCTCCTATATATCCATCACCTTGTCCCCAGACTACCAACACACATCCATATGTGGTATGACATAGTATGATAGACCACCAGATCACCTTTGATTGGTGGACTGTACCTAGGTCTACATCAACTGTGCAAAGTACCCATGTACAGACACAGCTGCATAATGTGTTATGCAATGCAATAATACCACTGTTTGTAACCAGCTCAGTTGTACACATACCAGGGTCCCTCAGATGTTGTCAGCATTAACACAGTCAACTGTTGCTGTACACCAGTAAACAACACCCTCATGGTTGGATATGAGCTAACTGTACCTGCCCTGGATATGTACATCCTGCACTCATACAGTATAAATGACATTACCATAGCTTTCGTTATCCTTTCTACATGCAGGTGGCTACAGTCATTACACACATGCACATGGCAGATAGCATGCTAACAGTACATAAGGTTTGATATCTATGTTAACAGAGGTAATATTCCTTCTCTACTGGTCATCCATGACACCTATCATATCATACAACAACCCATGTGGCATGTATGTCATTAGACATGTCCACCTAATGCAATGCCTACAAACATACCCAAATAACAGGATCATAGGACCTACACAAGGCCTGTATTGACAGACTCAGGGAAATCCAGCTCTGCTCTGTATGTTCCTGGGTAGTCACAGGTGATATGTTCATGACATGTACAGCCATGTGTGCCCACAGCTCCTACATATACCCCATGTCAACAATTGCAAGCCATGCATGTTGTGTGCTGTCTGGACATTAGCATTAGTACCACAATAGCCAGTACATGCTGGGGTGAGATGTTTACAAGCCACAGACCTTGGACATGCTTAAATGAGTGTACTGCCTAGCTCTAACAGAGCACATTGCTGGCACTCTTCCAGTAAACATGAGGTGTGTGTGGCAAATATGATGTGCTGACTTTTGACCATTACAGTGCCCTGGCTTCACTATGGCACTGTCAAGTAGCATTTTGTAGAAGCATGACATGGAATAATGCTGTGTATGCCTTGCTGATATGTGCTGTTGTCATGTATGTACACTTGGCTACTCGGTGAAGTTGGTTGTGTTCTACCAGTACATGAATACAGTATCCATTATGGTGTAATGCTTGGCTATGTTTCACACATGGCATGGGGAAGGTGTGGAATGTATTCTCTTGACCTGCTAGTCCACTTAGTGATATAAACCGCATATGTGTACATTTGATATTTGTTTAGATTCCATGCATGTGCAGCATCTGATGTTTGAAGGTGACTGTTGTCTTAGTACATCATGCTGTTGCAATACAGCCTCAACATTGCCAGCTGTATATGGTGATATGGTCAAAGTACAGTAAGCTGTACATGAGGTATGGACAGATGTTTGGACATGACTACTAAGTGGTGGGGCTACTTTGCAGTTGAATGATTACTGAGGACAGCTCACTGGTGTGTTACAACCATTTCTACAATAACCTGTGTAAGTGCTAAGGTCTGGTTTTGTTAATTGAAGTGGAAGGCAGATAATGTAGAATGCAGTAAGGGTGACACTGAAGTAAATCCTCTTGACACCTGTAACAGTAATACCTCCCCTGTGCATATATTGTGCATATATCAGCACAGTTGGCAAAGGAAAGAGTCAGTATGTTTTGTAGCAAATGCGATAGTGCTGTGCTTCTGTAATACCTATCATGAGATGGGCAGGTGTTTGATTCACAGTACCAGCATGTGTGGGTGTGTGTGTGTGTCCATATATGTCACGTATGGTTGGGAATACATCCCGCATGTTTTTCACTCTCCTGAAAACTGTTGTTGACATCAGTACAGAGTGAAGTATAGAAATAAAGGCATAGGCAGGTGGTTGAACCTCACACATGTCAAGTGTCTGTGTGTGTGTGACATAGATGTATATCTTTGTGAATGCCACAGTGTGTGTGTGTGTGTGTGTGTGTGTGTGTGTGTGTGTGTGTGTGTGTGTGTGTGTGTGTGTGTGTGTGTGTGTGGCTGTCCATGTGTATGGCTGTCCGGTCCCTGGAGTGAGGTTGTATTTTACCATAGTGAAATGTTAATGCCCCCTCCCCCCATCCACTCAGTGCAATCTAGTATCCCTGTTGATATCATCAATCTTAGATGGGCATTCTAACCATCTGTTAAAATGTACACCCTGGGGTGCGACTTGTTGTTATATAGCCTACTGATGAACCCCTTCCCCAAATATGCTCACTGCACTGTATTATTCCTGTTGATGTCTTCGATCTTAGGCCATTCTGACTACCTGTACATGTGTAATCTCTGTAGCGCATCTTGTAATTTTGTAGTACTATAATGATGATTTGCACATAGGCAGGAGTTCTCATCCGAACACTGGCAACTGTGTGTGTGTGTGTGTGTGTGTGTGTGTGTGTGTGTGTGTGTGTGTGTGTGTGTGTGTGTGTGTGTGTGTCAGAGTGTGTGTTACTGTGTCTGTGAATCCCTGAGTGTCTGGGTGTGTCTGTGTTTGCATCCTGTCATATCAGCAGGTATTACTGCTTCCCAATAAGAAGCCACTATTTCCACTGACCTTTACCCTTGTCATCCACTATACCACTCTTTTACCTCCTCCCCACTCCAGGTAACTATACCTGTGATGTCACCCATTATGGATGTGACGGCTCTGAAAACAGTACACAGCTATCATGCTCCTGGATCATTAGAAACAGTAAACATAATTGAAACATGGGAGATTATAATTGTGATGTGGAAGCTACAAAGTTCATGCAGGTATTGTCATACAGACCTGTGAGTAGTCAACATGTACATATGGGATACTAACTGCAAACACCGATATCCCCCGGCACATGCAACAACACCTGAATGAGGAAGGCAGAACATAAAGCTCAACATGCTGTTAGTGTTGTTACACATGATACATACTGTCAAATGTACAAAATGCATTCTAAAACTATAATACATGGTATGTCTGCTGCCTGTCAACACTACTCAACAATATTAATCTACAATTGTCTATCTAGTATGTTCAACCTGTGCATCAGACCATATGAGCATGTCCCTGCACCAATGGTGTGGATGACAGGGATGTGGCACAGGCATCATCATATGCACAGGGTGATAATGTTTGCCAGAGGCTTAGGCTGCACCATTGGATGACATCATGTGTGTGTGTTAGGGCTTGTGATATCATTAGGAGTGTGTGGATGTTATGCATGTGTGTGTTGAGGTGCCCTACATTTGTTTCTAGTGTGTGTGTGTATGCATGAACACAGGCCTGGCATGTGGCTGACCTACATAGGGGTATTATTGACAGCTGCAGACTGTACAAGGCAGGTTTCACAGTTCACACTGTCTGGCCATGGCCACGTGACCTGCAACTGCCAGGGGTTGCATGGACACTACCAGGCAGAGGTCCAGATTGGGTACTGTCTGATGACACATGTCCACTGGAATCGTGTCCCTGTTGGGACCATCCAGGACCACATGCACATGGCCTGATGTGTCCTGTTGTGGACTGCACAGCACCAGCTGCACTGCTGCTACCGCCACTATGGGAGCGGGCATGTGCAGTAGCATGTTCACGTAGACCTTCAACAGGTGATGTAGCTGACCTACATCCACATGCCCAATGCCTCACTCCCACCAGATGTTCCAGCACAGACATTCCATGCTCGAGGATTGACATGCCATGGTCAAGGACTCCCACCATGTCACCCAATTGTCTATCCAAAACATCTGCAAGATAATGGTGAGCATTTGCAATTGCCTGGATGTTGTTAGTTAATGAATGGACAGCAGACCTCTGAAGCCTCAGACCTTGTCTATTGTGCCATTCAGCACATGCCTGTGCCTCCATTACAGCCTGAAACATGCATCTGGTGACTCCCGCTGATGTGCTTTGTCTCATGGGCATGTTGGCAAGTGGTCCTCCTATGAGCAGCACGGGGCACATGCCTGTGTGGGACATCACCAGTCAGTTGACTGGGATCATGGTGTGCAGGCACACCTTCCATAGTCTCCACACTTCCCTGTTCCATGCTACAACCTGCCAACTGTCCTTCCTCTATGGCCAGTGGTGATGGGGTATGTGTAGGCAGAGAAACTGTGTGCAAGGATGAGGGGGATACAGGTGGAATGGCAACCAATGGCACAGATTCAACCCCTGACAACCCTGCCTGTGCCACAATCATACTTTCATCATCACTGTAAGACTCTGTTGAGGCACTAACAGCAGGTGGACCACAGGAGGGCAATGCACCTACATCAACACCTGTGAGGGGAAGACAAGAACTGTACATTACAAGTTATACCACACAGACACACACAGATACACACAGACACATGCTATGGCATCCAACAACATGCAACATGCAGGTGATATGGCAGATGGCATTCAGCTTAATCATTATAGTGGCAGTTATAATATATCCCTGAGTTGCACACAGCAGCATGCATGTGTTATAGCAGATGGCATGCACCTTACACAATTATAGTGGTGGTTAGCAGACATACCTTTATTGTACCACTTGTGTTAGTAGCTTATGCCCCATACCTGCAACACAATGCATGCACTATGCACTGTTGCACCGCACTGCCATGGTGTGTGCAACATACACCACATGTAAACAGACCATTGTTGACCTTTGTACATCTGCCACTGATGCTTTGTGTTGGCCACTGCCCCTATGTGTGAGGACATGAGCAGAAGGGTATGTCAACTTAATACTATGTTTGCCTGAGCACTAGCTTGCATATCTCCCCATAGCAGTGCATGTCTGTTCAACATCATTCCACCTACACTTGAGCTGAGTCTACAAACATTGTGCATGTGGCTGTACACACATGTTTGACATGGCTGCCCCTACTTTGCAATGGTGCCACAGACCAGCACAGGTTTACAGTACACTGGCCTGATGTGTGGCATATGACCTTGCCAATCACATGTAGTATGACATGTCTTCTGCTGACATGTTGAATGGCATGCATACATGTGTAACACAATGGTGTCCTTTCCAATCTACAGTACGGTAATGGTGTACCAGTGCAGGGATGTGTTCTACTAATGTGGGGCTTCAGCTGACGCAATGTTGTCTGTCCGCCATACAAATATGCAGTGACATACTGCACATTGAGCTGATGTGCATAGCCATTGCAGGGCATCAGGTGGCTTCACTATCGCTATACAGTGTGAGTTACTGACACAGTTCATAGCCATGACTGTGTTCACATACAATATATATCTAATGTGGAATGTGACCCGTGTCACTGAGGTGTATAAACACTAAACCCTAATGTGTGACACAGGTCACAGAAGGGTATATGGATGACACCCATGCACATCTGCAAACATATTACTGAAGACTGGCAACTATACCCACACATGGCTAACTTAGCAGTACTCTGTGTCCCACATGCCATCTGTGTACCTCACACACATGAGGAGCAGGCATGACAGTGATGTCTGTCACCAGCAAGGTGAATATACTGTATCTGTGGCCTGATGTGGTTGTATGTGTATGTTGTGCAACACATGTATGTATTTGGATACTGTATAGGTGAATGCTTTCATGTTGTGACACACTCAAGATGTTCAAGACATGTTATGTGGTGGTTTCATGTTATGCCTACACAAGCTGTGCACAGGCCTGTATGATGTTTAGTATTTCACATCTGCAATATCACCATTACAGAAAGGTCATAGTTGTATAGTGTTGAACCAATGTACAACAGGGTGTACACACATGTACATCACTTCTACTGTGTGTGTTGCTTCATGTCTCTGGTCATCCTCCATAGCCATGTGTACACATGTTCTGTCCAATGGTTGTGATGGCCATCTATTTCACATGTCAGTGTTATTCCATATGACATACACCCATAGATAGCATATGCTCCACTGAGGACAGGGTTATGCAGACAAAGAGTGTTATGTATGGGATGTGAGGCATCATGTTTTGCAGGATAGTTGAGCAGTGTTGTAGTCAGCCCACTACATGTCATTGACATGTCAGATAGCACATGACATTGTGTGACATTCATAGCAAGGGTATATTCTACATGGGTGTATCCTGTGGGCCGGTCATACTCCAGCTCCAACACATTCAGAGTGTGTGCACACATATGCTCTCTGTACAGTACTGTTTGTATTCCCAACATGTGTAATGCTGATATGTAATACCTGTCCCTACAGTGAAATACACCTCCACCATTGTATTCACAGTTGTCCACACATCTGGCAATGACAGTTTGGAAGGTTTAGTGTAGGTGTTTCATATAGTCTTCAATTGTTTCACATGGGTAACCTCTGTGATGCATTGCAGGTCTGACCAGTGTATATTAACAGGACCACCATACATTATGTGCATGGGTGTTATGGCAGATAGCATGCAATTAATATGATCTATGTATTATCAAGCCTGGTAAATAATAATCTCACCTGACACAGGCTGCTGTCACTGCAAAATACCAGAGGTACCTAAACAGGAGTGTCACAGCAGTAAGATCATTATCTACATCTGTGTGATAGTTACAGGGTGCAATGTCCATGTTAGCACATAAGGCAGTACAATACACTATACTATGGAGTATGCACATCTGTGCATACATAGAGTAGCAGACTATAGTATGTGGCATGTGTGCATACATGCCTTGCATATGATGTTACATTGCATATTGTACAGTAACACATGTAACTATGTGAAATATAGTTGTGTTATATGTGCAGTACTGACTTACCATGCAACTCCTGGCTCGGTGGTTGAGAGACACCAACCTCCACAATACCAGCTAAAGCTTGTGGATGGAGGTCTGCAGGTGTCCCCAGGTTGGGCAGTATCTCCTCGGTACATGTGAGTGGGGGCTGGGTGAGTGCTCCCCCACCTGTTGCACCTTGCTCCCTGGCGATTGCATTAGCATGCTGTTTCGCCCATCTTATGAGGTCATTGAAGTGTCAGCACACCTGCTGATAGGTGTGATTGTGACCACCAACATCATTTACCCTCCTGCAGAGTTCCTCCCGCAGGGCATTCCGCTGCTGTGCATCCTGTGGATCATGGCTGAAGAGTGTTGAATAGTTGTCGAGGAGGTATGGGATGAAGACCTCATCCTCCAAGTTGGTGTACGCTGGCAGCCTGCTACGTGGCATACCTGGAAGACATAATGATGGAGACAGGTCACAGTAACTCACAGAGAAGTACAGAAGTACAGCTGAACATACATGTGTATCACATTTATTAAGATTACAAATAAGTCTTTGCAAATCTACATGACACTAATACCACTGACATGTTTAAGTCACACACATTTGACACTTACTGGTGATGTGATGTTATCACCATATATGTGTGTGTCATGTGATGACATTGCTTATACTCCTTGTGGATGTTGCCTTGATGTGGGCATGTCTGTTTGCCTGTGCTGCTGTCTTTACCTATCAGCACATGCCTGGATGTGTTCACATTAATGCAATCAACCTTCATGCTGTGTATATGTCACATATATAGTCATACATAGCCTTTAGGGACGTGACCTGTGACCCTGCAGACCTGCTCACAGAATGTTTTACATGTACGTGTTTTGCCATATACATCTACATGGTACTGTACAGCTGTGTAGCATCCTGCCATGTATTGCCTGTGTTGCATATGTAAAACACATGGTACAATAGCTAGCCTGATGGTATTTGCAGGGTTGGATATCAACTATAGCTTTTATGGTCTAGTAGGCTATATGCCCTGGGCCATTTATGAGCCTATGCAGACAGGTTACCTAGCTGTAGGCAACGGACAGGTAAGTTTCAGTGGCCAGTTCACGAAGTGCCACAGAACTGATCCACAGGGTTACTGATATATTTGGCATGCCGTCATCACACCATGTCACAGAAAGGGGCAATGTGCAGCTTCGCTGGACAGGGATGCATAGTATGGCAAGAGTATGTTAAGTGTATGGGACAGAGATCTGTCAGGCATGTTGTGATCCTTGTACTAGAAAGGTGGATGTCCATAAAGTATGTGTTTATTTGGGATTAGGATGTGTTAAGTGTAGCATGTCCAACATCTCTGTAGTGTACATGGATATATAACTATGTGTACCTGCTGGGGGGAGGTGGGAGTGGGATTAGGTTCTCCAATACCCTATATGGATGAGCAGGTGCTATTTCTGTAGGTCCAGTACTTCCCATGCCATAGTGCTGTGCAGCACGGCTGGTCTTGTTGTTGCCATTACGATTAATGACACAGCTATAGAATGCTCTGTGGTTGGCCTCATAATATGTGGCTGATTAGTTTCACAGTAGCTTTGTGTGGTTTTATATGTTGTATCTGCATCTTACTGAGGCTGATCAGGGATCACCTACACTCATGTGTGTTCACTCTTGCAACAGTTAATACCTTCTGTGGTACAGTTTAAAGCATGGTACCACCAGTTTGCCTTCTTGTTTGTGTTTGGTTGAATCTTGGTTCTGTTTCAATGGCACAATCAATGCACGCATGTGACTGCTTAAGGTTCATTTGTATAGGATTCAGCATTTGCACATGCATTGTCCATCTGCATGGGTGCCATGACAGTCACCACTTTGCTCTTAGGAAGCATAACATTGGCTTTGGAGACTGACTATGTGTAGCATACTGTTAGCCCTGTTTGTGTGACTATTGTGATCCAGGTCATTGGGGTTGATGGAATCCAACATGCATTGAGCACAGGTGTTGGTACATGAGAAGCCTTCCCAGTTCATAATGGAATAGTTGAGAGTAGCCATTATTATGGCTTTATGTCTCAAACCTACTCTTCCCCATTACAGCACATTATGACAGTTGGGAAATCCACAGCATGGTAGGTGATCTGTCACAAGGTGCAATTTGAATTCCACTTTGGCACAAAGGTAGTTGCTCAGCATAATGCATCTGAAGTTATGCAAGTGCAACTGGCGTGGGGGTGTACATATCCTTCAGAAATATGGATGTACCTGCAGCCCTTGTGTTCCAATAAAGGATAATGAGCAAGAGGTGATGTATGTGTTATAACATGATCATGCAGGTGTGCTCTCCGGAACATTGAAACATGTCTCAGCCACTGCACAGATATGTTCTCCATGTTAGTGATTGACATATGTGTGGCCATATAGTGTTTCTGACATGTATCATTGTGTAGGGAGACCCACAGTTTATTGCTTGGCTGTCCCTGTAACAGCAGTGGACCTTCACTTGAACTGTGCATGATGAAGGCACTATAGGGAAAGCATGAGCTTTAGGCAGTATTCAGATTCCCAGGGGTGGCAAGTGCAGGCACTGTCTGGTAAAGCATCATGGTCTTTGACTTGCACCACTACATTAGACAATTGTGGAATACAATCCTCTTGTCCCTGTACTGCAGTATCATTCTGGCCAATGGCAGAATGCTACCCAGGCCTTGGGACCTGATAGTTCCTACATGTGTTTCCATGCAGTTCAGGCTACTGCATCACAGGTCCTGCACAACAACGTGGAATATGCTAGATCCATGTGTATAGTTCAAAAGGTGGTCTGAGTGTATAGGTATGTGGCTAATCATGGCAGACAGGCAGCTGACAGTATGTATGCCCCCGTATAGGTTGGTGTGTAACATAGTACTATCGTTTGCATTCACAAATGAGTACTGTTGGGCATTTTTCTGGCCACGTGTTCTGCAGTGTAGCACAATTATGCAAACTATGTCATACAGTTTGTGTCTTTTGTTGTCTGTCTCTTCCAGCTTGGGAGGTCACTTGTTTGGCCAGATACTTAGAAGCATCTGTAAATGTGTGTGATTTGTGGTAGTGTGTGTGGGAGTCATTGCTGTGTTCTGGTAAGGGTATGTGTTGGTTGTGATGATGAGATGCATGTGTTAACCTACACCTCATTACTGTCCAGTCCAGTTATGGCTGTAGACTGGATTGCCTTCCAGCTTACCCCTGTAGCTGCATCCCGGACAATGTGAGGGTGTGGTGTTAGGTGGGTTTGGCAGTGTACATGGCATAGAGATTACATTCCCCCAGGATGGCCACATACACAAAGCTGACATTACTAAACACCAGTAGCTGACTACTGGACATGCCTATATGAGCATTCAGTACTACAAATACCAAGTACTGTATTTAGTTTGCTTATTGCTTATGAAGATGATTTAGACAGTGATGCTCACATGTAAATATTTGTGTTATGGACCTGACAGCACTGGCTATTACGGAAACATTGTAGCTACCTTTATCAACACTCCCCCGCTGAGGAGGACATCACATACTGATAGTTGATTACAGATGATGCAAGTGTCTACAGGTCTGTTTTCTTCTCTGGGTATATACTCACATATCCACCAGGACAATGAGCTCTATTGGGCACAAACAGCCACACCCCAAACAGAGTCATGTATCAAAAGACTCTGATGCCACTATCAACATGATCAGGATATAATCAGATAGTGTAAGCCATCACCTATGAAGCGGCTATTACACATGGGCATCAGTCTCCTACATCTTACACTCCTACTGCAGATGTTACACTAGAGTTAAAGATGATAGGCAACCTGTTTCATTACCAGTACTGTGCACTACCTTACATACAGTATGTGCAAGTGGCTGTTAGGTTGGCAATGAGAGGTTAGGCTACACAAACCTGGTAGTTCAACCAGTGTGTCTCTACTCTCAATATCTACTTTATGTAGGTGTGCACATAGCCATATGGCCCAGCCCTCTAACAAGGGCCACTACACATTTGCATAACATGTACACATGCACAGCTGTTATTGATTGTAAACAATACTAGAGAGGTGGATATTACTTGTGTTTTGTGCATGGATAGTTACCTAGCTCTTCCAATTATCTTTGCTATCATCCTGCTAAACTCTCAGATGAATACAAGTGATATGTATCCTGTTATTGAGTATTGTAATTGCCAATAGACATAACTACAGTTTGCATAAAATAACAGAAATGCTATGTGGAATGGAATACAGATCTGCCTAAAATACTGTACATTACACAGTTATTGGCACAATATCCCACAATGCAAACCATATTTGCACAGTAAGCCCACCTTTGACATGTTCATCTTACTTAAACACCCATACATATGTCGACAGTTACAATATATCGACATATACTATCCCCTGCTATAGCACATACTTGCTGGACCAATCCTGACACTGACAGTGGCTGGAAGCGATTTGGTGAGTTCCAAGCCCATATCATCCCTTGTGGTGTATGAGGAGTTTGCCTTGTGACCTACAGCAGTACACACATAGAATACTACAAGCATTACTACTGCTCAACAATACATTGCTACAAGATAGATATTTCCATTATATGCATTGATTACACTGTAATTTTTACAGAACAGGTACTACATACATAGACATACTAAATGTTTTACATACCTTCTTAGTCATTGGAGGAGTTATTGACTAGTATAATACTCATTTTCAGTTTGTCTTTCAGTGTTTTGTACTGTCCTACAGGTAGATACAGATGGTTTGAATGTGTGACAAGGCAACCTTTTATAGTTACAGATCAGTAACATGTGCTATCCCAATAACCAATTGGTGTTCCTAAGTAGCTAATTATATGCACATCAGCTGCGCTGCTACTGCCTTAGCCAATACCATAGCAACAGTGGAGTATAATTGAGTTCTCCATGTGGGCGATGTCCCTTTGCCTTACTTGTGAGGAATACAGCCTGGAAGTGTTGTTTGAAATCTATTGCAACAGCTGTATGGAGATGAACAGTAATATATTGTGTGTAATGCCTAGAGGATTTGGTCTAAATGTGAGTACTGCTGTTATATTTATGAACATTGCTACTTGTGCAGGGTTTGTCTGTACCTAATACTTCTGCATATGTTTCAGTCTGGCCAGGATGTTTGACCAGCTCAAGGCTGCACAGCTATGCATGTAATGTTAGAGGTTTACAGTGTGCTTACCATGCATATTTAGTTTGGTGTTAATGTGTATCATACTGTGCTGATGATCAGTACTCATTAACACTTCCTGGTGTACAAACCTTTCAACCCTCTGAAACAGGATTAGTTCATAAAAACCCTGTAAAATCAGGAGCGGTTCAGTTGTATAACAGCAACTATTTCACATAGGGCCATGTTAGTGTGTCTGTGTCCAGGTATGTTAAGGTTTTAGCAGATGTACAGTAGTTGAATAATTGGTTATGGTATGACAGTATGTATTGATGCAATTATTTTGGTTGTGGGGTAGATGTTGGTGGATGTACATAGCACATGCAGGTGTGTAGGAACCCCTTTTATACAACTTCTATATGTGTCTGGGTGTTCTTTCCCTATGTGAACACCTATCCCTTAGTGGACTAATACTATGGTAATTGCAGGCTGATTCATTAAGGCACTGTTAAATGCTTCCTGTATAGCATGTAGGTACTGTTAGTCCTTGAATCCTTTTGGCAATACATCGGAATGTAATAAAGTTTTGCTAAATGAAAGCTGTCTGTGTATTTCTGTCATGGATATTTGCAGTCATTGCAGTTGTGTTGGTGACTGTGTCCATAGAACATATTTGTAATAGTGTATTGGCATATACTCTTCATATGTTATGTTCATATTGTTTGGGGGGGGGGCAGAATGTGTGATTACTATAGTCCATGTTATACTCAGATATGAACACTTCGGATGCTGTCTACACACATATATGTATGTGTATATATATATATATATATATATATATATATATATATATATATATATATATATATATATATATATATATATATATAGTGCGTATATGTATATAGATATAATATATAATATATATTATTGCATACGTTTTTCTGTACCTCCATAGATGTGTAGATGTTTTTAACCTATCTATATATCTTCATATATATATGTAGATCTGTATATATCGACATGTCTCTATGTATCTCTCTCTCTCTCTATCTATATATATATATATATATATATATATATATATGAGCATACATCTTTCATTGGGTACATGGCGGGTTGTCCTATTTCAACACATTCTTCCCTTTTATGTTTTAACCTGTCTGCATACACAATTGGGATAGGTCCATTTCAGGTAGCTTTGTGGTAGATTATTCTGAAAATGGATACATGGTTGCGGGTTCTAATCCCGGTAGGTGTTATTATTTTACCTCTCGGAGTAGGCACTGATAGGGAAAGTGTGAATAACACACATTTAAGTGGCTGTAAGCAGGTTTGCCCGTGGTCTGCATGACGTTAAGCAAAGGTTAAACCTGTGAAGCACTTCTCCGTTTACTGTGTTTAAGCACCTCTTACCATTGCGCAAACCCATGGAAACCCGCTTACAACTGCTTAAAAGTGCTTTAATCCACCTGCATCCAACAGCCCTTATTCTAGCCCTCAAAATAACTTAACAGACCTTGCAGGGCTTGAAACTAGGACCATGAACACCAAAGTCACTGACTTTACCACTAAGGCATCTGAGATATGTACAAATGTTGTGGTGTTTAGAATATACATTTTACTACAGGCATTCCTCACCACTGAAAACAAATGTGACAGTCAGCTGGTGTACACGTCTGATGTATGTTAATGGTCATGTTTGTGAAATTAGGTGTTGCAGTGTGACATGACAGGGTGTATTATGAATGAGAAAGGTTCTTGTTTTGTGTCCTTTTTATATTGTCCCCATACTCCATGTATACCCCTCCAGTTCACTTATTGAACATCCAACCCAGGCCTTCCTTGATGCATGATTTCATTACCCATCATTCCTCCCCCACCCCAATCTTCACATACACAACAACTATCCCTTATATGGTGAATTAGGTTAATATTAATAGTTATAATACCAGAGCTGCATGTGTTTTGTGTACACTTCAATTCCTTTGGATTGCTTCTGTGTCACAAAGTGTGTTCATAGATGTTTATATATATATATGGCTATTGATGTAACTGTATAATATATATATATATATATATATATATATATATATATATATATATATATATATATAATCTATGTGCATGCATAACTGACATATATATATATATATATATATATATATATATATATATATATATATATATATATCATATTAATTTGTAACAGTAATACATATGTAGCCTTGCATGTGTTGGTTCACAAACTACAGTACATTACAATTTACTGTACATATGTACACAAAGTGACTGTCCCATTTGTGGTCATTACAGTGGAATGCATATGGTATAAGGTGTAGTCTAAAGACCATGACACATGTATACACCTCAGATGGCTTAGTGGTATGTCCCATGACTATAGTATGCATGGTCCAGGGTTCAACACCTGTGATGCTTTAAAAATGTTTTTTTACCCCAGAATAAGACTCATTTAAACAGTTGTAAGTATGTTTAAAAGTGTTTGTGTGACATTAGAGCAGCGGTTAAACACAGTTAAACCAACTTTGTAACGCATAACCTGTGCCTGCAAACATGGCCACATCCACTAACTACTCAGAATATATACATTTCAGTGATATAACGTCTCACTATGTGCTTGCATAACATTACATTCTCTGTTGACTGTACTCTCCAGCACACATGGGTTTATATGGGTGTTTCAAATGTTTATTATACAGATGATTACTACCTATATATGCAAGCTGTGGTTAAGGTATACTTTTTAACATGATAAACATCCCTGACTTTATTGGGATTGGGACCTCGAATGCACAGATACAATGCAGATACTGTAACCATTACACTATTGACATTAATGTTGCTTCCGCCTATTTCCTATTTAGATGATTTCTATGTGTAAGCTAGGCTAAGCAAAGGGCAGAGGCCCCCAAACCCACTGAGCTTCACTTACTCTTGAAATAACAACATATAACAAATGTAATGTGAGACAATACATTACATTCCTAAATACATTAGGCATAGCCCCTCACTGACACACTTCAAGGGAAACCTTGTTGTGTGAATGGGTAATAGAATATACTCCCCTGGGATCATGTGTCCCAGAACCATACAGCCAGGGGGTGGGGGAGCCCATCCAGTTTGATAGCTGCAAGACCTGTTGGGGAATTGAATGGTGTTGAATTTTCACATTAACATGCCCTCTTTAGATCACTAAGTGCCCCTATCATCCTCCACCACCCCAGTCTTCAACAGCTTACTGCTACTCTGCCTGGAATTGCTTCATTGGCTATGCATGACGGAGGCTCAGTTACTTCATCAATAGTGCAGACAAAGCCAACACACTGCAGCTATGCTTCTAATTGCCCTTGGAAAGATAGGTAGTAGGCTATCTGTGAACCTCGAAAGTGCAGGCCATCAAAGCCATAATATGTGAATAAACAGACTTTCAGATCACAATATACAGTGAGAAATCACCATGTAGTCAGGAAACAGTTAAGTACAGCAAGAACATACAGAACACTGATACTTAGTCACTCCAAAAGCCTATCTTGGAAGCTAGAAGACTTGTATAAGGTTAAGGCTTTCTATTGCTTACCAGTAGGTTACCTACAGGAGAGATGAGAAACAAGCACAGATGGGAAGCATGCATGCAACAATACCATACCGGCTTATGTGTCAGTCTTACACTTTGGAATACTGGCCAAAGCTATTGGCGCCCTCATGGTGCCTTTGTTAGGACAGTCTCAAAGGTGAATACCAGCTCTGTAAACAGTACAATAGCGGAATCAATAACGGTTATGCTACTCAACACCAGGGGTTGTGATCACAACATGCATGCACTCACAGCACTCCTCAGGATGGACAACGTCAACATCTGTGCAGTAACTGAGACTTGTCTTAAGGCTTCCGAGACCACACCAGCACTACCAGGCTACAGCTCATACCACACATTTCAGGCACAGAACATGGACTGACACAGGCATGGAGAGAGTGTATCCATATTCATCAGGGATACCTACACATCCAGGTTAGTGGGGAAGCATAATACCTCTGAGATCATCCATGTGCAGCTAATATCAGCCAAACCTGCAATGTAAACTGTGGCCTGCTACACATCACCCTCCATGACCCAGGACCACCAATCAACCTACCTAGAGACAGCAGAGAACATGACAGTCCTAAGCCACACCCTGGCATTGGTCGATGTTTACTACCCTACCATTAACTGGGAAACTTACTCAAATACTCACTTCCAGGACCAGCGCTTCCTGGAATGTAACACCTCATATGCCCTGCATCAGGTGGTAACCTCTTTAACGAGGGGTGCAAACATAGTAGAAGTGGTCATCACCAACATGGGCAACAGGTGCAACACAGCAGAAGTTAACCAGTCACTGGTTAGATGTGACCATGAACTATTCACTCTTTCCACACTCAAGCATCTCCCCTACCCATGGAAACCACAATGTATACCTTTCCTACAGCTAAATTTACACTACTAGTGACAGGGTTGGGGGTTTCACAGCCCCATGCTAAGGGGAAACACTGCTCAAGATAGAGACAGATTTACAAATGCAATCTATAAGCACCTACACGGATGTATGGATTGTGCCATCACTGGTAAAACAAGACTCATTCCTCCTAGACAAGGACACCAGTCTGGTGGACCCCTGCAATAAACAGGCTATACTACAGAAGTAGGACAGTGTTCCAGACAAACAGCAAATCCCACGAAGGGCAGACATCTGTGACCACTATTAGTATGATATGTAGGTCCCTCATGACATCATCCAAGGCTAACATCAGCAGGAAAATATGCAAGGATTTGAAAGATAACCACAAAGCCTTCTTTGGCTATGTCAAGGATCTAAGTGGTGACACACAAATCTGCACTGTGCCGGTGAAATATAGCACAAAATATGCTGACCCTACTGATATCGCCAACATCCTTGCAGATACATTCAGTGCATACTTCACCCCTAAAGAGCCCACAACACTACCCAAAAGGTAGAATATCCCACATATCAGAGACACACAGGTGGAAATGGACCTCTCTAACAGCAGAACACAGCATCAGTGGAGGCAGATTTTGTCCCAGACTGCATCTTGCAAACTGTACAAGACAACCTGACCCCCCCACCTAATTAAGCTTTTCAACATCAGCCTCTCCACAGGCTACATGCCCATACAATGGCACATGGCAACGGTTATTCCACTCCATCAAGGTGGAATCACAACTGACCATGGTAACTACCACCCAATAAGCCTGACTAGCCTGGTCTGCAATGGTATGGATTGCATCCTCATGGCACTCATTAACAAAGACATTGGTAACCTCCAAACATGTGATCCAACTGAGGTCAGCTTGGCTGAGTACAGTTCATGCCTACTGAACCTGTTTGACATCTTACATACAGTCACCAAGACATTAGATGATGGGAGAGGTGGTTCAGACGTACAACCTGGACCTCGCCAAGGCTTTTGACACCATGCCCCACTCCAGTATTATTGATAAACACACTAGCCTGTACATACATCCATACATCACAGGTTGGGTTGCCAATGGGCTTACACACAGAACCCACATGGTACGACTAGCGGTCTCCAGGTCCAAGTCTTGACCAGTCATGACTGGTGTCCCACAGGACTCAGTCCTGGGAGCCTTACTGTTTGGCATATACTTCTCAGAGGTACAGGCAAATACAGGTGGACTACGGCAGACCATGTTTGGCAATGATTGCAAACTGGGAGCCATGATTGATAGTCCAGCTGACACAGACATCCCTCAAGGGGCCTCACAGAAACCGACACAGTGTGTCAACGTCATGGCCTCCAGCCAAGTGCCTCTAACTCCATGGTCATTCCATTGTGGAATATCAAGCACCCGCATATTAACATATAAGTGGCAGCCACTTTAATACGGATGAGGTAATGGGGTATCTGAGGACTAAGCTAGATAGTGATTTCCCCTTTGACAATCATATCTCCAAAGTAGTTAGGAAATCCTTCTATGTAGGCCTTCTAATTACTAAAGGGTTCCCATTTAGACATACTGAGGTTATAGTGCCCCTTTACTCATCACTCATCAGTCCCATCATAGGGTATAATAACCCATTTGGGATGTACCTCAGAAGACACTTCCAACAGCTGGAAGGTCTACAAATGTACCTCGCCAAGGAGATTACTGGCCTCAAACATATGCAGCCAGACTGAATAAACTCCTGCTTTACTCAGTGGCATCTTGTTTATTCAGAGATGATCTCTGCTGGCCAACACAGCCATGTCGAACTCAGGCTTAATGGATATGCTCCACCTATGGGAATCCATGTCACAGTGATCCACACACTGTAGTGAGCTGAACCTTGCCACAACAATAACTGGAAGATGCTGGAGGGACAGATTCCTGTCACAGACACTCCCCATACTTTGTAACAATATCACTAACTACATTATACAGAGCCCTTCACTAACAATCTGCAAGAGAAACCATGAAGAGTGGATGGGGAATAGTAGATGCACCTCAGGGATCCTGTCATTGGCTTTGCTCCACAGAGGGACAGTTAATGAATCAATGGGGTGGCAAAAGCTGACACATTTTGGCTAGGCTTATGAATGGCCTCTGGAAGTTGGCTAAGTACCTACCTATGACACTATACATAACAGTATCAGCACATGCTGATAGCTTAATTTACTGCTCAGGTGTTAACTTACCTTGTGCCAATGGCAGTTGTGTGTGCAATAGTTGAGGGCTGCCTATGTTGTATGCATACAGTAGACTGCCTATACATGACAATTTACAAGTAGTCTTGTGTGTGTGCCATCCATTTTTACTGTGTGCAGGTGGATAAAGGTGTCAGTACCTAGGTGCCTACACTGTCAGTGTGTGTGGTGCCTACACTGTCAGTGTGTGTGCTATACGTTCCCTCCTTGCCAAGGCATGGGCATACTGGGCATGCCTCCATCTGCCTACTGGGGCTGGCTCAGGCTGTTCATGGTCTGAGTACCTCTATGCCTCTGGGACTCTTGACAATGGTGGTGAGCTGTGAGGGCCTTCACCATTCTGTCTCTGCTGCAGCTGTTTTCACAGGAACATATTGTGTAGCATGGCACATATTATGAAGATATGGGCACACATGCCTGGAGAGTCCTGCAAGGCTCCACTAGATATGTCCAAGCAACAGAACCATGATTTCAGCATCCCAACCACATGCTCTATGATGATTCTGGTTTGTGTGTGTGCCTCATTATGACGTTCCTGCATGAGTGTGTGTGCATTTCTGATGGGAGTCATCGTCCACGGTTCCAGTGCATAGCCAGCATCCCCCACCAGGTGGCCAATTGGGATGTCCTGCCTGGCAAATTACTGATACAGCTGTGAGGCATGCCAGATGTGGGAGTTGTGATAGCTTCCAGGGCTGCCAGCACATACATCCATGATAATGCCTTGGGCATTGCACATGACCTGGCAGTTGATGGATGGGTATCCCTTGCAGTTTATGTAGCACCTACCCTGCTCCCTGGGTGGTGGCTTGATGTGTATGTGTGTGCAGTCTATTGCACCCAGTACCTTTGGGTATTCTGCCACATAGCGGAAGAGGCACATATTGCTGGCCAACTCCTCCTGCATCCGGGGGAAGTATATGTGCTCATTGGCATGTGGTAACATGGCATCCAGTAAATGGTATAGTACCCTGGATGCTGATGCCTGTGAGATCACCATGATATCCCCAGTTGGTCTTTGAAAGGTACCTGTAGCTAGTATTCTCAGGCTTACACATACCTTCATATCCACTGGGATGGGTTCCCCTCTGTTTGTTCTGGTTCTGAGTAGTGGCCGTCATAGCTCCACAAGTTGCTGTAGGATGTCCCTGTCCACCCTGTAATGCTCTACTGTCTCCAGATCATGTAGCCCCTGGTAGGTTACCCTGGGTCTGAACACTCTCCCCCTTTTATTGTGCCTGAGGTGGTCATGTGGATAATCCTCCACACCACCTTCAGTCTCCAACACAGTCTGATGGATCAAAGCTATGGCAGCCCCTAACATGTACATACTAAAAGCTCCCCATCTGTATACACCACTGGTGCAAAGTGTATGGGAATACACAAATGTGTGTGAGGTGCTTTCACACTTCATACTATTGTGCTATGGATGCTGCTGATGTCATTGGGTGTGTATGAGCTATTCCAGCTGCATAGTGTCTAAATTATGGGTTTTACAATGAGTACTGCAAGTGTGGGGCCTTTACTGAGGAGTTATGCTTGCCTGCCTTGAATAATATGTTGCCCTTTAATTCGCTTTTAAACCTGGATCCCCTCTAATTATCAGGCATGCATCCACCTGCCATCTTTCTTGTTTTGTACTTTCCCTACCCAATCATGGCAAAATGTGTCTTGTAGCTGATATACTGCAAATTGGCTTTGTTCTGCTTTGACACTTTACTGTTTTCTTTGCAGTACAGCCCCTCCCCTTTCCTGTTCTGCAGGTAGCTGCATGCAGCCTTGTTAGTTGTTGTCAATGGCCCACTGTAGGCTCCTAGGTGCTAATTAGTCATTTGTACTCCAATTTCCCTGCTGCAGAATTTCCTTATTTCTTTCCTATATCCTTCCTCTTTCAGCTGCAGTGCACTCCGCGCAAACCTGTTTACTGGGTTTACGTGCATTTTCATCTCCGTTCACATGCATACTCAGTTACCTTGTGTACTCTCAGCTAAGCAGAGCTATGGCAAGTTCAACTCACCCCTATCCTGCAGCTTTGCCTAGCTAGGGGCAAACTGGTTTAATAATGCTCCAATGTGGTTACAGCAATGGCGACACACCACTCTATTGGTGTCATCTTTATCTCAAGGGCACACCTCGGTGTTATAATTCTACACTGTGAGGTGCATCCTTACACCAGCGGGGAATCTGTGATTCACTATTACTCCTCTCATTTGCATGGCATTGCCTACTAATTCCTAGCTACGGTGCATAACACTGTCACAGCCCCTTAGCAACCCTTGCACCATAGTATGGTGTAGCATGCCTGGCGTTGACTATTATGGGGAAATCATGATATATGTTGAATTGCAGTTTTATTCTATATTTTTATATTTTCCTTGTGATCCCCTTTGTGTGCCGCTGCCCTGCACTTCTACGTCGGGATAGTGTGACTATATATTTTAAATGTTAATTTTATATTTTGTACATTTGTTTATACCAATGGCTATATATTTCGCCATTGGCATATATTAACAATATAATACATGTGTTCAGTCGGCTGTCATGGCTCCGACATTTCTGCATGCTTACACTATGCCTGCACCACTTCCTGGATTGCTACATACCTTCATTTGCATGCTACACTGCTGCACTAGGGGTAATTATCATACAGGGCCCAGGAGTAGTGCGGGTGTAGCGTACACAGGTAGTGAACGTGGGAACAGCTCGTACCTGGATTGCTCGGTGGGTATATTTGCTGTTAAAATGCCGATGCTATGCCTGCACCTGGCACAAGCTTTATGAATCTCAGGGAAAATGGATACTTATTACTTTGAAACTTGAGAATAGCTGCCAGTTATGCAAGTAAATCCAGTGTATTCCTAATAGTGAAAAAAAGCCATACAACAAAGAATCACTGGAACCATGAATCGCTAAAAATGTATACCTTATTTCAGAACAGAGCAAGATTAAAATGCCTGTATCTAAATGTAAACGTCCTCTACTTTGATACCATTCTGTTTTTAAAGCAAATTCCAATAATTCCCTGTCTAAACATACTTTAGAATGCCATGGTTTTACAAAGTTCAGTTTTGATATTTTGGAAGCGATTCCTTATAATCCCAGAGGTGGATGGTGGGAACTGGAATTAGAAATTAAAGAGTTAGAGTGGCAAATAAAGCTTAATGCTACTAACTCCCCTGGGATTAATGAGGATCTTTCTATTCTTCCTATTTTAAAGAAGGGAGTGTTAGATTTGTAAAGAGTTATGGTATTAGCAGTGGGTCATGAGAGATATGGAAATATATGTTTTTAAATATTTTGGATCAATTTAAATTGACTTAAATAAATAATATTTTTGTGTGGGTAATTAGGGTAGGCAACATTTTTAAGTTCAAACTGATTTTCAGTATATTAACATTTTTAATGCGTCATAAAGTGTGGTTTTAGGAGGTGTACTTTTAAGTTAATTAGTATTTAATCATTTAATTAATTGGTTTTATTTGAGTATATAAGACTACTTTTCAAAGTTATTGTACATTCTGAAGAAGTTCCATTTTATAGGGACAGTAGCACTTGACATTTGATGTTTAATAAACTTGTTCCATTTTCGATTTTTCCATATTATATTTTCAATTTCATTTTATCCTTTCCTTGCTTGGAGGTCTATAGTGGCTTTTTTTTGGTTATTTGTTGTCTTGGTTAGCCACTTTTGTATCTGTTTGTGGTGGATTATATGTAGGGGGATGCACAAGGGACAGAGGTGATATAATTTCCCAGAGGGGAGGGCAAACAAGCATGTAGACTGGATAGATTTATGCTTTGAGGGGAAATAATCTGGGTGTTTATGAAAGTAGAAATAGGGGATAGTAATCTATTATATCCTGCATTGCTCAGGCTGCATGTTAAGGTAAAGCAAAACGTACAGATGAAATGAGGTGGAGCTGGAAACCTTGATTGTGGAATGCTGATGAAAGGAGACTAAAAGGTAAAAGACTGCTGCAGGAGGAAATGGAACTAAAGCCAATACAGGAAACAGGTAAAAGAGGCATGTAGAAAAAGCTGAATGGAGTAAATAACCAAGATCACTGCACACTTTAAAAGAGACATGTGGTATAAAAGAGGTATGTGGTACAATGGTAAGTGTGCCAGGAGAGGACAGATCGTGTCATCCAAGGAATATTTGGGAAGGCATGAGGCAACTGATGAGAATACAAAAGGGGTTTGATACGAGAAAAGAGAGATGGGGATGTCAACTGTGCTTATGATGGAAAATGTAGACTTTGATATTGCAGGAAGAGAAATGACAAAAGTAGAGAAAGGACTAATAGATATGGTGTATCTATGGTGGTTATATGAGGAGAAGTTGGAAGGCGTTTGGCATGGACACTGCAGGCGAGAAGGAGAGCCAGAGTATAAGAGTATAGAATGATTAAAACAGATGATGGAGTTATGAGATATGACAAAGAAGGTACAAAGGAGGTATTATGGAGCTTCTATAATAAAACACATCATGCTAAGGAACCCTTTAGAAGTGGGGAAATAATTAGTGGCACTTCAATGCAGTGGAAAGGAGAAAGGTTAGAGAAAGAAAGTAGGTTAGAACGTGACAAGGAAATGCAGTTGTTGGAAGTGTAGAATGTATATAGGAGTTTGAAGGTGTGGAAGGATCCAGGAAAAGAAGAGCTACCTAAACATTTCTATAGGTAAGTAGCTTCGCTGGTAGCATGGCCATATTAAGCCCTATCTACACTCCAGCCTGCCAGTGTACAACTAGCAGAATGACAGGGAGAGGCAGTCATGCCCTTCCTTGGATAGAGGTCACTTGTCAATAATGCTCCCTAAGTGGAGGTGTGGTTCATAGAGGTGAGTTGCCCTCAGATATAGTCAATGAGCATGAGGGGATAGGGAAAGGGAAAGTTGGGAGGGCATATAAAAAGACCCCTCCCCATTGATGGAAGCACCGAAGGCAAATCCACCAGTTCACCTTAGGATCTACATTATAGAAGAGACAGATGCGGTGCCAAGATTTAGATGATGAATCAAAGCTCTGTATTAGACCACTGAGTTGAAGCTCTGGGACATGGGGAATTAATGACAGCAGTAAAGGTAGGGAGGGGTACAAGGCAAGTCACCCTTAGTCCTCTGTTCTATTTGTTTCCATGAAAGAAGCACTACCACGGCATGGAGGAGATGGTTTGGAAATGGTATCATATAAGTGGAAAATATTTACGCTGTTTACAGTTGATTATATGCTGGCAAGTTGGATTTAGTGTTGGATGAGGTCATGATGATATTTGAAAAAATTAGAAGAAATTCAGGATTTGAATGTAACTGAAAGAAGACAAAGTAAGTGGGAATTTGAACAGGGGTGGAAAAATAAAATGCATGCCGATAGGAAGGAAACAGGAGTGTAAAGTATTTGGCTATGAATGCTTTCAGGGTTTTAAGTAAGACAGTACAGGAACATTACAGTCTGATGTACCAAGTTAATGGTTTCTTGAGCAGATGGCTTAGTAAATCTAATACATTAGTAGGATGAATAAATGTAATGCAGATGATGACACTTCCAGTGGTGCTATACATGTTTAAGAATCTTCCACAAGGGGAAGATACAATGTGAGTTCAGAAGATACTGATAAACTGTGGTAGGTATGTATGGAATAAAAAAGGGAGAAGAATAGCAGACCAAAGGCTGAGTGGACAGAAAAGATGGAGAGGATGGAGTATGCTTACCCTCCAAGTGTGTCTGCAGGTAGTTATGTTAGCATTTGTTTTAGAAGCATATAAAGAACTGGAAGGTGAAAAGGAGAAGAAAAAGCAATGAGAGAAAATTAGATTAAGGAACATTTCAGAGTTGTGTTTTTTAACTGTCTTTCTCTGTACTTTCATTTCTTCATTTGTGGTACTTTTTATAGCAATGCTTCTTAATTTTGTCCACCAACATTACATTTCTTTCCTCATACGCCCTGCACTGTCTGTAATTTCAATCCACTCACTGAAATACATAGTCTCAACAGGAACAGAATCAGCATAATGGGAAAACGTACATCCCAAACTGAAAAAGTACATCCCAGAATTTCCCTAATTTTACTGCAGGCTGCAATTGCAAGTTAATCAGACTTGCTACAATGCTTCTGACAATGTCTGAGCTCTCTATATGCATTATTGCTGTTATGTTAACTGTTTGCTCTTCTGAAAGCTTACTGGCAATAGTAAATGTTTGTGTTGCTCATCTTTCTTAGGCCAACTTCCTATACCTCTTAAATGTCTGTGCTATTGCAGAACTTTAGTTATATAGAGGGAGAAAACTCTAGCTCTCCTGCTTTTAGACCTGCTATTTTGGGTTGAAGGTTTCCTTACAATGCTCAAGTATTTCACCATATCCAGCTAGGACTTAACTTTTTCTTACAAGCACTGTCCTGTCTGAGGGAAACTAAGGGCACATATTCTCAATTATTAGCTATTACTGAGGGTGAAGCTTTTACCTGCTTTACTGTACTCCGTACCTCACAACTGTACAGATTTTCACAGAATGTCCAGATTTTTTCCTCATATCTTTGGTCCAAATGTATTTATCTATTCATTTTATTTATTTTAACATTTGTTTACTGGGAAAATCCGACTGGGACAGAGCTCATTTTCAGCAGAGGCCTGGGAGAAACACTCCAGATGCGTGTCTTTGTTATTTTCTGGCAAATTAGTGGCAAATCATTAAAGACTGAAGTTAAAAAAAAAATGACGGAAATTTGAGTTTAAGACTTCATATCATTCAGAAAGTTCATGCTAATGCAAAACCTATTCTATGAACTTTCAGGATGCTAAGTAACTTTACATTTTGAACAGCAGCTGCTTATGGCCAAAACACATGCTAGTGGCCACACTGAGGCGTAGCAGTACTCAAGCACACAGTATAAACATGCAGTAATAAACAATGCTTAAACTCAGTAAGCGAGAAAGCATGATCACCTAAATAACAGACAGTAGAGATTGGAATACAAAAAGTAAATGGCAGAGAGAGCCTGACAAGAAAGAGTTATCTGTAAATAAATGGCAAACTACAGACTCCCACTTTTGAAAAAATAACCAATCTGGGCTAATCGTGACCAGCTTTATATGACTGTTAAACTGAAATGCTTTCAGAACGAGATTAATGTGAATTTATTACAAATTATTTCTCAATGGAAAGAAGGCTACATCTCTAAATACTGTCATTAACTGCTATTAATTATAATTTACCATCTTTCCTTTAGTCACCATGTTTTACAAAGCATTTCCTTCTACTCAGTCTCCTATAGATTGCTGAGAGGTGATCTATGTCTGGCTTTCAAGGCATCAGCAAATCCCACACTTCTGAATCTCCTACATATTTGTAAGTCAAAGAGTACCATAATTACAAGGTCTGTGGCTTAAACAGAACCTGCTGGAGAGACAGATATGTGTCCCAGATTCTACCCATCCTATGGATCAGGCTTCCCATCCATGTGAACCTGAGTTCATCTGTCACCCAGTTTAAGTGCAATCTAGACCAATGAATGTGGAATAGGAAATTTACTCCAGGCCTGGCACCCATGTCCCTTATGGACAGAGATAGCTTGTACATGCCGACTCTCAGTGTTCTATTCAGATATAGGACATCATCATTCTTTTGAAAAAACTTGGCAAGGCTTGTAATGACCCCCGCCCCGGGGTCATTAGCCTAGTAACAATCTATGAATCTATTACGAGGGACAGAGATAGTGTAAAAAAGTAATGGAAGTTTATGAATAATAGGGATGTTGTGAGGTATGACAACATTATATTTGGAAAGCTGATGCAGTAGGGAACATTTTATATATTGCAGGTAGTGTACAGTCAAGGGAATTCTCCAGCAATGTCATTTAATTTGGAAAGCAAACAGAGGACTTATTTTTTCATTTTAATAATGAACTGATGTTTGAAAAGACATCAGGTTGAAACATCTTTCTGTTTTTTTGCCATATATGTATTAAAGAAACAGGTGTAATGAAAAACAGCAAAAAAGGGGACCATCTGACATCAGTAATGAATACCTGTACAATTCTTGCCAAAGAACTTATTATACTGGAAGCTCAGCTGGGGAAACAACTTGCATTTTGAGAATGGTAGGAAGGGAGATTATTAATACACCCAAGTACTAATCTAATACAGTTCAAAAGGACCTGGCACACTTTTAACAGCATATTAATACAAGAGTATACTGCAGTGCATTATAAATGTTAAGATGCAAGTTCTTCAAGGAAAAATCCATGTGTAGGCAGATCATTTACATCTGTGTTGTGCATTTACAATTTTTTTTTTTAAGTAGAATATTTTCACTTCAAATATAAAACAATTTAAAGCACTGTCTTTATAAATAAATATGTGAACTGCACAGACCCTGTACACGGAAATGAATATAAACATTTATTCCTACTCCAATTGTTACAATTTACACAAGTACACAAACCTTATCAGTCACTCCATTAATAAACAATACAAAGGCAATTCTTACTTCACATAATATCATTCTTACTTCCTTCTTAAACAGCCAGCTCAACACACGTTCCTCCTAACGAACACTCTTCACCTCCAGTACCATTATTTTAATAATAAGCTTTTATCCAGGTGTTAAAGCCAGTACTATGCTCATTCCTAACATTACAAGAGAAATTACGTCATCATATAATTCTGCCTTAACAGCTGTGGTGAACATTAGATGACTTTGGGGATGATCTATGTACATGTGAAAGGGCGTACACACATGGATAGTAAGCCCATAGAAGAAGTGAGCCAAAAAGGTTTATATGCTGGCAGTATTGCATCATGACAGCTTCTACATGACCTATTTCACTTTAATTTTAATGCTATTTGAATATAAAGCATTTTTTGCCAATGTAACCATCTTATCACATGTACTTTCTGCTACAACTGCCACACATATGTATTTTATTACAGTCTGACAAACTACACCTCTGAATGCAGTATGGTATCATGTTGTAAATCACAATTTGTCCTGAACTGAGCCTTTTGCAGCTTTAATACCTGCATTACAGTATACAACCATAACTCACAGTTTGCTCACATAATCTTCCTTTGGCTTGAAGCACAGTTTGTATACATATGCAGAGGAATGCCATCACATTCCTTTTATATGTTCATAGGTGTGTACTAGGCTAACAACCACTAGTGCCCTTAACAGCCTAGCCATACACCCAAATGTGACCCAAAAAATTGATTGTTATAGGGGGTGATTTACTGACTGCATCTATTCAAAAGGGGCATAGGCACTAGAGAGAAAAACATATGTCTCTCCAACATGTTCTGTTTATGTCACAACTAAAATCTAGCACTTTTGATCTAGTAGTTTTGATGCTGTTTGTTTTGTGGATGTGCAAAAGGTTCATCAAAACAGGATCCAGGGCTGTCTTGTTTACCAGGAAAAGATCACCTTTTAGTAGTCTGTATGAAACAGAGTAAAGAGACAGGGCTTTGAGGTAATTGGGGTGGGACATTTGGTTTACTCTATTTTCTTTTGGTAAGGAATCGTTCTGTATGTTCCAGTTGCTGGTTAGGTAGATACCAAAGGGGACAGTATACTCTATGATGGGTCTGATGGGGGCTCAGATATACTGGTACAATAGCTTCTTTAGGCCTAGATGTCATGCACTTTTTTATGAGTTGAGCAACATAAGAGTTTCTTACTACCTTAGACACATGCTGGTTGAAGGCTAGGTTGCTATCAAATCAGCTGCCAGATCCCTGACTAGCAAATCAACTTTCAGAGGTATTTTATTGATGATGAAGTTACCCTGGGGTGGCTGACTTCCCAAAAGGTACTGTAATTCATTTCTTGGCATTGACTTTTAAGCCATGGCTATTTCACTACAAAGTATTTGTCTTTGTTAGACTTTCCTTAGGGGAATTCTCTTCTTTGGGGGATTCAGTGATGGCTCCCAGTCAACTATAGCTTGATAGTGTTTTTCTTTTGTTCTAATTTTGTATCAATCAGTCATCTAGGTAAGTGCTAACATTCCGATATAGCTGACTAGTGTTTTATTTTAGTCAAGTACAGTACTTACATATAAGGATGAACATTTGTCTCTTCAAGACAGGTTCATTACTTACATTGGTTAATGTTGCAGATACCACTTTTTACTCTGGGCTTACCTCAGTAATCAGCAGCACACAGCCAGTACATGAGTAAGTAAAGACTAGTAATATTGCATGATTCTGTGTTACTGTTACTATTACTGTTGTATATGCCTGGCTTATTTTGTCTTTATTCTTTTAGGTAGCAAAGGTGTGCACTGTATCCTGTCTCCTAGCCAGCAACAATGTATTGTGCATATCGCCTTCTGCTATTATCATTTTCAGGTGCTGTTTCTTCCTCTGACTCCTCATCATTTCCTGCTGACCCTCCCTGTGCTGTTGGGAATGGTTCTTGTCCTGGTTCTCCCTCATACAACTGTTTCTTGACAGTATTGCTATGTAATATGGCACAGACTGTCAATATATTGGCAAAAGTGGCTGGGTCATACTGCAGGGCACTTACTGATGTATGTAGATATTTCAAACATTACTTGGGCAGGCCAAAAACATGTTCTATGATACTTCTAGTCTGAGCATGTGCATTTTTGTAGCCTTACTAATTGGTGTTGTATGGGTTTCTCATAGGAGTCATAAGCCAAGGTTCCAGTGTATATCTTGCATCCCCACTAGATGTTCTTTTGGGAAGTCACCCTTAGAAAATCTTAGATACAGGTCACACGTGTGCCATATGTGAAAATCAGGAAAGCTGCCAGAGCTATCTTCACCCATATTACAGGGGTCTATATTATAACATTAAAGTTCAAAAACTTGAAATGTTATAATATCGAACCCAGTAAAGCTAACGCTTGAAATAGCGAAGCTAAAGAACACCGAATACTTTCCTAGGGAAAGTATTCAGTGGGCCATTTCTGCAGCTTTGTTATTTCCTCAACTGTGAAGCAAAGGTTACGGACCTGGTTAAGGTAAGTGTGTGAATGAAGGTAAGTGTGCAATTTGGCATGGGTTAGGTGAGTTAGGGTTAGGGCATGGGTCAGGTAAATGTGCGATTGAGTGGACATGAGGGTTAGGGTGGGGTAGGTGAGTTAGGGAGCGGGTAAGGTGAGTGTACAATAGTTAGGGACCTTAGGGTTAGGGTTGGGTTAACGTAAGTGGGTAGCTAGTGGTGTATGTCTGGTTTAGTGTAGGGTTTTGTGAAGTGTATGTGTGTGGATTATTTATTTTGGTGTGCTTGAGTTGTGTGTGTGTTTGTCGGAACAGCGATTTTTTTTCCCTGGGGAAAAAATTTGCTATTCTGACTGTTCGGTTTTCTGGTGTTTCGATTGAATGGGTTCGATATTATAACATTCGAAGTTTTTAGACTTCGATGTTATAATATAGACCCTATTACAGATGATACCTTATGCATTACAGACCACCTGACAGTTGATTGAGTGATAGCCTTTTAAGCTGATGTACCTCCTTCAGTGTTCACCAGGTGGGGCTTTTATTTCAATGCCTGTGCAGTCTGTGGCTCACAGAAGCTCAGGGATATATGCTATGACGTAGATATGTTACATGGTGGTAGCTTACTCCTCTGGGGTTCGTGAAAACCAGATATGCTCCCCTACATGTTGCAGATTCATGAAGGCCTGCATGTTTTGCTAAGCACATTTGCATGAATCATTAAACAGCTCTGCAGTACCGTGCATAGCTCTCAGCCTCTTAGTACAAAACTAGTGCCCCTGTTTTCTAGAAAACAACACTCCTTCCCTACCACCTCCATTACCTAACCTCATTCTACTTTCAATTATTATAACTGTCATAGCCTTCTCTCTTTTGTCAGCCATCACTCAGCAATGACTTTCACTAACTAGCTTAGGTCAACCTAGTTCTCCACATCTTGCTAACTCTATTTCTTTCTTATATGCCTTAGCCAGTGCCTAAAGTATCATGACTAAAATTGACTTAATTAGCTCCTTTTTATAGTTCCACTCTCCAGTCATATTTGCCATGACAGAATCATGGTTCTGAAATTCTCATAACCATATGTATCACTTTTTACCCAGCTGTAACTATAACTTTGCTGCATCACCTGGGAATAGGGCAGATGGTGGTGTTAATCTGCTCCAAAAATCCACTCTGAACACAATGGTTTCTTCATACCAGACATTCGGATCTCAACTGGATATTTTCTAAACTTCCACTCAAAATCCCACAACATCTGTAGCATATTATTACTTGCTTGCCTTCCCACCTTCTATTTCCAAGTTTAAAACTTTACTGAGTAAAAGTACATATAAACAGCAGATGAACAGGAACGAAGCAAAGCCAAAGGCAACGTCTCTTTTATGTTGTTTAATTGTAGAACACAAATACCGGTCAAAAAAGATTAGCGCTTTCACTCTTGTGAGCTTCTTCAGATCAATAACATTCAGACCAGTTAATCAAACGTTTAAATACATTCAAAAGTTTTCAAAATTTTTAAAACAAGCCTATCATATTTCAATACTAATAAATCAATTAAGCATGTATACGTTGTCTTAAAAGGGAAATGTAAATAATAAAACAGTCAGGTTAGTTTAAACTAAACAGATAAGAACGGATATGGAGAAATGATATATATAAGAATAATTCCATGAGAAAATACACATAAATAAAACATGTGAATATATATACATAGAAGAAAATAGAAATATATGAAAAGAATATGAAAAATACATAAAAAAGTGCATAAAAGGTATGTATATGTGTATATAAAAATCTGAGTCTATACATGTAAATATAAATTGATGTAGAAATATGAATAAATATATATATATATATATATATATATATATATATATATATGAATGTCATCTATAAAAACCATAAAATTGTATAACTATAAATATTTGTTCAAATATAGTATATGGATGTTAAATGTTATCCAGTATGTAATATTATTAAAATGTAAATGTGGTAGTATTGAAAATATAAAAAAATATATATAAAAATATATATAGATGTATAAAAAGTATATATATATATATATATATATATATATATATATATATATATATATATATATATATATATATGTAATGTATATGTAGTGTAGTATAATATAATGTAACGTAACCCTGGTCAAGTGCAAGTATGCATATCTTCTCAAATGTATACATTCAAATTAATTAGCCAATGTTGTTTAGGCATAAAAAGAATAAATATACATTCTATGCTACTACAGTGGCTCTCAACATTTGGTGTTTCTATGCTTCTTCAGCATGGGTCTAATAGAAGCCCTTTCATTTAACCCATGGCCTCTATCCGCTCTCAATCTAATTATCCAGTGGGTTTCTCTACTCTCCATATGGTTTCTAACATCCCCACCCCTCACACTAGGTGTAATCAACTCTAAGGCTCTAAATTTAAAGTTGTGTTCAACTCCTAGCTGAGTTACATGCTTGGCTAGTGCATTGTGATGTGATTTCTTCTTTATTTCATATAGATGCTCTCTTATCCTCTCTCTCAACTGCCTATTAGTTTTTCCAACATAGAAGCATGTGCAGCATTGGCATACTGCCATATAAACCATATTCATTGTTTTGCAATGTGCATTCACTCGTGTTTCAAACATTTTGTGTAAGTCAGGGTGCCAGAATCCTTCACTAGTGTCTATATAAGCACATTGATTACAATCCCCACAAGGTACGGTATATTTACTATCAGTGGTGTTTCCCCTATCTCTGGGGTAACAAAGCATTCTTTTCAAATTATATTTATTCCTATACAGGAATCTAGGTTCCTCACCTACAATTTCCTTAATCTCTCCATCTACGCATAAAATGGGCCAGTACTTATGTAAGATGTTTCTTATACTTATATTATCTGATGTATAAGAGGTAGAAATCTTCACAATATTCTCATCTTTATTAGAATTTTTCACAATGTCTATCGATGGTCCAAAATATGGTGCTGCTCTATCCAATCTCAGTTGTGGAATATTCAATAAATTGAGTTCCACTTCTGATTCTTTGTAGCCCCTTTCCATCAACCGTTGTTTCAGAGCACCTATCTCACTCTTAAAGCCTGTATCTGTAGCATTCAGCCTGGAGGCTCTCATGCCTTCTCCTTTTATAATATTCTTAAAAATGTGGGGTGGGTGCATACTGGATCTCATCAAAAGATTATTATAATAACATGACTTCCTAAAAACACCAGTGTTTATAAGGCCACATTCCATTTTCTCTATATATAGATCTAAGAACTCTATTCTCTGACAAGAGTATTCCATTGTAAATTTCAAATAACTAGTCAAGTTATTCATTAGCTGATGAAACTCTACCAAAGAAGCAACATCACCTGTCCAAAGAATAAAAAGATCATCGACAAAACGTCGATAAAAAGCTATATTTTCCTTAAACATAGTGGCCTTAAATAGTATTTCCTCTTCCCAAAACGCCAGAAACATATTTGCATAGCTATTGGCGCAAGGTGTTCCAATCGCTACGCCATCTCTTTGTCTGTATAAGTTCCTTTTAAATAGGAAGATGTTATTCTCCAAAATAATCTCCAAAAAGTATGCTATTAAATCTATCTGAACTGCTGTAAAGTCACTATGTCTTTGTAGGTATTTTGTAACATATTCTATACCTAAGCTGTTGGGTAAAACAGTGAATAAGGACTGTATGTCCATTGTAACCAGTATAGAGTTATGTAAATGTGTATCACTAGTCAAACATTCATAAAGTTCCAGAAGGAACTGTTTAGAGTCTCTCAACACTATTCTATTTTTGTTTAAGATTAACCTTAAATGTTTCTCAACATAGACAGATAGATGCTCTGTCACCCAACCTTGCCCGGATACAATAGGCCTCATTGGTGGGTTGTGAGCATTTTTATGTATTTTTGGGAGTCCTTGTATTTCGGGAATGAATGGTGTTCTATTAGAAAGGTACTCGTATAGTTCCTGGTCTATTATTCCACCTATGTATATATCAAGTAGGGAATTGGATACATAGCTAATCGTATCCTGTACTTTGCTCCAATCAACCCTTATGTAAAAATCATCTTCTAAGAGTTCATACATAGTCATCATAGTGCATGATATCCATAATCACAATACGACCGCCTTTATCGGCTGGTCGTATGATGATAGATCGCAGGGTCTGAAGGTGTTTCAGACTCTGTCTCTTTGAATGTTAAATTACCTCTCCTATTGTTATCCTTCCTATTACTTTCCATTTCATGATATTGAAAGAGCTCATCTTCCGTGGTCCTTAAATAAGCTTCTAACAGTGGATGGTTATTAGGAATGTAATTGCTTAGATTTTTAAAACTAGGTAACTGTGCATTGTTGGTATTAACCATAGTATCACTATTCTCAAGATTCTTAAACTGTAGTTTTAGCATAACATTCCTGCAAAACATTTTAAGGTCTACTATAGTTTCAGATAAGTTACTAGCACTACTCGGGATAAAATTCAGACCCTTATTAAGCAAATATTCATCATATTTGGTTAAGCAGTAGCTAGAAATATTATGAACTAATGATCCTTCACTTAACACATCAGGCTTACATAAATCAATCATTGTTTTTTGTTCTGTGTCCACATTTTCTTTATCGTTTGATGTGGTACAAACTCGTCTGATAGTTTTCTTTTCTGTCGGCCCCTGCTCATAGATCTTGTTCTCCTTGTGTTTTTCTCCTTCTGTACAGGTAGGGGAAAAGGGAGTGATCTATTAATGTTATTACTGTCAATCATTAACGGCTCTCTAACTTTGGGTCTAACTACCTGTGCATCCCCTGTATGTTCTGGGGTATTTCTATTTCTAGTTATCTGCACCTCAGGGTATAGGTTGCGGTCACAGGCCCCATTTAGTAGTGTGGGCTGATCATCAGACTCTTTAGTATCTGTAACTGCCATATCAGTATGTATAGTGGGTGTTCTGTCACTATTAGCGGCTGTCTCAACAGTGCTAGGGTTACTTGCATCAATAACACATTCATTAAGAATGGAGTTCACTTTGCTTCCATTAGTTAAACAGTTGTCTATCACAATATCAGCATCACTATTAGCAGTTCCATTAGTAGCACAATCATGTGGAACAATAGCACAATCATGTAAAGCAATATTCATACTGTTCCTAACATTAGAACAATCATTTCTATTATTGCTACTTGCATTAGATACATTACGTTGTCCATTTAATCTAATTCCATCCCGTTAATATGTATTCTTTGCAGTATCAATAGTGTCCTGGCCGTATCTCAGCCAAACAAAGACATGACCAAATTTGAAGTCTTTTGTGTCTCTCAATATTTTATTCCACTTTTGTTGGAGTAATTTACGTTCAAAAGCGGATACTCCATCTAAAAGACTTTCAAATAAGGGTTCAACACAATTATTAGAAAATGTATCAAAAATAAGTTTTTCTTGTTGTTTAATTTTAGTTATTAGCAATGTTTCTTCCGGTGCAAAGAAACCAATCAACAACTTAAGGTATTGCTTGCTTACCCCAAGGTTGATTTGTTGCCATTGCAACAGTAGTTCCGGATGATGTTCACCTTGGTTAGGTATATTCAGGACTCAAAGTCCTCTTGGCACAATCTTTTTTTCAATACAATATTGAAAATGCAAGCGCTGTACTTGTAAGCGCTTTAAACGGATGAAATCTTTCTCCAAGTCGTCTAACGCATGCTGTAGCTGTTCTAAATCCACCGTCTCTTATCCATCGTCATCAATGTGTTCCAATGAGGTCAGCTGCCAGGAAGTAACTCTTGAGCAGGACAGATACTGTTCAAATCTCTTATGCAATTTAGTCATGGATCCATGGTTTTCACTGCGAGGATCATAATCCAATTCGATTTCCACAGTGCCCTGCATAGCTATACTCCCAGCGATGGTGTAAAAGCAAATAAAAATGAGTAAAAATAACAGTCCCACCAAAACGCTGAGTAAACACTCTTGTTCAATGAATAATGAGTAAAAGTACATATAAACAGCAGATGAACAGGAACGAAGCAAAGCCAAAGGCAACATCCTTTTATGCACTTTTTTATGTATTTTTCATATACTTTTCATATATTTCTATTTTTTTCTATGTATATATATTCACATGTTTTATTTATGTGTATTTTCTCATGGAATTATTCTTATATATATCATTTCTCCATATCTGTTCTTATCTGTTTAGTTTAAACTAACCTGACTGTTTTATTATTTACATTTCCCTTTTAAGACAATGTATACATGCTTAATTGATTTATTAGTATTGAAATATTATAGGCTTGTTTTAAATTTTTGAATACTTTTGAATGTATTTAAACGTTTGATTAACTGGTCTGAATGTTACTGATCTGAAGAAGCTCACATGAGTGAAAGCGCTAATCTTTTTTGACTGGTATTTGTGTTAAACAACATAAAAGAGACATTGCCTTTGGCTTTGCTTCGTTCCTGTTCATCTGCTGTTTATATGTACTTTTACTCATTATTCATTGAACAAGAGCGTTTACTCAGCGTTTTGGTGGGACTGTTATTAAAACTTTACTGCTTATCATACTTTCACACATTAAACCTAATAAAGAAATTATAATTGTATGCAACTCAAACCTAAGCTTTCTGGACCCAGTTCACCACAGCCTAAATGAGCTGCTTGCTGATCCAAAACTGTCCCAGTTAGTTACCACTGCCAATATGGCCGAACTTCAAAACAAATGACCATTCACTTCTTGACCTTATAATTACCTTGTATTCAGCTAAAATGTCATACCTCTTCATTCATTGGCCGTGCTTCAGTAGCACTCTCCTATTACCTTTTTACAAAACATTAAAGTCAAATACCCTCTCTAGTTAATCTTTTTCAGACTTAATTTTTTTCACACACTCTTTGGTCTATATTTTTATTTTTCTCCTTTTGATTGGCCCCCAATACTTTCTTTATCTGAAGCTAACTAGCCACTGACAACTTAAACAAAAATTACAGAAAATGTCTAACCAAAGAGGTAACAACTCTAATGAAATCACAATGTGAAGCTTGGGAAACATAGAAAAAGGACCACACTCCAATCAACCATAGCCATTACCAATCCATAAGATAGACAATTAAGCAAGCTATCTGTAAACACAAAACCAACAGCTACAAGCAAAACAAACCTGCCTCCTTCACTCACCTAAATACTTCTGAAAGGAGGCTAATAAAATAACTGGAAGAATGCCCCAGAGTAAGCTGATTAAGCTTCCATCCTTCCCTCCTCTGGTTGCCGTACATCCTTTGATGACCATTCTTGCTCAATACTTACCAGCTGTAATACAGCCCCAAAAACCCTAACCAACATGAATTAATTTCACCCTTCTAGTTTGCTAAAATGACTTCTAAACATATCTTACTGCTACTTGAACAAATTCCACATGATTCTCCACCTGTATCTGATGACATCTGACATTGGTTCATTTACCTCTGCAGAGAATATGCTTTCACCAACACTTTAACACATTTATCCATCCTTCAAACCCTATGAAAGATTCTAGACAAAATATTTTTTAATCAACTAAACTCTTATCTACAAAAAATATAACTTGCTCTCAAAGAAACAACTTGGCTTTTGGGCTGGTGGGTGCACCCTGAAAGCACTTTGAGCCTTGACAGTTGACAGTTTAATTAACATGGATAAAGGGAATTTGACTGGAGCTTGGTTCATTTATCTAACATGTGCTTTTGATAATGCAAACCACTCAGTTGTGCATAACCATTTCCAAAGCACAGGGATGAATACTGAATCCACACGCAGCTTCAAAGTATTCCTCTACAACAGAACCTACAGGATAACGACAGGCACTTTTCTCTCTGACAATGTCCACATCCACTGAGGTGTCCCACAGGGGTCCGTCCTTGCTCCTTTACTCTTTTCTGTATTCTCCAATTAACTTTCATTCATTCTGTGCCAACGAACACTATTTCTGTTTGATAATGGTATGGTTATCTATAAATTTTATGTCTCAACTAAACCAATAGAAAGCCAACTTTCAAAACATTTAATTTAAGAAAGTTTAGAGCTGTGTTTCTTCATATTGGTTCAAATGATGTCATATTCGAAAGCTCGCAGCCTTATTAGATACCAGCTTGTACAGGTATTAGTATGTATTTTTCACAAATCATATAGACAAAAGACAGTGAGATCAATATGAGGGAACATTTTGTGTTGGAGTAAATACCTGCAGGAAAAGGTTTAGAATGAGGGAATATGTAGAAAATGTGAGCTTAATTTGTGGCACACATGTATTTAGGCAAGATGGAGTTTATGTGTCAAGACAAGGGAAGACATCTTTTGCAGCAGATATATTACAATATTTGACTAACACAAAGCAGGGCCTACTCCAGGTCAAAAATGTAGCAGTTCGCAGACAGAGAAACAATTTATTTCTGCTGATCATTAACATTTTTTTCTCACTGGAAAATGTGCTATATTCATATAAGATTGATTTTCCTATTGTTTGTGAAACATGGCTAAAGAACAATGACTGGAAACCAGTTCTGTCAGGGTATTAATGCTTTTACCATAACAGACATTCTAACAAAAATCTGGTGGAGGCACTATGATATCGCCAATACTGTAGACTGTATAACAGTGAAATTAAAGAAAACCCTGAGGAAGATCACAGTTGTTGAATTGTACCACCAGCCAAGTGCTGATGACATAAGAGGAATTCATACAGTTTTTGCATGAAACATGGAAGAGAAAATAATAGTGCCTGAGGACTTAAATCTACAGGAAACACTGATTCTAACCTTAGTAAGAAAACTATTTACAACGTATTTTCAGGAACAACAATTGTTGAAGATAGTAACAAACCTAACAGAGAATGGAAGATACTGGACATTGTTTGCATTTCTAAGGTGATGGTTGTTATTTTGTGTAAAATTTTACCACCTTTAATGTCCAGTAATCATTGAGCTTTAAAGATTAATCTAACTACTAGATAATGATGCCAAACTGAAATCTGAACCAGCATACAGAAGATCAATAATATATTACATTGAATGAAAACACAGTTATTTACATAAAACTATTTGAAGTGACGCATTCAGTGGAATGAATGCAGAAGGAATGTGGCAAGTTTTGATAGGGAAATTGGCTGCAAAATGTTAAAAAAAATAAAAAAATAAAAGTTTTTAACATCAGAATCTCTGCATACAAGTTTAGGAGAATATATTCCCATAAGAAGAATACACTTAAGGTGAAGATAAAAAAATATAAGAAATGGAAATGAGGTTGAACAATGGACTTACGAAAGGCTACACGTAGCGCTAAGCTCATTCACATGCTGCACAGAGACAAGTAAGCTGCTTGATATTCAGTAATCAACTCTGCACATCATACATATGCCATAACACATTTCCATGAGGTTCTGGGGGCCACTGACTGTGTTAAAAGCCCCACCTTTTTAGCTAGAAAGGATGTACATTGACAGAAAAGGCTATCACTCATTCAATTGTCAGGTGGCATGTAATGCACAATGTATAATCTATAATGTTTGTGCAGGTAACCCTGGCAGCTTTTATGATTCCTCCATATGATATACCTATGACATTTACCTAAGGTTATGTAAGGGACAACTTCCCTCAAGGAAATCTAGTTGAGTATGCAGGATATGCACTTCAATATAGTCTCACAACTTCCAGATAAACCCACACAACACACTTACCAAGTTTACAACAATGCACTAACTCAGACTACAAATATCATAGAGCATATTTCTGGCCTGCTCAAGTAATGCTTATGATGTCTAGATACATCTGCAGGTATCGTGCAGTATGGCCCAGGCACCTCTGGCAAAATACTGACAGTCTGTGCAATATTATATAACATTTCTGTCAGGAAACAGTAGCAGCAGTGAGAACTAGGACAAGCACAAGGACCCCAGTTCCCAGTACCACAGACAGTGCCAGAAGACACAGATGAGGATTCAGATAAAGAACCAGCAGCTAGGGGTGACCCTGGCAGATGTAAGCATGCACAATATGCTATGTCCATGTCCAGGAGGTAGTGAATAGTGCACACTCTAACTACTTAAGGGAATAAAGATAAAATAAACTAAGCACAGTCAAACAGTTACAGTGATGAATGCAAAATATCCAGCCTTTAATTACCTATGTACTAGCTGCATACTGTGAATATCATGTTGAGGTAACCCCACACGTAACCAGTAACATTAACCAACTTAAGTACATTGTGTACTGAAAAGGTAAATGTTCACCCTTACATATAAGTAATATACTTCACTAAAATAAAACATTAGTCAACTCTACAGGAATGTCAGCACTAACCTATATGACTGATAGATGCAATATTAAAAGAAAATAAAACTATCAAGCTAGTAAAAGGTATGCAATGGCTTTTCTCTGCATCCATCCATCCCTCCTCAAAAACTTTTCGCATTTTGTACATTTATACAAAATCTGCATCAAACCAAAGTAGGCCTATGTCAACCAAACCTAGAGGAGTTAGGTTAATATGTCACCATCATCCATATAGCTAGATAGCTAGATGATCAAGCATACCATACATCCCTTATAAGGTTTATTATCAAAATGTTGAAATACATATGGTCGATGATCATAACGTCAAAATCATTACATCGAGTGTTCAAAATACTGAAAATAAAAATGTCAACGTTTAAATGGTCGACAAACACCTGCAAACTAACACTAGTGTTTTTGCAGGGGAGCTGTGCCCCTCTGCATCCCTCCACCCCCTGCTACTTATATATAACAACTCCGAGATTGCACAACAGTGCTGACAAGGGTAAATCCTTGCCTGTTGTCAACATAATGTCGACAGATAATTTGCATGCACTTTCTGTCGACCAAATGAACTACTTAATATTCATGTGTCGACCATATTTGTCAATCAAATGAACATTAGACCATATGAATTTTAACATTTTGATTTCTACGTGGCACACCTCATCACAAAAGGTTTCTCATCCAGAAAAAAAGAGGTCATTGTTCCCCTCCACTCATCACTCATTAGACCCATTATAGAGTACAATGCCTCTTTTGGTATGTACCTCACAAGACATCTACAACAACTGGAAAGACCGCAAAAATACCACACAAAGAGGATTACTGGCCTCAAACAGATGCCTTATGCAGACCGTCTCAAAAAATTCCAGCTTTACTCCGTCGCATATTGCCTACTCAGAGGCAATCTCTGCCGAACATACAAAGCTACGTCAAACAGAGCTGTTGGACATGCTCCACTTAAAGAAATCCCAGTCCCTATGAGCTACACGCTCTAGGGACCTAAACATTGTCACCACAATAAACAGAACATGCTGGAGGGATAGATTCCTGTCCCAGACATTTCCCATACTCTGGAACAGACTACCTATGTATGTCAAACAGAGCTCCTCATTAGCACTCTTCAAGAAAAATCTTGATGATTGGATGGGTAATAGGAAATTCACCCCAGGGACCACTTCTGTGATTCTGCTTGACAGGGGCACAGGAAAATAATTTTCTTGGGTGGCAAAAGCCAGGGTACCTTTTTGGCTAGGTTTGTATAGGCCCTAGGGCCAATAGCCTAGTACCTACCTATGAACCTATGATAGTAAACCCCCTTATAACTAGAACAAAATACTAGTAGTTAATATAGAAATGAGAATATGACTTCCATCAGAGAAAACCAACAACTTACTGCTCAAAGAAATATACTTGGCCTGCCCATTACTGTGCATCAGACATAAAGGCACCCAAGTTAGAAACCCCAACATGGACCATGTCACTCTTAGCATCATCTGCACAAGGTGATGTGTAAGCATTAAATCATAATTAATTGGACTGTTCTATGACTAAAATTCCTACTACTGCTTCTACTACAGCTGCAATTAGGAAAACAGCAAATACTTAGAAAAAAAACAAAAATGCAATTCAGTACATACTCCATGATGTAAGCGGGCATCTGAGTAAACAAGCATTAGCTATCTACTCTGTGCATCAGACACTGGCAACCCAAATAGAAAAAGAACTGGGTACAGACATTGTCACTTTCGCAGAGTGGGGGACTTACTAGAGGGCAAGTCTGAAACAAAAGAAGTGGGTGTGTGAGTGTGTGTGTATAATGGTTTACTATCAAAACTTCGCACTTGTGAGAGGGATTACTTACCCAAATTAAAACACTCTAAAATCCAAATATCGATTGTTAACAACACCAAACATGGTAATTTCAGAAAGTTGACCTTCGACAATTTTGACATTACCCGACCTACCTGGACATCCGATTATGACCTACTAGCATGTTGCAGGGGGAGCAGGCCCCCCTGCACTCTGATGTGGGAGGCTGTGCCCCCACACCCCCTGCTAATTATATATACAAACTCCGAGATTGCACTACAGTGAGGGAAAGGATAAATTTCCTGATCCCCACTGTATTGCGATCTCCATTCAAAACAATGAATCCACAATGCTAGTGTGCATTCGCTATTGTGGATTTAAACATTTGCAAATCGATGTTATGAATGGAATAATGACATTCGACCTTCCATGGTTTGCGTAACTGTCTTGCGATATTGTGATGGTAAACCACGTATAACTGGTAAAGAGGTTAATGGCAAGTCCATACTGTCAGGGACAGTAGTTTCAGATGAAAATAAATCAATTTTAGGAAATTATTTTTTACGTGTGTGTGTGTGTGTGTGTGTGTGTGTGTGTGTGTGTGTGTGTGTGTGTGTGTGTGTGTGTGTGTGTGTGTGTGCGGTGTCACTATGCTGTGGCAAACTGGACAGGTGTCAGCAATGAATGGTAGAGGAGTGAATTCACCATTGTCACCCCCGACTATAAGAACTACCTCTGCTAGGAGTTGCACTGCAAGTTTCATGACCCTAGCTAGAAGTCAGGGTAATACCTGAAGGTGAATGATGTCTGTCGTACAAGCTCTCATCACAGCTACATCCATGACCACAACCACATAGTCTACCATTTCTGGGTGTGGACATCTCAAACACTGATAGAGCAGTGGAAAGAGTACCACTATGGGCGCAGGATCAAACACAGCCGCTGCCACAATGGCTAACATCTGCCAATGTAGTGGCATTGGCAACATGGATGCTGACCCTCCCTCAGCAGACATTCCACAACAGACACTGCATCTCCCAGTGTGTCACTCATCTGGTCCAGGGAATCACACACATGGTTCATATAGTATTGCAAATCAAAATGCATGGCATGCAGCATTCTGATTATCTCTTCTGTGGCCCTGGTAGGACTTGATTTTGCCTCCATGATTGCCCTTCACATAGGTTGGGTGGCAGATATTGACAGACAAACATCAGGGGGTGGTTAGTAAGTGTGCCTCCACTGAGAACCTCAACTGACACCTTGTGTGGTACTTCTCCCTCATGATAGCTAGGGGGAGATTCTACCAGCTCTCCATTTGGGGTAACTATACTACCCAGACCAACTGTGTTCCCGTCAACCTGCCACTCTTCTACTAACTGAGATTAAACTCTGAGTAGGGAATGTGGAAGCCACACCCTCTTGTTTCATGTATATCCTTTGAAACTCTAGACAGTGCCTGCTCATTACTGTCATCATGGTCAGAGATTACCTATCTTCCTACATTAGGGGGTAGGATTTTAATGGTACCTGCTTCAGTCTCACCTGTGATTAGAAAAAGGGAAGTACAAGAAAAATTATCAGAAATATGCTACATAAAACAGAATAAATCAACAATAGATGCAAATGCAATAAAACATTTTACTAAGATATATTTTAAAAATGTATATATACATAAAGTAAAAAAAAATGATTTTCATATCATATACAGGTGTTTTTGAACCTCTGGATTAGATGTGCCTGTCCATGCAAAATGAAACTGAAGATGTAAGTTAAGCAGTAAACAGAAGATGACCACATAATATCCTAAGTTTCTAAATATATATATATATATATATATATATATATATATATATATATATATTTACATACACGCACACACACACGCACATACACGCACACACACACGCACACACACGCACACACACACACACACACACACACACACACACACACACACACACACACACACACACACACACATACCAGAATGCTTTATGTCATACCTCTAGGCAACTCATTTTGTTAACCTTCCTCAATCTCTTACAAGCAACAGGAACTCCACTGTCTCAGTGAGTTGTAGTTTGGTAGTAGGTCAACCCCTGTATCTTTCCATTCATGTGCAACAATGCTGGCTGTATCTTTTGCATTGTATGTCATGTCATTGGCCCTATGTCTGATAGCCTTGTATTCATGGCCATGGTCATCCACAGCATTTACAACATCACCTAATTGCCACCAGATATGGCTAGAGAAGTACCTGTCAACTATTTTTTTTTTTTGCTAAGATGCATGTGCCATGGAGAAGGACGGCTTGGACTATTACCTTATTTTCAGCATCTGAAACTGCAAGTTTACTTGGCATGGCTTATTTAGGTGTCATATCCCTGTAGTGAATTAAACAAAATGTATCTGACAAGTCTACATGGGTTGTGTGGTGACTAGCTCATCTGCTCTGTGTAGAAAATAAATTGTTATGCAGGCATCACTGCAAAAATAAGTTAATGATGGATATCTGAATACTGACATCTAAACAATACATGTAAAATCCCATGTCCCTCCTCCAATGACAACACAAGAAAAAGTTTTCATTATGTCCATGATATATAACATTTGCAATTAACCAGTTTCCTACATCTCATTTTAACCTAGTTTAATCTTCTGAAGTCAAATGTGTCAACATAACCTCAAGAAAATATTCTAGAAAGCAATTTTGTGTGTAATACAAATCAATCAAGCATTGTAACTGCAATTGCTTAATCTTTGGTACACAAAGCACATTACAAGGTGTAAACAGCATTCATTTATGTAATAAAAACATGAGGGACTTTATGCAATAACCCTTACCCCCCCCCCCAACAATAACAATGGCAATAATACAGATTCATAATAGAATAAAAGTTATGTCAACCATGTAATTACACCATTAGCAATGGACAGTTTGAAAAAAGTCACTTTAGCATACAAATGCTTTTCAAGTGAGTATTTACATCCTCAGATAATTTTTTTTCAAGAATCCTATGAAATAGAACTACAAGGTCTTTGCACTAGCAAGTGTTATACTTTCATTAGAAAGACAAATGCATGAAGTGCATACCTGACTCATTTTCCTTCTGCAAGCAGCAGTTTTAATGAACATAAACAGACTTTGACAGAAATTGTAATGCAATTCCTGTAAATCCGTGTAAATGCAGTAAGTATGAACATTCAAAGAGCAGTATTTTGAATTTAGTGTACTTGTGGAATCCAAGTAGTCTTTCTTAGCATGATGGAAGTTCTTTAGCCCCATGTTGGGCTTATGTCTTCTAGGTTAACCCATCTGTACATGTTGATTATATGAATCAGGTGTCAGCTCATGATCTTTCCTGAGTCATAGGATCATAGGATCATAGGATGTTACTAGGCTAATGGCCCTAGGGCCCTTTGGACAATGAACTAAAAGCATTATGGGGAACTGAGAATAAGATTCTTAAGGACTCATGGGCTTTTTTAATGAGTATTGACACTAACCAGTCCTTTGAGCATGTTGTTTTTGTTACTGTGGATATAAAAGATCTCTTCTCGGTGATCCCACATGAGATAGGTTTAGAATGGTTAGAGGGAGCTTTGGTTGACAAATGGAACACTAAGGTTAATGATTTTCATGTGGTGTGGCAGTTGATGGAACACATGTTAAAAAACAATTTCATATATTTTGGAGGTGAATTCTTCCATCAGACCAAGGGTGTAGCAATGAATTGCGCCCCCATCTATGTGAATATTGTCCTGGTCTGGTGGGAGAAAACATTTATTTTGGATTCTAGATTTAAGACATGTTGGCCGCCTATAAAAGGTTCCTGGATGATATATGTATATTTTGGGTAGATACTGAAAATAGACTTAAAGAGTTTTTAGAGTTTTTAGAAAGTACAATGGAATTTTTACAGTTTACTAGTACTGTTACGTACAATAAGATGGATTTTCTTGGTGTTACCATTGAGAAAACTGACTTTGGGGTTAAATCCATGGTTTTTCAGAAGAAAACATTCTTTAACCCATATTTGCATTTTGATAGTGCACATCATTTTCAACAGAAAAAAGTATAGTTAGAGGACAGTTTATTAGGATGAGCAGGATGGCTTCTACTAGTAATCATTTTGAGCGTGAATGTGATTTTTTTTGGAAGACTTGCTCACTAAGAGAGGTTATCCTTCCTACCTATTAGAGGAAATTAGGACTGAGGTAGCACAATTTAAAAATGAAAAATATTTCCCTTTATTGGGGAATCGGGCGTTAATTTGTAAAATGATAATCCTGGACAAAAGGCCAGTCAGTTCAATAGAGCCCTTACCATGGAATGCAATGGCGACATATTGTTGGTTAAGGGCAAAATAAAAAAAAAATGGAAGAGGTTTATGGATTTAACTGATCTGACTGCCCTAGGCAATGAACCATTGAAAATTATATATAGGAAGGGAAGGAATCTAAAGGAGTTATTTGAATCTAAAAAATTATCCCAAACAGGAAGTACTATGAAAAGAAAGTATAGTTTTAGATGTGGGGCATGTTCACAATGTGGTTACATTATGAACAAGAAGAGAGTGTGGCTTGAGAGTAGAGGTAGAGAAGTCATTGGAGGGATGTTTAATAACTGTAATACTGCAGGGGTAGTATACTTGGTTATCTGTGACACCTGTGGAACATTCTACATAGGGAAAGCAGAAGGAAAATTGAAAAAACATATTTATGAACGTTATTACGATATCAGGACTTTATATGAAAAAAAATGCTCTATATAGACATACTTTGAAGTGTAAGGAAGCCAGGTTTTTGTTTTTTGTTCTCAAGAATATACAAGTGGATGCCATAGGGGGACCGTGGGAGACGTGGCTGGAATATAGGGAATTATTCTGGCAAGTCACCCTTGATGCAGGAAGACCACTTGGTCTAAACGAAAATATTACAATTGCCCCCCTATTAAAAATGGGAGTTGCCAAATTATAATTTATAAGTAGAAATAGTTAGTTTCATTGAGGGTTGTAGGAAAATATTCTACTGGTAACCACATTTTTTAAGGTTAGATTAGAGGCAGATAAAAACTTTTTTTACATTTTTATTTTTACTCCTCTTTATTCGTATTTAAATGTTGGTCATTGAGTTATGGTGCTTTTATTATTTTATACCTTATCATTTCTTAGAGCTGTTTTAACATATTTGGCCACTGAATGGTACTATTAGCCTATTATATACATTTTTATCTATTTTTAACCATTTTTGGATAAGTAATTATGTATACATATGCATTTTTAATATTTGTATACATACTCATTTTAATGACTAAATTTGTTTTCTGTATTTAGTTCTTTTTAATGCTTAATGACTTGAATTTTTAGATGTTATTGTTGTGACAATAAATTCTAAATTGATTCTATATTAATTGATTGAGTGATACAATTGGTTAATCTGTCTTTGCCGAGTATTTAAATGCAAGAATTTAATTTTATGTAATCATCTGAAAAAGTCTGCTAGTGTTTAAATGAAAACACTGTGGAATAGCTCTTTTGAAATACTTTTTTTGTTTCAATAAATTGTGGTGGTTTTTATAGACTGTCATTTGGAGTGGTCTCTCGAGTGGTGCTTGTGTTTTCTTTACTGTTGGAGTTCTGGTTGGGCACACTGTCTCCATTTTTACTTCTCCTTACAAGCCTAGCCAACTTCTACCCTAATTTCCATGATCAGCACCTATTGCCCCTGTCCAAGAGGGACACAGGTGGAATCCCCAGGGTGAATTTACGGTTACCCATACAATCGTCCAGACTGTGGTTGAGGAGGACCAATGAGGTGGTCTATTTGACATGAAGTGGGAGTCTGTTCCTAAGGCGTGGTAACCTCTGGGAGACATATCTGTCCCTCAAGCAAGTTCTGTTAATTTGCATACTAGGTTAAGGTCTTCAGAGCGAGTAAGTTGTGTACCATTTGACTTATGAATAATGCATTTCCAATAAAGTAAGGTAAGTGATTGCCTTGTATGCAAGGCAGAGATTACTGCTGAGTAGTCTGTATGAAACAGAATAAAGTGACAGTGATTAATCAATCAATATGTTCGACGTGTGGGGCAGGTAAACATTGTGTGAAGACCTGCATGATATGTGCACACATGCTAGCAGTACAAGAGTGAATATTCAGTACAGTGGCTTGTGAATGGCTCGCAATTGTAACTCAGTTATCAGTAGTACATTTCTAATTAGCCCTTAATGCTCCTGCTATTGGTAATTATGCTTACAGAGGGTATGTTGTCTTACATTTAATGACTTGGCAGAGAACTTTTATATAACCTTTATTAAAATATTGTTAGAAGATAAGATAACTGTGACACTGAGTAAAGGGTGTATGTAAGACATATGAAGTATATACAGCTTAAACATAAAGACAGAATGAGAAAAAGTCAGTGCAAAATTTAACACAATTGTGTTACTAATGCAGCAGAACTGAATAATGCTCACAGAAGAAAGGGTAGAACACACTCTTCTTTTGAAAAGATTTGTATGAGATATGACATGCTTCACTATCAGAACTTTTGTACTGTGAAAGGACAAAGGACAAGTGAGAAAAATGGGTATAGTTTTCCCTCAGTGTAAAATATCAGTAGTGTTAGGGAAAATTCCACTCAAATGTCAGGTTTTGCTTTCCAAAATGTGATTTTCCTTTCCCTGTAATCCAATACTAAAAACTTTACACAGAAAAAAGCATTATTTAACAATTATGTTTGGCTTTCTTTGCTGCATTTGTGTCATCTGATACATCACAGAGGCTGCTAATAGTAGCAGAGTAATCAGGTAAGGTCACATCACCACTACAGAGCAATTAAGAAAATGATGCCTCTTAAAACACCAGCATTTCAATGTGGCTTATCAGTTGGAGATTGTCAGCATCACACTTCAGATAAACAGTGTAACCTGGAGTCTCAAAAAGTCAGGGCTTTCAAGTTTAGTTTTGAGGTGCAAATGTCTTTACCTTTAATAAAACTCTCAGTGACAAAATGAAAGAAAGAAAATATGCTCAGTCAACTCTTCTTACTTGTTGTTAGTATTTGATTTTCCATTTTTCGACACTGTATTTTCTGTAAAAGTAAGCTTTTCTTATTGTGTTTTGTTACAGCATGTTTGCATTGCTTACAGTGTTGGAGGAAGAAGATTAACATGAAAGATTTTAATTATAGTCCCAAATTTAAAAATGTGAACACAACACAAACCATCTCAGCCCACGTAACACCTATTAATCACAGGAGTCAAATTTCTCACATTTGAACTTTGACTGACTTTACAGTTGTTACTTTGAAAAAAAAAAAACTCCATTTAAATAAACCTCAAGGTTATGCTGCTAAATGCTAGGAGTCTTAACATGAAACTGCACTCACTGGAAGCAGTCCTAACCTTGGAAGACAGAGACATTTATGCAGTCACAGAGACCTGGTTTAAGGCTGTGGAGAGCACCTCAGCCATACTGGGTTACACCTCTTTCCACACATTCTGACCACAAACTGGAGACTTGAAAACTAAAGGAGGTGGTGTATCAGTTTTCATTAAAGATAAATACACCTTCAGATTGGTCAAACAGTATGATTCCTTGGAGATACTTCAGGTGCAATTAACTGTTGGAAGGACACCTATTCAAGTCATTGCCAGCTACAGGACCCCTCCATGAATCAGGACACCCAGTCTGCCTATTTGGATCTACTTGATTCTATCAAAATACATCCAAGCACCATGGTTTTAGGTGACTTTTACTTCCCACCCATTGACTGTGCAAATTACTCATGCTCAAACTCACTTGCCCAAAGGTTCCTTGACTTCATTAACTCCAGTGCCCTGGACCAGCTGACTGATACCCCCACAAGGGGTGCCAACATCCTGGATCTGGTGTTCAGCAATATAGAGGACTACTGTAGCACCCCTACTATGAAGTATTCCCTGGTGAGAAATGACCACAAAGCAGTCTCATTTGAAGTAACTATCACACCTTAGCAACAACTAAAATAAAAAAACTTCTTCAAAGCAGATTATAACCTCTTATGGGATGGTATAAACAGCTTCTCTGCACCTCCCCCCTCAGATGAAACTGGCAACTATGCCGAGTTCTACACCAATGTTTTATACAAATACTTATATAACTGCATTGACTCGGCCGTACCTGATAGGACCAAAACAAGCTCCTCAAGAATGAGCAAACCTGTCTGATGGACAACTGCCATTAACAGGCTTTACCATAAGAGAAAGAAATTGTTATCTAAGAGTAAGAGAGAGTGAGCCCTAAACAAGAAACACTCCCTCATCAGCTTAAACAAGAGAATAAGATATCTTGTGAAGCCCTCCAAAGCAAACTATGAATCCAAATTAGCTTCTTCAACTAAAGACAAGCTCCAAAGTATAAGGAAAAAATAAAGTTTGATAATGACTGCAAACTGGGGGCAGTTATAGACTCACCAAATGATGTCAAAATCCTACAAGAGGGTCTTACACAAACAAATGATTGGTTCCAAAGTCGTAGCCTTAAACTCTATGCAAAAAATTATCATCCCTTTCTGTAAGGTAGATGTTCCTGCTAACTATCACATCAATAGTAATACCTTAAGTACACACTCAGTAGTGAGAGACCTGGGCACACAGGTTGACAACAACCTTACCTTTGACCACCATGTCTCCACAGTGGTAAGAAAGGCATTCTGTATTGCTCATCTCATAAGTAAGGGCATTGCCTCCAGGAAAAAAATAATTTATAACCTCCCTGTACTCTTCCCTTATCAGGCCAATAATTGAGTACAATGCCCATTTTACTATGTACCTTTCCAAGTAACTGCAGCAATTGGAGAAACCACAAAGGTTCTTCACAAAGGAAATTCAGGTCTATATCACTTCGACGAAACGGCAGAAGTTTGAATGCCATATGTTCAAATTTCTAACCTTGAAGTGCAAAACCATCACAGGCTTAGAACAGTAATTTTTTTCCCGGGAAAAAAAAATTGCTGTTTCAAGAAACACACACACAACACAAGCACACCAAAAAAACAGCAATCCACAAACATACACTTAAAATCCTACATCTAACCCTACATTAAACTGTACATACACTACTATCTATCCACTTACCTTAACCCAAACCCTAACCCTAAGGTCTGTTACTACTGCACACTCACCTGACCCGTGCCCTAACCCTAACTCACCTATCCTGCCCTAACCCTAAAGTCTGTCACTATCGCACACCCATCTCACCCGCGCCCTAACCTTAACTCACTTAACCCATGCCTTAACCCTAACGTCCGCACAATCGCACACTTACCTGAACCTGACCCATACCTTTCCACCACAGTGCTGAAAATCATGAAGCCGCAGAAACGGCCAACTGAATTCTTTCCCTCGGAAAGAATTCAGTGCTCCACGGCTTTGCGATAATCAGTTTTAGAACTTCACAGTTCGAACATATGGTGTTTTAACTGCTGAAGTTTCAACGAACTGATAGGAACTTGAAAATTCTAGGTCTTCAGCATCTGTCCGAAGTGGATTGTCTGAAATCACTGTCACTTATTCTGTTTCATGCAAACTACTCAGAAGTGATCTCTGCTTTACATACAACACAATCTCTGGCCCAGCTTTATTGGAAATGCTGCATCTTCGTAAGTCAAATCGTACATGGGTTACTCACTCTAAAGACCTTAACCTGGTATGTGACATTAACAGAACCTGCTTGAGGGACAGATTTGTCTCCCGCAGGTTACCACACCTTTGGAAAAGACTCCCACTTCATGTCAAACAGAGCACCTCATTGGCCCTCTTCAAATGCAAACTGGATGATGGGATGGGTAACAATAAATTCATCCCAGGGGTTTCATCTGTGTCCCTCTTGGGCAGGCAATAGGTGCTGATCATGGAAATAAGGGTAGAACTTAGTCTTGTAAGGGCCCTAGGGCCATTAACCTAATAATGTCCTATGATCTTATGATCTTATGAAAAGAACAATTAACTCAGCTACATTTTCAAGCCTGCCATTCAAATGTTCCTTAATATGCTATCCAACACTATCAACCTATCCACACTGCTACCCATCACCACAGGAGTCCCACAAGGTTCCATTTTATGTCTCCTCCTGTTCTCCATTTTCACCAATAACCTACACAGCATCTGTCAAGATGCAACAGTTTTACAGTATGCTGATGACTCAACACTTGTCGGCTTAGCCAATGATCCTCAGACACTCCTCTCTATAACCCAAAAAGTCTTCCATACTACGGAAAATTGGTTTCTTAACAAAAATTTAATACTAAATCTTCAAAAAAACAAATTGTTGACATTTACACTTAACAAATCTACCACAATACCCAGCCCATTTAATATTGTGTCCAGGGATGGGACTTTCATCTCCCCTGACACTCACACTGAATTGCTAGGAGTGATCATTGATAATAACCATACCAGAAGAATGTAGTGCCCCTGAAATCACAGACACTCAGATTAAAACAGCCCTCTCCAAAGCCAAAAACACAGCATCAATGGGACCGGATGGTGTCCCAGGCTCCATCCTACATCAGCTCAAAGATGAACTAACCATGGCCTCAAGCTAAATGCCAAAAAGTGCATAGTCATCCCCTTTGGAAAAAACAAAGTACCCAAAAACTACCACATAGGTGGCAGCCCCCAAAATATGGAAGATGAAATAAGGGATCTGGGGACCCAAGTAGATAGTAATCTCTCCTTTGATAATCACATTGCCAAAGTGGTTAGAAAATCCTTCTATGTAGCCCACCTAATCACAAAAGGGTTCACAACCAGATCAAAATAAGTCATTGTGTCCCTCTACGCATCACTCATCAGACCCATCATAGAGTACAACGCCCCATTTGGGATGTACCTTACAAGACACCTACAACAGTACCTTACAAGACACCTACAACAGCTGGAAAGACCACAGAAGTACCTCACCAAGAGGATCATTGGCCTCAAACAGATGCCCTATGCAGCCTGACTGAAGAAACTCCAGCTGTATTCAGTTGCATACCACCTACTCAGAGGTGATCTCTTCCTGACATACAGAGGTGATCTCTGCCTGACATGTCCAACCCAGAATTGATGGACATGCTCCACCTAAACAAAACCATATCCCCTCAAGCCACATGCTCTAGGGATCTAAACTTCACCACAACAATAAATAGGACATGCTGGAGGGATAGATTCCTGTCCCAGAGACTTCCCATGCTCTGGAACAAGATTCCAATCTACATTAGGCAGAGCTCCTAACTAACACTCTTCAAGAGAAACCTTGATGAGTGGCTGGGAAACAGGAAGTTTACCCCAGGGATCACTTCAGTGACACTGCTGGACAGCGGCACAGGGAACTAATCTAAGTGGGCAGCGAAAGCCAACACATACTGAGTAGGCTTATAAATGCCTTTGGGCAGATAGCCTAGTACCTACCTATGAACCTATGAACCTATAATCCCCAGAACATGTGAAGAACTTGTTGATATTTCTGAATTCAGTGTTATATTATCAATCACTGGGTGTCAGTGTACTGTCCGTTCAATCGGGTACCAGTCACCCATGTAACCATATGTTTTAATTTGTCTTCAATGGACTGAGATTTGTCATTATCCCTGTATTGCACATTCCTCAATTTGTGTAACGTACATTAGTAATATCAATGCAAAGGACACATTTACACAGGAATACATTTTCCATCTAATGATTAATCCAGTAGAAGAACTCCTCAAAGTGCAATACATTAGCCTTATCAGAATTACTTCTATTTGCATTTATGCTCCTATTGTTACACATCAACTTAAAACTTAGGAATGTCAGTTATCCCTTTGCATTAATAGTTAATGCACAGAGAAAAACTGGTCAGTTTCATTTCTTGTCATGGGTTTGATTTCCAGTTGCTGTCAGTCACAGTTTGTAAAACATTATGTGCTAACAAGATATTATGTCCTAGTTAAATTAAATTTACCTAAGAAGCAATATTGAATGATAGCAATCTAACTGGCAATGTCATGTCATATTTATTTGTCAGAAGGTTGAGTTATGATTCCTATCCTCCACCTCAGACAGCATGCACAGGGGTGCTGATATATCATTTGAAATGTAGCTGACATATCTTTAAAAAGCAGCTGAGGAAGTCGCTGTGGAACATTTGAACAGACATTGAACAGAACATATGGCCAAGTCTCACTGCTGTGTTTCATGCCAGAAATTTACGTTGCATAAATAATACTAAAACTGTACCCTATTCCATTTGTTTGTTTTATATAATGCAAATGCAGTTTTCAAGATTATTTCTCATTTTGTACATGTTGGTGCATGTAACTGGCCACCATTTCTCTGGAATGTTTCTTGTTATCCTTGACAAGGCGTGACAGGTAATGATGAGGGTGGACCTTACTATAGAGCCCAAAGGCTGTGTCATGAGAAGTCCAGAATCTTTGTTGTACTCCATGCAAAGTGGTACAGCTATACCGGGTCTCAGTACAAGGCTGAGGCTTGGAATATCCTGGCCAAGCTGTCACCAGTGCAACTGAGATTCCACACACACTATTTAACAATGTCATCACATTTATAGCGACATGAAAAGACACAAGCAGGACCTCCTTCACTGAAGAATGGAAGAATTTAGATCTGCTAATACTCCTTGGCTGTTTAAGTATAGGGTCCATCACCAGACTATGCAATAGCATGGATTGCCAGCACATACATATTTTCGCTATGCACTTTTTATCTGTTTATTCTGTAATGCTTCTGAAGACATTGAAAGGAATTCAAAGGCACATCAGAAACAATTGGCACAATTCTAAGAGGCATTTGGTATGTATGGCTCAGTTAAGAATGTTAGCAAAATCATAATTCATCAGAAATGTAATTCTCTTTATCAGTTTTGAGGGCAACAGTCCAAATGAGCAAGAGATAGACACAAATCATGCCTACTCCAATAGCTCTTAATCAATGCATTCAACAATGTGCAAACATAACTGTAAGTGACTTCAATTTCAAGCAGCAGTGATCAGCGTTTGGCTCATAGTATATAAAACCAATACTCTGAAATCATTATGTAACAATAATATTTCCAGCTTTGCAATGGATATTCCTTTAATTGGAATGCATAGAGCATATGCACAGTAGTCACCAAACTGTTTCCCTGTAATAACACTTATGTTAATATGGGTTTTATAATACATTTATGACTTTACATGCATATCTGGATGTGACAAAGCTTTAGATATGCATGTATCGATTTGGATAGAATTTGAAATATTAAAATTACATGGAATTGATGTTATTTTCTATATTTGCTCTCACCCACCCTATATCTCTCTCTCATTCTTTTTTGTTATATTTAATTTGCATTAATAATTAATTCCTGCTGCAACACAAATTATCATCAATATAGGAAGCTAGACTGACCACTGGGAACTGGACTGCCATACCTCCACAGGTGGCCCAGCAGCAGGCCCACAACATAAAGCACAGACACCAAGCACTTCTGGGTCCCAGCCAGTCAGCATTACCTCCACAACACCTGCATTACCTGCTCCAACTGCATCAGCCCCAGGGGCTGGTGCAGTGGTACCCAATTGGAGTACTGCTAATGGAGATGGTGATTACATCACCAATCAGTAGCTGACAGAGCTAGAAGAGGACATTATGGAGAGAAACCTGAGTGCCTCCATTGGCAGAATTGATAGAGTCCTGTATCAAATAGCTAAAGTGATGACCCATCCGGCACTGCTGCAGGCGTCTGTATATGGAGACAGTAATGGTACTTCTGAGAGTGAGGACTAAATTCTCATTGTACTCATGCTGGACAAAGTTGTTCCTCTGATGTCCCCTACCTATCCCCAAACATGGATTCCCTCAACTTTTTGTGTCCATTACTGGTAGTGACTGATGACAACAAAGCAAAGGAGGAGGTGCATGAAGCAACTGAATGGATAGTGCTAACTGGAATGGTGTAGAGTTCTATTACAGCAGGTTAATGACCATTACATGTAATCAAACAGCAGATGCAGTTCTCACTTTCATCCACAGACTGCCAAATTATGTAGCCACTCACTGTAGTCATATTACTCAATATAAACAAGTCAGATGTCTAACTGGCCACCAACAAGGGCACCTTTAAGTGAAATGGTGCTTAAACAAAGGACTCCTTGGCCTCTATTATTGCATGATAGTCTATCCTGCACTTGTTTGATGCCCCTGTCATGCCTCCTACCATCCTAGACTCACATCCTTCAAATAAAATACTTCTCTTTCAGTTTTCACACTTTGCCTTACTGTTTAATACCCCTTCGTGCTTTTAACAAATCCTAACGGGCCAAGACAATAACTGAGTTATGCTTTGGGGTCTGGGGCAAATAGGCCTCCATAAGTCATAGGGTACTTGATTTTCTGAAGTGTATCTTAGAATTTTTTACAATGTTTTGATGCAGTAATAGCCTAAACAAAACATTAATGAGTAAGAAAAGAAATTCAAAATTATTTATTTCTTTTAAGGAAAAATCAGCCATGTCTTAAACTTAATGTTCAAAGATAAAGAAATAGTAGTTCCCCAATCCTGAGAAGACAAATGCTTTGATATATAAATCTTATATTTAATTAGAGCCCTGCCCCTCTAAAGAGGGATAGTTAACTTCTGTGTACTCCTCTGGTGTTAGACTGGGATGAAAGCAAAAGCACAAATGGCCAGAGACATATGTTATACAGCTGAGAGTCTGGGAGAAGAAACAAAACAGATGAATAAAACCCACAAAGAGGCAGGAAGTGATTTCAGACTCCACATAAAAGGAAGAACAGCTAAAAACTCCACAGAGAACCAAGCACTGTTAGGCGACAACACTATTCCATGTGATATTCAGTTTTGTTAGAATAAATTATACAAAACCCTGCAACCCCCCCCCCACACACACACACACATATGTATGTCTCAAACACTTATTTCAAAAAATCAAGGAAAAAGGAAAATGTAATGGCATACAAAAGATCAAAATCAGTGACAGCCATTTCCTTTCTATACCTAGAAAATTCAGACTTAGAATGCATTTTTGAAAACTATTAACTCTGAAAATAAAACTTGTGTCATCGCTATTTAGTGACTGTAATCCTCACTGATTTTCTTGCAAACCAGAAACTTTAAGAGGGACAGACCAAAATATGACTCCAAAAAATTATACACATTTTGCAAAAAAAGGACAGTTTAAAGCATAGTACCCCTATACACACATATAGATGTGACTATCAGTTATAGCACTTGTAAAATCGTGACTGTACACCTCAAATGATTTTCTGCAATCACATGAATGAATAATTAAATAAATACCAAACAGGAATTTATTTTCTCAGTTGACTGCTCTCAGATTAAAGTGTAGAACACACTGCACCGCTCTGCCCACAAGATTTCAACATCTTATTTATTTATTTTATTTTATATTTGTTGACCGGGCTAGTCTAGCTGGATACATGTCCATTTTCAGTAGAGGCCCGGGGAGAAAAGCTCCAAGCATAAGTAAATTATGGAATACAATAATTAAAAAATGACTAGATTCAAATACATTAGAGAGCAAAAATGGTTGGAAAAAAATAAAAATAGTTTTTGTGAACAATAGTAGAGTCTTTGCATAGGTTTAAGATACAATCAAGTACAAGTTACACAATATTTGAAAATTATCATTCATTAAGTCAAAGAAGGAGAAAGAGAAAAGGCAGGAAAACACAAGTACTAGTATAAGGTTAGCTTCTATTGATTGATGCTGCAGAGGGGCCATAGCCCAGGAAGAAGGGGTATAGCAAGAAGAAAAACAAGAGGATAAGTATGATTCTGTCAGGTTTAGAGCAAAATTCAAAAATCAAGGACAAAGCTACTTAGAAATAAAAGATACAAAACCAAAATCATGGACATTTATTTATTTTATATACTTGTTGCTAGAAAAACAAGCTTTGCATAAGACTACTTTTTCTTGAAAGCTGTTACATCTCATACTCGAATGTCTGACTTTAGTGACTGCAATAAATATTTACTGACTTGCCAGAATACCCTATATTTTATGAAACACATAATATCAGGCAAAATCAAGGACAGTTCAGAGCTTCTATGCTCATATACAAACACATATAGAGGGTTTACCTTTGAAAGGTTGAAAATTAAGCTGCTGAATGGCCCTTTGTACGAACCAGAATGACGAAAACCGTCATACCGAACTGCACCAATGTTCGAAAATCAGCAAATCGAAAAATAGATTCACTGATTTTTGAACTACAATTACAAATACAGATCGTAATGCAGGGGGGAAAGCCCCCCTGCACCCCCCATGTTGGGGGCTGCACCCCCATCACCCCCCTACTTTACTATTCTAACTCCTAGGTCGCACTACAGTGGGGAAAGGGTCCACTTCCAAATCCCCACTATAGTGCACTTCGCACTCACAATGCCGAATCTGCAATGAGTGAATGTCAATGTGCATTCACTCATTGCACATTCGCTGCATTTCTATTCGGGTATCTGAAAACTTGAAGAAAACATACTTCTGCACAATTGTCTTTCGACAATATGCGCTTCAAGTTTTCAAAGGTAAACCATACAGAGATAGATACACATGCATACATATGCAACACACACATACACAGTTTAAGTACTTCTCATCTACATGCTGACAGTAGCAGGCAGTTTTTCCTGTAAAAGAAAATACTTAAAATAAATACTGGAAAAAAAAGAAATATTCCTGCACTGATTCCATTGCACTTGTTAATTCTTTCCTTTCAGTCTCAGGCTGTCTCAGTCACCTCAGGCATCTGGAGCCAGTAGGAAGGGATCCTCACTGCACCCAATGAGCTGCTTATTTGTGATGATGCTGCCTTTTCCTGAAGACCTGACACAAGGTATAATTTACTTATTCATCGAGTACGGTAGAAGTAAAGATGGGCTGTTCTGAAAATGGTCCAGCAAGGAGAGTAAACAGATAGATATATATATATATATATATATATATATATATATATATATATATATATATATATATTGTCCTGGAACTCTGCATATGTATGGAATTCTGATATTGGTATCAGTAAAGTTATTTTTTTATACAAAATAGAAGAAATTTAAAAAAATCTGTTCTTTCTTTCTATCTTTCTTTATGGGAAGATGGCAGCCTGGCAGCCGGTACCACCATCCTCCACTGTTCCATCACCATAGCTCTGCACTTCATTTCTGTGTGTTTCTGACACACTTGATTTGGTCTAATTGGCCAGACAGCATTATTAAGTTGTCACACACACTCACTGTGTTGGTTATACAAATTCCCCTATTTATTTGTAGATGTATGCTATCATGTGAAGGAGTAGTTGGCTATGGTGCTCTCTCTGCACCATCCAGCAGATTCCTTTATTCTACTCCTTGTGTCCTACCCTTTGTTTGCCCTCTGTTTTCACCAGTGTTCTATCAAACTATTTTCACACAAACTATTTTCACACATTAAATGTTACAAAAAATAAAATCAAACATACTACACATAGCTAGAGATTGCCCATAAAACATGTCCACTATTTCTGTCCTCAGCAATTGCATGATGCTTGGCAATGACCTCCAATGGTAAATGATGATAAATTGAATTTCAGATCCTATGGCAAAATCTGGTGCATTTTACTCTTCAGGTGAATTAGTCTGTGGCCCCTCAATTACTGTGCTTAGTCTCAGTGCACTGTGGAAATGGAGACTAAAAACATTATGAGGAGGCAGCTATTCTAATATGTGTATTGGGCTACATGATATAATGTACACCTAATGGCATTTTACAGTAGGCAGTACTGTGATAATGCCTACAATTACCCCTTCTTCACATTATTCTCATAGCCCCTTAACTCATTCAAGCTTAAAACACCTATTTTTGCATTTTTCTAGTTAACTCCAACAGTTCCTTATAGTATCTAGATATTTTTGGGTCTATCTTCCTTAGCAAAGAGAGTCAACAGTTAATACTAGGCATTATTAGAAAGTATAAGGTATATTAACAAAATAATATTAAGATTATTAATTTGCAGTAGGGAAATAAACCAATAATTCCCCCTTATTATTTATATTTGCACTCATATTGTCATAGCCTAGAGACCTATATATTATTGAGAGGCAGCAAGTGAAATGCTCTAGTAGGAGAAAGAAAAGTGCATTCTCAATGTCAAATACAATAAATACACTGTGTTGACATATTGGTAGCTATTTGATAGTAATTATGAAATAAATAATATTTCCATATTTACTTATTATTTTGAAAACTGGATGACGTACAAGCTAGTACATGGTATCTGATGAAACTTTAGATGATGTTGAAGAAAACTGCGGTTCATATTTGTACTCTACATTACACATCTTGAGAGGTATTGCTGATTATTTTGTATTGTTAATTATACAAATAAGTATAATTCATCATATTTCTGTAAATATCTTAGTAAGCATGAAAATAGAAAGGAACTTTTTGCAGTTATGTGAAACCTTATGTCTGGTTAACCAAAGTAAGCTGACAAAATGCATTTATGTTATACAGTTTCTTATATAGTTAATGAGATATGACAAGTTGTTTGTGAAACAGAAAAATATTCTGGGTTTGTATGCTTAATAATGTAGTATAGCACTGATGTAAAGACTGTGACTCTACTGATTATTATCAATTCAAAGAATATTTTTTTACTGATAGCATTTCTATTTGTACCATTGTAATAGTTTTTTTGCTCGTAAAATATTTGCATTTTGTTTGTGTTGTGTTTTTAAGTTGATTTCCCAGAAAATGCTTTGGGATATAAGGATGTATGTAGCCTGCTAGAGGTGTGATATCCCACATCACATAGGTGTTAATGAGCTAACAGGTGTGTGTTGTACCATATGAAGTATGGGTTCCTGTGTGGTCTGTTCAGATAATGGTCAGGTCTGTAGAATGCAGTTGCATAGTGTCAAGTGTTCAAATCCAGAAATATTTCAAACATTAAGTGATGCGTTTTTATATTTATAGTATGTGTAGAAGCATTGGTTACATATATTATTAACTCACTAGTGTCCTGCTTATATCATAATAATTGTTCAACCATCCAATACATACTTGATACCTATTTGAAAACCTTTATGGTATACAGCATGACAGAATTATTATGATGACAAGGAATAAAGTAACACACCACAGACATGGGTACCAATGGTCCATACAGAAGACTTGTTTTCTTTCTTTCTCTTTTTCACTCTCTCTCTCTCTCTCCCCTCTTGCTACCTATCTCTCTGTCGTTTCACACCGCCTTCTGCTTCAACACTCTCTGTCCTCAGCATTTAGATGATGCTTGGCATTCTGCAGCAATGTTTACCAATGGTAAATGACAGCTTATACTCTGTGGAAAAAGCTGATGAGTATTTGATTTGGCTACATTATTGTGATGCCGTTCTACTACTGTTCTTATCCCCACTGCATTATAGAAAGAATGACAGCAGTAAGAGGAGACATTTATTCCCATGTGTTTAGTAGCATGTTATATTTAATGTACACCTTATTGGAACTAATAATTCTCATTACTTTTTATGAAGATGGATGCATATATACTCCCTTGAGTCATAATTTACTATTTGAACTAGGAGTTCTTTAGTGGTCTACTCAGATAATGGTCAAGTCTACAAAATTCTTAGTTTGTTAGGTGCTTGAATTCAGTGGCATCTCTAACATATTTCAATGTTTTCTATAATAGTGTGTGCATTAAATTATTGCCTACATATGCTAGTAACCCACTAGTATCCTGCTTATGTCATAATATCCTATGTTTACTTGCTCTCTATTTTGAACTTTTTATAGTTCACAGCATGGCAGCGTTATTATGATGACAAACAAAATATTAACGCACCACATAGATGTCCAGAAATGGCTCATAAACAAAAGTCTCTCTCTCTCTACTTCTCACTCCCTCTCTTTAGCTATTGTCTTGTCTCTGTCTCCTCCCTCTCATCTCCATCAATTCTTGTCCTCAACATTTGTGAGGCGCTTGTCATCAAGCACCAGTGATAACTAACAGTCATATGGCAAAAACCTGGTGAATTTTTACTTCAGCCTTACTAGTGTAGTGCTTCTCGTGCAACTATGCTTAGCCCTCATGTATGACAGAAAGTAAGACTGATAGCATATGAGGAAAAAGGGATTTTCTGATTAATCATAGACTTCATGATGTACACCACATGGAATGTTTCAATTGCCATTACTGTCATGAAGTCTGATGCATAATGTTTCCTTCCTTCATACTGTTTTCATTGCCCCTTCAACTATTTTAGCTTGACTTCTTGAACTGTAATTTGTTTTGTGGTGTAGGTAGATAATTCTCTGGTCTACTGAATGATTATGTGGATTGTCAAAGGTTAGAGACCAGCATTATGTCAAACATTACTAATGTTTTATTGCTTTCATTCTCAAAAACATAGTTTCTTGGGCCTCACAAACAATTAACCATGAAACCATCATATTAGGTGATGTAAATATAGACTGGCTAGCACTGTCTTCTCAAAATCCAGCCAATAGTATCAACCTCTATGGTCATACTCAAATCATTAACTGCCCCACTCGATGCAGTAAAGACTATATAACTAACAGTCAACGTTAGACTGGATTGTTGTTTCCCATCCTGCTAATTTTTCTTTTGCAGGTACACTTCCCAACAACCTAAGTGATCCCTTACCCACATATGCCCTCAGAACCACCACCCACCTTCCTAAAAAACACATCTTGAAAACTGTCTGCAATCTAACCAATTTTTCTCAAGATAAGTTCAATAAAATATTAAGGTATATAAACTAGTCTATCTTGAAACATCTTCCTCTAGACACAACACTGCAATATTTTAACACTACCTCTCTAAATATACTTAATACCCTTACTTCAATGTGCACAAAAAGAGTCAAAAACAATCTTCCTCCCTGGTTAACTAAAACATGCAAAAATCTCATGAAAAAACAGGACATAGCTCGGGATCACTGGAAACAAAATAAAAAGGAGGAAAATCTATTACTATGCAAACAGCTCCACAACAAAGTAATGAAACAAGTAAGCAAACAGAAACAACTGTATTATACCCATATCCAAAAAAAAAAAAAAAATGTAAAACCTGCACTCTCCAAGCTAGTGCAACTAAATACCAACCCCAGGACCCTTAGATCATCTGATATACTCAAGGTTACAAAGTCCCATAATTACTTTGGTGACTCTCTCTTCTCCTTCAAAGTAGCCAAACAGTGGAACCTATTAGCCCACAATATCTTAAAAACACAGATTGTCATAGCTTCAAAAAAACTCCTAAAGGAATACCTTGCTCAACAATGGCTATGCTCCTCTAATACTCCTGTCTAGTTTCTCATGCCTTCGATCAAATGTTTTCTATTCTGCTATCTTCTTGCCTTACTTCTACCAAATGAAAATACCACAATGGTTTTTAGTTATATATCTAATGAGTTTCATATTACAGTCTGTAATAAGGCTTAAGAAATGTAATGTTTTCTGTTTTACATTCACCTTTTTGTAAATTGTGATTGTTGGCAACTGCCAAACCTTTTGTATATTGTTTGCAAATCTTTTAAAAAATTTTGTAATCCTTTTATACTGTTGTTATGGAGCTTATCTCCCCCATGTCTCCACTGAAAATGTGCTACTTGCCCAGCCGGACTCTACCCAGTTAACAAATGTAAAATAAATAAATAAATAAAAGTAATCCCCAAAAAGTCTGGTCCTCCATCTCATTCCTACTCAACCCAGGACCAAAAAGAACATTGCCCTTGTCCTGAGGTCCCACCACTACAAATAGCTACTGATTTCAACACACATGTTATACAATCTATAGTGTCCCTGATCTCGAACTCTATTAACCCTTACTCCAGCTCCTGTTCTCCCACTACTGCCATCAATCCTACCTCATCTTCACCTCCTGCCACCCACCCTAATAATCACCCAAATACCCTTTCCACTCACCCAACCAATTTCTCTCTTAAACCCATCCATATAAGTTTTATAAAAAGAATCTTGCAAAAACTTAAACCTTGCTTTACCTCAGCTGATAATCTTCCACCAGGATACCTTAAATTGGCTGCTGACTATTGCTTACCCCATCAACATTCTTATCAAGAGAGCCATCTTTGAATCTAAAGTTTCTAGCATCTGGAAGATGTCACATATCATTCCTAGCCACAAAGGAGGAACCTCTACTGAGCTATCTAACTTCTGACCTATAACCATTTTATCACCCATCTCTAAAACATTGGAAAAAGACATTCACCAACAACTAATGCAACACCTGCTACATAGCAACCTACTTTCCCACAACCAACATGGTTTCTGTCCAGGCCACAGCATATCCATGGACCTCCTATCCTTCAGTGACAACATAAATGGGGCTAGAGATGCAAGTAACTTTGTATCAGCTTTATTCTTTGACCTATACAAAGCCTTTGATGCTGTCTCAGACACATTACTCCTAACTAGGCTTACTAACCTAGGACTTGCACCTCTCACCTTACAGTGGTTCCATAGTTACTTAATAGAAACAAGACAGCAAAATGGCTAACTAGCATTTTGTCCTTACTTAACACCCACTCTGGAGTTCCACAGGGTTCCATCATTGGCCCCTTACTATTTAACATCTTTGCAAACAACCTCTGCACTTCCTCCTCTCTAGGAACTATCATACAAAATGCAAATGTCTCTACTGTCATTTGCACTCCTCCCACACTTCCTCAACTACACTCCATCATGCAGCAAGCTTTTATCCCTATTGAATTGTGGCTTACTACCTCTTAACTCTTCCTCAACCCTAAATAATCAAGCTCTTTCTTTTTATGCCAAAAAATCACTCCATTGACAACAACCAGTTTCAAATTCACTCAGCAGGCAACACAGTCATTGAAATAGTCCCTCAAAGTAAACTACTAGGTGCCATTATTGACAATCATCTTAAGTTTGAGCTACACATCCAGCATAACATTAAGAAAACACATCAGAAACTAGACATTCTTTATAGGAAGAAGCACTTCCCGAGCACATCTGCCAGTGTCACTCTCAACAAAATCTTCCTTCTACCTTCTTTGATATATGATGCCACAGTTCTCACAGATCTACAGTCCACTATCAGATCTAAACTTGAATGTTGCTATAACAAAGGGGACAAGTTTACAACTAACTCAAAGACCAACACATATCACTATATAGCATTACATATGCTTCAATAGCTTGAACTCCCTAACCATCTACATTATATCCATCTGTTAACCCTACACAACATTGTTCACAAACCTTTAGCTTGGCCAGCCCTTAGTAATATAGTGAATTCTTAGACCTCCTAGCAGATCCGTAAGGCCTAATGACAAACAGCTCCTAGCTACTTTCAGTCCTTCTAAAGTACCAGGATAGAATCTCTACTCTCACTGTGCAGCTAAAGTCTGAAACTCTCTCCCCCTAACCACTATTGCAATTACTAATCTAGAAGTCTTCAAATCCTTCCTAAAACAACATCTAAATAATACATGGGTATGCTTGCGCTCAACTCCTGGCTAACTTTACCTTTTCCACCCCTGCCTGATATATCTTCTTGCTTTTTTATCCTTTATGCTTCTTCTCCCTTAAAAATACAACTCGTATCCTTATTTAATACTGCTGATCTCTCAGGTAATCTCATGCAAACTCAACTGCATATCTCTGTTTTCAATTCAACAGGAAGAACTAAAGAATATTTATCATCACCTTATGTAGGAGTGTAAAATACGTATCCACTTATGTTCTGAAAATAAGATTTGATTTTATGTGTACTTCTGTTGCTTTTGACTATATTGTTCTGCAGACAATGTTAAAATATGTTGAATGTATGTTTCTACAGGTTGTGTAAAACTAAATACCTATTGACAGTTATCCACCTACTGTATAAATCTAAATTATAATATTACATATGTACATAACTGTCTGTTACTGTGGAGTTTCTCTCTCTCTAGGCCTCTACTGAAAATGGGTTCTGCTGACCCAGACGGACTATCCTGATAAACAAATGCGAAATAAATAAATTAACATTTTCCATTATGAGGTATTGCCTACATGATATTCCACCACCGTTATCCCATCCTCTACTTTTATGTAGCATAAGAGTAGCCCACACATGCTCATACAGTTCCACCTGTAAGTGCAAGACATCTGTAAAAATCAAAACGTAATGTGCTCCAACAGTAGGCACAGTTTACAATAATTGTTTATATGCATTTAAGAAGGTGCTAGAATAAAACATAAATCATTAGCATTCATTTTCTGAAGAATATGAAGTCTGACACTTAGATGACTCTTATGTAATGACTTTGGTAGTCAATAAGTTGACAGAAAAAAAATTGCATAAGGAACATAAAAACATGCCTTAACCATCTGGCCACTCAGAAAATATTTGTACATTGGAGAGATATGGCCCTGTACTAATGATATCATGAACACTTTACAACACTGGACAGAACACATGTGTAACTGATGACACAGACATTATCAAAACACACGTTCTAAACATTTCTTAAAATTAAAACTGTGTATTATATCTCTACTCATAATTTGCATGAAAATTGGCATGTAGCCCCATAAACTAATGCTGATTACTGTTCTAAGTGACAAACCTCAAGAAATACAGCAGGGCACATCATTAATTGAAAACAGTAAGTAGAGCCAGTGGCTTGTATTGCTTTTGTACATTTTAATGCCTTGTACTCAAGATGTAATCAAGCAAAAAAGGAAAAACTCAAAAAACAAAACATGTTCACGCTGCAGACTCTGACTGAAGCTGAAAGCTACCACATACTAAATTAATAAAACAGCAGGTATGAAGGAATAAATACAACCGTACCGACTACTCAAAATGTAATAAACACTTTTGTTTTATTAGGTTTAAAACTTCCTCATATTAAATATTCAAATGTAAATCCACATTTTTATAAATAAATCACTTGTGACATCACAGCCGAGCCTTCAATTGTCCAATTAAATTTAAAGCCATACAAAAACAAAAATATTTATAATATAGGTTTAAATAACGCACATTTTTATGTGTATGTTTAAATATTGTACACAAAACCTATTTAAAATAATTACATAAACAGTAAAACATATTAGCCATCACCTTTCGAGTGCTTTTAATTTTAATAAACAACTTATGGATACCTGGTCATTAAGATCAGACCATACACAAGCATTCAATAAAAGCTGTCAATAAAGTTCATGTCTCTCAAGTTGCAGCATCCATGCCCCACCCCGTTCATTCCTAGCAACCTTTTCTATTATCAAAAATTTAAAGCTATGACTTGGTTCATTTACCAAGTGTCTAGCTAAAGTGTTAGATGTCTTCAACTTTTTTTCATGTCATATACATGTGCACAAATCCAGTCTCAGAACTTCTGCTCCATTTTTCAATATGGTAAGCAGTGCAAAGTTGATAAATGGCAGCATAAAGAATGTCAATCTTACAATTATACAAGTCCCTCATTTTAAATTCCATCTTACTGATTTTATAACATTCACACACTAAAATATGTTGACAGTCTGTTCAGCAACCGCATTTTGATATGCGAGTGCTGTTTTCAGGTCGTCTTTAATTTGAAAACTTACTACCAACACTAAACTTCTCAATAATGTTTTTCAAATTTGGGGCTGCTCTATATATTACTTGTGGTCTATCACCTATTTTTTTCCAACATATGCCTATTTTCTTTAAAAATCACCCAGTTCTTCTCTATAATGCTCTTTAACAAAAAAATTATCAGCATTATATTGGGTGGTAAAAGCACAATTGAAAGGAAGGTGGTTAAAAGGCAAACTATTAGACAACCCATTATTTCCATGTCTGAATCTCAGTATATTGTTTGCCGTATTGTGTTAATTGTCTAAAATATCATCTCTATTACCAGCTACCACATTGAGCCTATTCTCATTCATAGTCCAATCAGGATTTAAAGTTGGGCAATAAAATCTATTTTCCCTTTTGTTTATAACCTTGTGCATTAATTCATCTATAAATTTTATAGGATACCCACAAACTAAAAACATGTTTTTGATAGCTAAACATTAATCTAAGAAATCTTCAAATTGTGAAACCATATGAGCTGCTCTGACAAATTGACCTTTAACTATGGCATGTTTCTGTGTGATAGGATGCAGGCTAGTGAAAAGCAGATACCTATTGAAGAAAGTGGCTTTACGGAAAATTTGAGAATTAAATCTATTGTTGACATAATCTTTATTAAGCTTAATATCCAAGAATGAAATACTAGAATTGTTGACATCTGACACTTCAAAAAATAGTAGTTTGCTTTATATAATAAACAAATTCAGATTAACTATCCAAGTTACCTTCCCACATAATAACTATGTCATCTAGGTAATGGGTATAAAACTTACAAGCCTTAAAATGTTCCAAATCAAAAAGAAAGTCAAGAATTCCCAGGTGGCACTCAAGTGTTTGATAATTGTGATTAACATCCATCATATACATGGTCCATACAACATAATTTGAAGCTCCTGTATATCATTCATGCTACCCCAATGTCCAAGACTGAAGATATATATGACATAACTCCTTAGTATGTAATGAATTGTGTTCAACACATTGCTATTTTGTCTGCTTGTCTAGACAAATTGTTATTCACTCTAAAATGGAATGTGCACTACAAGTATGAGCTGTCTGATCCTTGCAGCAAGACTTGTGTGGCACTGATGGTTGATACAATGTAATCTAAGTTGTGTGCATAAGTAGATGTTCAAATCCACCAATGATTGAGTAGTGTGTGTGTGGGTGAGTGACTCTAGTGTTATATAGGAGTGACTTATCCAACTAATCTGGTGTGTATACATCTACTCAAGAAAAACATTTACACTAGGAGAGGGCTTCCCCATCAATTTCAGTCCCTTGTAGTGCAAACATCTGCTTTGCAATGCAACCATCAGGTCATCCTTTCAAATGAGTTCTATCTCATACTTACATTAAGATTTCTTCTGTGTTGCCAACAGTTAATGCAATGTACTCTAGCTTGTGTACTTAGATAGGCAGGTGTTCAAACCCAGCAATGACTGAGTAGTATATGGGGTGACATTAGTGACAGGTAGGGGTTGGCTTTTCCAACAGATCTGGTGTGTACACATCCACCCAAGAGAAACATTAAGTCTGGTAGAGGGCTACCTCATCAATTTTTCTCCCTTTTAGTACATGCATCTGATGTACAACACAGTCATGAGGTCATGCCTTCAAATATGCTCTATTTTACATTTGTAATGTGACTTCTCCTGTGATGTCAGCAGTTGATATAATGCACTCTTGCTTGTGTCCTTAGGAAGGTTTTCAAAACCAGCAATGGCTCACCAGTAGGAGTGCTTGTGTGTGACTCTAGTTAAAGGTAGAACCAGCTTTCCCAAAATATCTGATGTGTCAGTTAGTTTAAGCCCTTTTAGCCAGAACCTCAGCTTTGCAACATACTGATGATGTTATCTGTTTAAATGCACTCTGTCTCACAATTGTAGGAAAACTTCTCATGTACAGCTGGACAATGATACAATTCTCCATACCTTGTGGACTTAGGTGGATAAGTGTTCAATTCTGGCAATGATTACACCGTGCAGTTGTGTGTGCACAGTAGAAGGTAGAGCTGGCTTATCAAACAAATGTGTTGTGTACACTTCAATGCTTTCAGCATCTTTACAGAGGAAGATACTTCCCAAAATGCCTTGACTCACTATTAAGCCATAGAAATGCCTTGCAGCACAATAATGAAGTAGTGATTACAACATGCAAGTGAGTGTGAGCACTGTGTCCATATGACCACTGTAGAAGGTAGAATTAGCTTATCAAACAAATGTGCTGTGTATACCTCAACTCATTCAACATCTTTGCATAGGGAGAGACTTTCCACAATGCCTTGACTCACTTTCAAACCATAGAAATGCCTTGCAGCACAATAATGAAGCCTTTCATTAAATTATGTCCTGTCTCAGACTTGCAGTAACATTTCTCCTATAATATACCCAGTTAATACACAATTCTCTAGATTGTGGACTTAGATAGGTAGGTGCCCAAATCTATTAATATCTAAGTAATACGTGTGTACATGTGTTTGTAGTGGCATGAAACATTGGCTTATCTGACATACCTCACAAATCTTTCCATTCCTTTTTGGTCAAACATAGGCCTTTCTACACACAGATGAAATCATCTTATTTAAATATGCATTGTATGACACTTGTAGCTAGAATTCTCCTATGGTGCATCTAGTTTAAGACATATTTTTGTAGCACATGGACTTACATAGGTAGGTGTTCAAATCTAGTAATTACTTAATATATATATATATATATATATATATATATATATATATATATATATATATGTATAGGGTTCCTATCAGTTTGTCAAAACTTCAGAAGTTCGAACACCATGTGTTCGAACTGTGAGGTTTGAAAACTGATTATCGCAAAGCCGAGAAACACCGTATTCTTTCCCAGGGGAAAGAATTCGGTGGGCTATTTCTGGGGCTTCACTATTTTCAGCACTGTGATGGAAAGTTACGGGCCAGGTTCAAGTAGGTATGCGACTGTGCGGACGTTAGGCTTAGGGTGCAGGTTAGGTGAGTTTGGGTTAGGGCGCGGGTGAGGTGGGTGTGTGATAGTGACAGACTTTAGGGTTAGGGTGGGATAAGTGAGTTAGGGTTAGGGCGCAGGTCAGGTGAGTGTGCAATAGTGATGGACCTTAGGGTTAAGGTAAGTGGATAGATAGAAGTGTATGTACAGTTTACTGTAGGGTTAGATGTAGGATTTTAAGGGTATGTGTGTGGATTGCTGTTTTTTTTGGTGTGCATGTGCTGTGTGTTTCTTGGAACAGTGATTTCTTTTTCCCTGGGAAAAAAAATTGCTGTTCTAAGCCTTCGATGGTTTTGCACTTCGAGGTTAGAAGTTCGAACATATGGTGTTCGAAATTCTGCCATTTTGTCGAAGTGATATAGACCCTATATATATATATATATATATATATATATATATATATATATATATATATAGATATATATATATATATATATATATATATATATACACACACACACACACACACACATATATATATATATATATATATATATATATATATATATATATATATACAAACAGTGACAGCTTGGACTGGCTTACCCTTCTGATGGTGATATAGCTGACTTACACTTGTGTGAATGTTAACATGAGTAATCGACTTTGATACCTCAAAAGACATTTTAGAGGATGCACATACATTCAAAAACATTGCTTAAGTGAAACACTGAAGTGAGTCATTTCTGACAGGCATACCTTAAGTTCTACTACGGCATAAGCAATTAATATGCTCATAGGTTCATAGGTAGGTACTAGGCTATCTGCCCGAAGGCATTTATAAGCCTAGTGCGAATGTGTTGGCTTTCACCGCCCCTTAGATTAGTTCCCTGTGCTTTTGTCCAGCAGAGCCACTGAAGTGATCCCCAGGGTAAGCTTTCTGTTTCCCATTCACTCATCAAGGTTTCTCTTGAAGAGTGTTAGTGAGGAGCTCTGCCTAATGTAAATTGGAATCTTGTTCCAAAGCATGGGAAATCTCTGGGACAGGACTCTATCCCTCCAGCACGTCCTATTTATTGTTGTGGTGAGGTTTACATCCCTAGAGTGTGTGGCTCTTAGGGATAAGGTTTTCTTTAGGTGGAGCATGTCCATCAATTCTGGGTTGGACATGGCCTTGTATGTCAGGCAGAGATCACTTCTGAGTAGGAGGTATGCAACCGAGTACAGCTGGAGTTTCTTCAGTCAAGCTGCATAGGGCATCTGTTTAAGGCAAGTGATCCTCGTGGTGAGGTACTTCTGTGGTCTTTCCAGCTGTTGCAGGTGTCTTGTAAGGTACATCCCAAATGGGGCGTTGTACTCTATGATGGGTCTGATGAGTGATCAGTAGAGGGGCACAATTACCTCTTTTGATCTGGATGCGGACTCTTTTGTGATTAGGTGGGTCACATAGAAGGATTTCCTAACCACTTTGGCAATGTGATTACCAAAGGAGAGATTACTATCTGCTAGGGTCCCCAGATCCCTTATTACATTTTCCGTATTTAGGGGACTACCACCTATGTGGTAGTTTGTGGGTACTTTGTTTTTTCCAAAGTGGGTGACTATGCACTTTTTGGCATTTAGCTTGAGGCCATGATTTTGACACCAGGTATCTGTTTCAGTGCAACCTTTTTGGAGGATGTCTGTGTCAGCCAGTGAGTCAATTATAGCCCCTAGTTTGCAGTCGTCTGCGAACTTGGTCAGCCATAGTCCTCCTGTAATTGCCTGTACCTCTGAGAAGTATATGCCGAACAGGAGGGATCCTAGGAATGAGCCCTGGGGAGCACCACTTGTAACCGGTTTAGAGTTGGACCAAGCTCCTGCAACTCTCACCATGTGGGTTCTGTCCATGAACCAGTTGGCAACCCATCTTGTGACATAGGGGTTTATGTTCAGGCTGGTGAGCTTGTCTATAATACCAGAAAGGGGAATGTTGTCAAAGGCCTTGGCAAGGTCTAGGTAGGCTGTGTTTACCACCTTTCTTTGAGACAGTTACCAAGGCTATAGATGAGGGAAAGGTGGTACACACAGCCTACCTAGGCCTTTGCAAGGTCTAGGTAGGCTATGTGTACCACTTTTCCCTCATCTATAGCCTTGGTAACTGTCTCAAAGAAGTCCATCAGGTTTAGGAGGCATGATCTGCCCTTAACAAAGCTGAGCTGGGTAGGGTCCAGTGTTTGGAGGTTCCCAATGTCTCTATTAATGAGTTCCATGATGACGTGCTCCATAGCCTTGCAGAACAAGCTAGTTGGGCTTATAGGGCGAAAGTTCCTGGGGTCTGTTGTGGCTCCACATTTGTGGAGCGGAATAACCGTTGCTGTGTGCCACGCTATGGGTATGTAGCCTGTGGAGATGCTGAGTTTGAATAGTGTGTTTAGCTGAGGGGTTAGTTCATCTTTGAGCTCATGTAGGATGCAGCCTGGGACACCATCCGGTCGCATTGATTCTGTGTTTTTGGCTTTGGAGAGGGCTGTTTTTACCTGAGTGTCTGTGATTTCAGTGGCTGTACATTCTTCTGGTATGGATATGGGCCCTTTTTGGGGTGAGAGGGGGGTGAAGTTTGCACTGAATTTGTCTGCCAGGATGTCGGCAATATCAGTCGGTTCAGTGTATTTTCTTCCATTCTGCACTAACTCCAAGCAGATATGAGCATTGCCACTTAGATTCTTGACATAGCTAAGGAATGCCTTGTGGTTATTTTTGGAGCCCTTGGCAATTTTTCTTTCGAAACTCACCTTGGATGATTTTATGATGGATTGTAGTTTCTTGCTGATACTGATCAGGGATGTCTTCCCTTCTTGGGATTTTACTCTTTTCTGTAGTAGTTTCCTCTTTCTATTGTATAGCTTGTTTATGGCATGGGGTCCACCAGACTGGTTTCCTTTTCCTGGAGGGTGGAGTCTTGGTTTTGCTTGGGATAGCACAATCCATGCTTTCTTTTAGATGACCATAGATTGCATTAGTAAAGGATTGTGTAGCTTGGACAGCATTATCCTTTAGCATGGGGACTTTGAAACTTTCCACCTTGGTCTTAAGTAACGGGAATTTTGCTTTTGAAAAGTTTTTCATGGTGGTTTCCTTGTCTGGGGGTAGGGGTGGAATTTAGATATCCAAAGTGATTTGTTTATGGTCAGATCTAACCAGCGAGGGGTTGACTTCTGGTGTGGAACACTGATCGCCCATGTTGGTGATGACCAAGTCCAATATGTTGTCACCTCTGTTGGGAGTGTAACCAGTTGATCCAGGGCATTTGAGTGTATAAATTCTAGGAAATGTTGGGCAAGGGAGTTAGTATTTGAGTAGTTCTCTCAGTTAATGTTTGGGTAATTGAAATCACCCAATATTAGGGTGTTTGGTAGGACCTTTATGTTTCCCAGTGTTTCCAGAAACATGGAATGGGGGTCCTGGGACATGGTGGGTGATCTGTAGCAAGCTACAGTTTGAATTGCAATTTTGCCCATTGTTAGTTGCACATGGATGATCTCTGAAGCATCGTGCTGTGCGACTAACCTGGAGGTGTAGGTATCCTTGATGAATATGGATACGCCCCCACCTTTTGTATTGTGTTTCAGGTTCTGTGGCCAAAATGTATGGTATGAGTTGTTGCCTGGTAGTGCTGGGGTGCTCTCTGGAGCCTTAAATCAGGTTTCTCTTACTGCACATATATCGATTTTCTCCATACTGAGGAGTGCCTTGAGTTCATGCATTTTGAGGTTTAGACTTCCGGCATTGAGTAGCATTACCCTCAGTTTTTTGTTACTTGTGCTATTTACGGTGCTGGGTTTGTCTTTTGAGCCTTGCCTAAAAAAGGCACTATGGGGATGGCAAGTGCCTTGACCAGTATTTGAAAGCCTAAGGGTGACAGGTGCAAGCCATCTCTAGTAAAGCAGCGTGGCTTGTCGAGCATGTCATCCCAGGTGGACAGACACTGGATCCCATTTGAATGACACGAGAAACTTAACCAATTGTTAAAATTGATGATTTTTTTCTTTATACCGTAGTATCATTCTTGATGAGGACAGGATGCTACTCAGGGTCAGGGTCATACCGACCTGGGATACCTGATCAGAGAGCTCTTCCATGTCTCTTTTCATGTAGTCCAAGGAGGTACGGCTCAGGTCATTCACACCAACATGGACAATGACAAAGTCGTATTTGAACTTGTTCTGGAGTGACCTGAGTGCTCGTGTTATATGGCGGATCCTGGCACCCGACAGGTAGCTAAAAGTAACCTTCTCCTTATTCATCCTAGTGATTGGATTGGGACTTTATGGGATGTAATACACAGCTTTCTAGAGTGTGGACTTAGACAGGGATGTGATTCCCGTAATTTATGCCTGCAAGATAATTGATAGCCAGGAGTGGCCTAACCAAACCATGATGATATGGCAAATAATAGTTATTATGAGAAATATCAGGGCTAAAGATTTTGAAAGTCTCATGTTACATTTTAGTGGAGCCATAAACATTCCAAAACACAATAGTTGCAATCCTTTTGAGTATGCCCATCATGACACATCATTACTTCTGTGGCATCATTCTTTGCTATAATAAAGCCTTAGATTTGTTTTAGAGTATGGCTAAATTCAATAATGAGTTATGAGAGAATGCTTACAGAAGGGATTTGCTACTCCAAGAGGAATGATATTTACAATGCAAAGTAATGGAAACTTTTGCAGTTGTGGAGAGAAAGATCACATTTTCTACTCCATTTAACAGAAGGCATATGCATTGGAACACAATGCTCATGTTATTCCTTCAAGTGTGTTTTGTATGTCAGTTATGGTATGACTTCTGGTATGATGTCATCTGTTAGTGTACAGAGCATGAGGACCTTGCTGTGGATTGCATATGTTTGATTCCAGTGGTTTATAGCTTTTATTATTTTGTTACCAATATAGTATTTACAGATAGGAAAGGCTTAGTCAAATGACCTTGATACATGCCATACTGTGAAGTGGTCACAGAGTGTGAAAGGGTATGTGTTATGATATTTTGTTATAGCTGTGTTGTGGGAAGGTGATGTATGTGTGTGTGTGTGTGTGTGTGTGTGTGTGTGTGTGTGTGTGTGTGTGTGTGTGTGTATGTATGTGTGTGTGTGCATGTGTATATATATATATATATATATATATATATATATATATATATACATATATATGTTCACTGCTATATTTTCTTATTATGACACGCTGTATTTTGTTTCATCCCACTTAGCACAAATCACATTAAATAATCAATGATGTGGAAAAATTATTGTTATTCCCTGTTATTAGAGAAAACAATTGTTAGAATTTGGCTCTGGCAGCATCCATGCAATGGAAGTGATGACCAATGTGTGGGGGGTGACAATATTGTTATAGGTCACTGTACATCTGCTGTATGTGAAATGTAGCATTTTCAACAGTTCTACTACTTAATGTTAATGTTGTGCCTCTTTGTAAGTTATAGTGGTGTACTATGATACATGTATTATTAATATGTTGAAAAAGATTCAGTTCAGGACAAATTGTGATTTACAATATGATGCTATACTGCATTCAGAGGAGTACTTTGTCAGACTGTAATTAAATGTGTGGCAGCTGTAGCAGGAAGTACACATATGTTATGATGAATACATTGGCAGAAATACTTCCGATTCAAATAACATTAAAATTAACATGAAACAGGTGATCTAGCAGATGTTATGATACAATACTGCCAGTATGAAAACTTTTTTTTGTCATTCTTCCTCTACAGACCAACTATCCATGTGTGTACTTCCTTTCACACATATGTAGATCATGTTCATAAGCATAAATTAATATTCATAAATACACAACACAGATGTAAATGAACTGCCTACACTTGACTTTTGCCTTGAAGTGTTTGCATCTTAACACATGTCACATGATCATGTCTCTCATCTCCCAGCTATGTACATTCCATCTTTTTTAGTTGGGCATCAGTGACAATCCATGGCATACTCTTTTATTAATATGCTGCAAAATGTGTGGCAGGTCCTTCTGCTTTGTACTGCATACATACTTGGGATGTATTAACAGTCTCATTTCTCATTTCCTACCATTATCAACATGCATGTTGCTGCCATAACTGAGGACCCATTATGACTACTTCTTAGGGAAAGATTGCACAGGTGTTCATTACTAATGTCATTTGGTCCCCCTTTATGCTATGGTCAATTTCCTATTGTTTATTGTTTCTTTAATATATATAAGGCAAGGAAGAGGTTAATATTGTTTAATCTGATTCTGTTCAAACATAAGTTCATTTCAATTTTCAACTACATATGTCAATGCTGCAAAATTCCCCTATCTGTACACTACCTGCAATATATGCAATGTCCTCTACTGTATCAGCTTCCCCTGTAAAATGTTGTCATGCCTCAGAATTACCCTGTTATTCATGAACTTCCATGATTTTTTTGTGTTGTTAGCTCTGTCCAACTTAATGCTTTGTAAAATATGGAGACATAGAAGAAAAGATGGTAAATTGCAATTAATTGTAGTTAATGACAATACTTAGAGGTGTAGCCTTCTTTTCATATAGAAATAAGTTCTAGCAAATTCACAATCATCTCATTATGCCAAAATTTCAGATGTACGCTCATATAAAAGTGTCCATGATCCACCCTTATTGGTTATTTTTTCAATTATCATTCATTCTGATGGGAAGGGGGTTATATGTGATCAAGTATATATTGAAAACACTTTCTTGCTATGCTCCCCCTACCTTTTATTTTCTGTATTACTTGTTGCTTTTGTCTGTTATTTGTTTGATCACACTTACTCACTTACTGAGTTTAAGCATTGTTTATTATGGCATGTTTATATTGTGTACATGAGCACTGCTACACTTCATCATGGCAGTTAGTAGGTGTTCAGGCCATGAGCAGCTGCAGCCTGACATAGAATTACTTAGCATCTTGTTTATTCGATTAACAGTGCTGCTTGTCATGCAAACACAGTAATCATGTAAGCATTTGCACAACATATACATGCTTGTTAATGCATCCCCAGGTGTAACTTTGAAAACAGAAATGAAAAAGAAAACTATTCAGACACATTTAATATAGCATGAGAAATGTTCAGGAAAAAATTGAAGAAAATTTATACAAACATATAGAGCATAATAGCAAATCAGTTTCTAGATATATATGATGTAGTAGGAGTAAAGACTTTCTTAAAAATTAATAATCAGTGTGTAGATTCCAAAATTTATTTTCAAATGCAACAGACTATAGAAATGTTTACAAAACTTTAGCAAAACAGTTTGCATCAACAAAAGATGTAATAAATTGTGCTGTTAACATCCAGATAATTTCAGAAATTAAATTATATTGAAAAAGAAGTATGCAAACTAGACCAAAGTGAAGTACAGAGAAAATATGGAATTAGTAATAGCAGCCTGAGGATACTTCAGCATGATCTTATAGTGCCATAATATCTGTTTGTCACTAGGTCATTTAACGGGTCCCTATTAAATTATCAAAAAGACTGTTCAGCTCTTACATCAAACATGCAGTTTACCAAACTGTTCATAGTGAGATCATGATACAGAAAGGATTGTAAAGTTTGCCCTTTCCTCGCTGTAGTGCAATCTTGGAGTTGGTATATATAATTAGCGGGCGGAGCAGAAACTGATGAACGGTGTTTTTGATGAAATGCCATTCGTTGACAGGAGCATTTGATAATTTAATATAGACCCCATTTAACTATGGAAAGATTTCTCAGATTTGGAGGTTTTCACTTGTTAGTTCCATCTTTAAGAGAAAGGGGAATAGGATAAATCTACAGTCATATAAGCCCAAATGTTTTATTTGTTGTTGTTGAGAAATAATGGAGATGGTTTTATTGGATAAATTAGTTTCAGAATTGAAAAGGCTTGGACTTGAAGCTATATATCAGCATGTACTTCTTGAAAACAGATTTATAACTACTTGCAATATGATGTTCTATAATCTATCTATAGATATAGATATAGATATAGATAGATATAAATATAGAGATAGATATATGGGTTCTGTTGGTATGGTTGACAGGGAGTTTGGTCAACATCTGTTTAATCAACCATATTTGGTCAACTATATAGATAGTTAACAGGTGTGTAAGACTGATAATTCCTGGGTAGGGGAATATTCTCTTTCCATGGGGATTGTGCAGTCTTTGAGTTAGTGGCAATAAATAGTAGGGGGTGGGGTGGGATGGTGTCTAGTTTTTTTTTTTTTTTTTTTTTTTTTTTTAAGTAATATTTGCATGTGCTGAGAAGCACCCATGATGCATGCATACTAGGAAGCCAATATTTCTGTTTTTGATGTAGAGTGTTTTATCTTCAGGATGTCAACATCTATGTTAGTTGACCAACTGAAGGTCCACTTTTAAATTTTGAAATACCAAAATCTCGAGTTTTGAGATACAGAACTTAAAACATCGAGATTTTCGTATCTCGAAATTCAAAAGTGAACCAAAAATAAACAAGTAAAATAATGTTTTTGCAGGGGGCAAGCCCCCCTGCACCCCCCACCCCCATACTTTAATATACCAACTCTGAGATCATGCTACAGTGAAGAGAACAGTAATTGGAACAGGAGCATTACCATTCTCTTCACTGTAGCACAATCTCAGAGTTGGTATATTTAAGTAGGGGGTGTGGGGGGCAGCCCCCCATGTGGGCTAGGCTTAAAATGGCCTTAAAGGGCTGTTAGCCTACTACTTCCTTATGAACCTAACACTGTACATCTGATGTCCGCATCTGAGGCCCCTTTGGAATCATTGAGAACCCAACCCAAGGGAAGCTGTGGTATGTGTAATTTTACGTATACCAACTATAGGCACTTTTTAACAACCCACAGGGGAGAAAGTGGAATTGCCACAGCCCTCTTTCTCAAAAATACTCCATCAGTTTCTCAATGCAATGCTGCAACATATGGGGGAGCATATCTGGTTTCTTTGTAGCTCAGAGGAGAGATCTACTACCATGCAAAATTTCTGTGCTATAGGCCATTTTTCTGCACTATTGTGGGCCACATAATGTACCAAAATACAAATCAAAGCCCCACCTGGTGAACTGAGAAGGAGGTACATAAGCAGAAAATACTATCAATCCATTAACTCTTGGGTGGTCTGTAATGCCCATGTTAACATGTATAATGTATGTGCAGGTCACTCTGGCAGTTTCTATGACTCCCACATATGGCACACCTGTGAGCTGCAGTTAAGGTTTTCAAGGTGAGATTTTTCACAAGGACATCTAGTGAGAAATGCAAGATATGCACTGAAATGTTTGTTCATGATGAAAAACCCACAAAACCCCACTGAACAAGGTTATGATAATGCACACTCACAGACTAGAAATATTATAGAGTGAGTATTTGCCCTTCTCATGTCATGTTTCTGATGTCTAGATACATCTGGAGGTGCCCTGCAATATGGACCCACCACATCTGCTAACATACTGACTGCCCGTGCCATCTTTCATAGCATCACAGTCAGAAAACAGTTGCAGTAGGGTGACAAAGCACAGGGACCACAGTTCTTAGTGCAGCAGTCAAGGCTAGCAGCCACAGATGAAGGATCAGATGTGGAATCCACAGCTGGGAAAGATCATTACAGACAGTGGCATGTACATTATGCTATGGCACTGGTCAAGAGGCTGCAATTGGCTTATACACTCACCAGCTAAGTAAAAACAAAAATAAATAAATAAAAGGAGTTAAGCACATGCAAACAGTAACAGCGATGCATGAAAACCTAACAGCCTTTACTTACTCATGTACTTGCTGGCTGTTGCGAGCATCAGACATAGGCAGCCCCAGAACACTGTTGTCAGTAGCAGTAACAAAGGTGAATGATGCACCTATAATGAGCAGAAATGGCCTACCTTTGTTTATGTACTTTGTTTGTTTGTGTCTTTCGGCTTTTCCTGGTTAGGGGTCGCCACAGCGGAACTCCGGTCCGCTAATGATTGGTAGTTGATTTTTACATGCCGAGTTACCAGCCCTGATGCACAACCTTCAACAAAGGTACGCCCATTCATGCATGTCTCCACGCAGAAGATGCTCTAGCTGTGAATCGAACCGGACAGCATCTTACTGTGAGTCGACAATGCTACCGCAGCACCACCACCACGGGTACCTTTGTTTATGTACTCTACTTCAGTAAAATCAAACCGTTGATAAAATATATAGGAATGCCATTACTAACCTATATTAGTGATATATGCAACATATACAGACCAAATCAACTATGACATTTTTAATGGAATACAATTATTTTTTCTTGCATATGTATTATTTGTCAGTATGTGCTAAGCCAAAGCAACCCCATACCAAAAAAACACACAGGGGGTAGATCATTATCACTCTGATTATTTATGGTAGTGCCAGCTATGCCAGAGAGAGCAGGCATGTGTAACATATGCCAGCATAGCTAGCTGGAGTTTTGTAAAGCATGTTATATCATTTGTATATCAAACTGATTTGTACAGATGCTTGTGTTAAAAATGTATTTGTAAAGCTGCTTGTGTAAAAAATGTATCAATAGTGAGTCTTGCTGGACAGAAAAGAAATATATGTGTATGTCATGGTGTATTGTGGTAACTCCTGAAAATTATATATTTTAACAGAGGATGCTTGAAGAGAAGGGGTTAAGCTCAGCCCATCTTAATTAAGAAAAATAGCTTGAAATTAAATGACTTGGTTTAAGCCATAAAGATTTTATCTCACAGGCCTGAATGCAGCCAGAGATGCAATGTCTGGTCTGGGATCCTGCTCTTATTGTCCTTAGTGGTGAACTGATTGCTATCCTGGGGTGTCAGGGAATGGATGGTTAGTCTTTACAAGAAGGATGAAAGTATTGGAATTGTTTTACATCCTCAGGATGCCTTAGCAAGGCTCTAGGTGTGTATTGTGACACATCTGTTCTATGTTCTGGTTCAGCTTCTGGTCACGGGTGTAGTGTGGGCACAACAGAATCAGGTGACCAGATGTGATGTCATTCTATAGCCAGCACTGAAATTATTTTAGATATTAGTGAGAGATGTGATAGCGACACTCAGCACTCTGTTTTTAGGAACCTGATAACAAAGACCACTCATCCACTTCTTCTTGCCTTGCTTTAGTAAGTAACCAGGGAATTGTAATTCTTCAGTCAGGAAAATAGTGAGACTAGCTAAAAGTATTGTTTTTCTGTATATGCCTGAGTCTCTGCCTCTGTGTTATTTTTATATTTCCTGTGAATAGAAGCTCTGGTGTTTATTGTAAATAGATATTCAGTATTTTTATGTTTTCTATTTTATTATTTATTATTACATATATCTAAACCTTTCATTGTGGCTGGTCTTTTAGAAAATAGTTTAACCTTGGAGAATAATGGTATGTATTTGGTGGCACTGTGAGCTTCATGCGCCTGAAAAACTTGTTGTTTGGCTAATGCTACTATTTGTATAAGTATTGATTTTACTAACAGCAATTGGATGCCCTGATAAGAGCCTTAAAGCAGCTGGCTGATGGCAGTGAATCTACCTTATAGTCTGGGTAGAGATGGCATAACCTATGAATCTGTGTCAGTCTCTCCCAGCTCTGTGTGTGTGTGTGTGTGTGTGTGTGTGTGTGTGTGTGTGTGTGTGTGTGTGTGCGAAAATCAAATCTCAAAGTGTGTGTGTGTGTGTGTGTGTGTGTGTGTGTGTGTGTGTGTGTGTGTCAGCTACTTGGAACAGAGACACATAGCACTGGTTGCTGCAGAGGGAAAGGTGAAGTCTTATTTGCGGCCTGGAGGAGAAAGTCCATCCCCAGAACTGGGTATGCTCCCTGTGTGCTCTTAAGGGAAATTGTGCTTGGTGCAGAGAGCTGCATCTGGAATTACTGTGTGTATCTATTTTTGTTCTAAGTAAACGTTCCCCACCATTGTCAGTGGTGAGGATTGAGGCTCCTTGATTACTGGCCCACAGGAGGGATGTCACAGTCACCATCATCTGCATAGGTAAGTGATCAATCATAGCTGTATAACTTTAAAACAACAAAACAGAAGATAATTGAATAAAGATGCAAAGGAGGAGATGTGTCAGACATGATTCGCCCAAGTGAGGACTAGCAGGGGTCTTGAAAATCTCAGCATCACCTGTACAAGGGACTGAGCAAGCAGTTATCCACAAGTAATAATACTGTATTACTACTACTACTACCACCACCACCACCACTACTACTACTATTACTAATACTACTACCAGTATTACTACTATTACTTCTAATACCAGTACTACTATTACTATTAGCAATACTACTACAAGTACTACTACTATTACTACTACTAGAGGTACTAATATTACTATTACTACTACCAATGCTATTCCTAGTAGGACTACTACTACCAGTATTACTAATTGTGCTACTACTACTATTACTACTACTGGCACTACTACTACAACTAATAATACTAGTACTATTACTACTACTATTACTACTATCCATACTACTACTACTATTGATACAACTAGTACTACTACTACTATTAACACTACTACTACTACTGCTACTGCTGCTACAACTACTACTATTACTACCACTACCTCTGCTAAAATAAACAAAGCAACTAATAACAATATTGAACTTAAGCAGAGTAAAATAAACTGAAATAAATCATTAGTTGTCCTTTCTTTGCATTAGACATAGGACAACTTAAGTCACCAAATTGTGCAAAGTGTATGTCACAGTCACCATCACTTGTACAGGGTGGGGTGGGGGCAGAGCAGGACAAGCCTGATGCAAATGAAATATTTGTGTGAGTGTGTGTGTGTGTGTGTGTGTGTGTGTGTGTGTGTGTGTGTGTGTGTGTGTGTGTGTGTGTGTGTGTGTGTGTGTGAGAGAGAGAGAGAGAGAGAGAGAAACACACACACACAGAGAAATGAAGGTCAGACCAGGTATACACTGGCAGGTCAATAACTCGAGATGTAAAGAAATCAAATTTAAAGAATGTTGTGTTTGTGTGAGGTGTCATGGGCAACACGAGGTATACTGTGTCTGGGTCTACAGGATCCCAGCCACAGCATTTGTGCTAGCACTATGCCCTGGTACCCTGAATAGGTGTGAGCTGTGAATGGAAGAGGATACAATTCATCACTGCAGCCCCAGACAAGTGAACTATCCGTGCCAGGAGTTGCACTGTTACTTCCATGACCCTGGTAAAAGTCAGGGTGCTACCCAAACATGAACAATGTCTACTGGATGAGTTCTGGTCCAACTACCTCCATTATCATGACCACATGGGCAACCCTTAATGGATGTGGACACTTCCACCACTAAAAGAGCATTGGCACCACTAAGGGATAGGAAACTGAAATGGCCAAAATGGCCAAAGTCATGACTTCTTGCATCTGATAATGTACTAGCTGCTCAATCTCCTGGATGATAACCCTCCCCATGTAGACATTCCCATTAACAGACATCTTATAGTCCAGTGAGTCATTCTTCTGGAACATGGAGTCACACGCATGGTTCAGGCAATTTTGCACATCAAAATAAACAACATTCAGTACTCTGAATATCTCTTTTCAGGCCTTTGTTGAACTTGCCTGTACCTTCACACTGGCCTGCACATACTTTGGGTGGCATATAATGATACAACAACAGCAGGGGAAGGGCAGCAATCATATGTCACCTGCACACCTCTACCAACACCTCTGTGTAGTACTTAACCATCAAGAAGGCTAAGAGGAGATTCGGTCATCTTTGCAATGGGATAACTGCACTACCCTCATCAACTGTGTCTCTCTCAGATGTTTGTGTGTCATGGGTATGCATAAGTGTAATGACTGTAACCAGACTATGGGGAGAGGATGTGGAATCCACTCCCTCTGTGTCAGACATACCCTCTGCAACCCCAGACTATGCCCATCCTTCACTGCCATCATTATCAAAGACTACTGATCCTCCAACATCAGGTGGTTTGAGCTCTATAGTGCTGCTGCCAGCCTCATAGATCTACACAACACACACACACATAGAAAGAAATGGCCCATAAACTAAACTTTCTGTCAGTGGTGTACCTAGCATATTTGACACCCGGAGTAAACTTTTTTAACACTCCAACAGAGATTTTTTTCTAATGCATCAAGAAATCAAAGAGCAAGCTAGGAGCAGTGATCAAATATGATCAAATACCCCAAAAGTCTCAGACATCCTACAGGAAAGCTTGTCCCAAACAAATAACTAGTTCTAGAATCATGGACTAAATACCATTTTATATATATATATATATATATATATATATATATATATATATATATATATATATATATATATATATATACATATACTATAATATATAATTAAAGTATGTCCTATTAATTTCACCAGCTTGGTCTATATCTCATACCATCACTGCTCTCCCACAGCCTGCTGCTGCTTGCACATCACTGTGCTACTCCTTATCTCTACCCACTCTGCTATTCTCCACCCTGCTTTCTCCAGCACACTACAACCTATAGCACCTTTTCTGCTGCTCTCCCCCTGTATATCTCTGTTCTTCTCTTTCAGCCTAACCTTCCTTCTCTACTTTATTTGGTCACTCTACATCAGTTTCTATAATCTGCTTTGCTCCCTCTTTCCCTGAGGAATACTTGTGAAGTCTCTTTAGTTTTTCTCTATTCACTCCTGCCTCTCACAGTTTTCAGTTGCCATAATTACCTGCTTCTCTGATTGTTTTTATTGGTGTCTCCTCAGTTTCTCAGGGTGTTTGCACTATAGGATTACTCTAACTATATGTAGTGCCTCCCCTCGTTTGTTCCTGACTTTTCCCAGTAGTTATATCGACTCCTTTACTGTTCTCCCATATTGTGGACTGTAGTCTACCTTCTCTTTTCATATTCCCCTCACCATAGTCTTCCATCTATCTGAGTCACTGCATTGTTTCCTCTATGATCTCTTCTTCCCTATTTTACTCTCATAGCCTTACCCACAATGCCTTGCAGCATTTAAAACTCCTCCTGCCACTTCTCTGCACCATCTTTCTCTCTCTCTCTTCCCCCCTGAATCTGTATGTGGAACTGTAGTGTGCAACAGCCAAATTGTTTGAGCATTGTCTGGATTTTTTTGCCTAAGCTACCTGTTTTTCTGCTGCGTATTAACGATAACAGTCACCTAAGCAGTGTAGGTCCTAGGTTATCTTATGTAATGTATCTAGGTGTATAAGTGGGTAAAATCTGCAAAAAACTGGTGAGAATGCCCAGAAGAGCTTGCTGTGAAACAGATTTTATCTCTGCATAACCATTGTATCCAGAACTGTGGTCTTTTTCTAGCCAGTTACAGAGAATTCACAACCGGTTGTATTGTTACTGATTATTACTTCTCAACTGGTTTTATTGTAGTTGACTATTACTTATCAGAGTGCTAGCTCATCTGCCTTTGCCTCTATATTGTTTCATATTGTCTGTTGACTTGGAAATACATATGTGACTACTTTTGCATTTGTAAGGATCACTACATTTATTCTTGCTACATTTCTTTAACTGTGTAGTTGAGACACCATCTCCATATACTGTTATCTTTACTGTTTTACCTGTTAACAACATCTTTACTTTTGTTTAGAAGCTATAACTGTGACTTGACTGCATTTAATTTTTAGTGTAACTGCACATAGGTAGATGCCATTTACTTGCTTATTTCTGCCTATTGTTTGCAGAATGTTTGCATGAATCAGTATTATTATAGCTGTTACATTACTGCTGCACCAGTGGCGGCTTGTGGCTTTGGACTTCAGGACTGCAGCCCCCCCCAGCTGTGTGAAGAAAAAAGAAAAGCACATCTTCTAAAATAAAATATTTTTTAAACTAAGAAACCTGGTTAGCAAAGTCCAGGAACTCAAACTGCGCATGCTCGTTTTTTTTTTTTTTTTCGCTGTCTGCTGGACTGTTTCTGACTATGGGGAGTTCTGCATCAGTGTGTGATGCCCAGAACTCTGTGCGGTAACCGCACAGTAAAGTGGAAGTGGGGCAGACTGCCACGTCTGCAGGCACGTACAGTGATGTGAATGGCAAGGTGACTACTGATTGGTTCTAGCTCTCTTTCTGAAAAAGAGAGCAAGAAACAGTCAGTATTATCAGGCAGTGTGCAGAACAAGACAGGTACTTTTGCCTTTGGTTTTTGCTCTTGCTACTGTACGTACATGCAGGTACACTAGTGCCATTGCTGCCTACTAGCAAATTAATCTATCACACTGAGACTCACTCTATCTGTGATGATGGCAGACTGGTCTGTGTGTGTGACTTTCTTCCCCACCTTTACTTATTTAATGGCTGCAGAAAATTACATTTGTTTTGCCCGGCTCGGCTCCAGTCCTCTTCTCAAGGTAAATGTAAATGGAAAGAAAAAACTGTGATGCGATTTACTTACAGGCTGCAGTTGCCAGTTGTGTATGTATTGTAAACCTAAAGAAACTGCTTACAGTTGTGTATCGGTGATTCGGCAGGAGCAGACTTTACTTATTTAACACAGACAGTCAGGCAGGTTATGTTTGTTTAAACAGCGCTTACTTACTTTAACAGTTGGCAGGAATGTGTTAATGGCCAGCTTTTCATTTTCTGTTTGTCTTGTTTACTTTAATGACAAAAGTGTGTATGCGGACATTCAACTTCTCATTATTGTGTGTGTGTACTTGTAATCCAAGTGCTAGCCTAGGACAAATCAGGTTTATTTATGTGCAACTGACTCTGCTGCTAATTCAAAGGTTTATGAGTTTAGTTGCTGCTAAATTACTTAATAAATGAGATTGTGTTTGATTTTACATATACTGACATAATTTGCACTGAGAACTTAAGACGTTTGATAGTAGTCCTCCTTAGTATACCTAAATGTCTATGGTTTCTTTAATGGAAAGTGCTAATGGCCAGCTTCTCCTTTACTGTTTGCTTTGCTTACTTTGATGGCAGGAGTGTGTGTGTGTGAGGCCAGTTTTTCATACTCTGTGCTTACTTTAATGGTAGGAATGTGCTAACGGCCATCTTCTTCTTATTTACTGTTTGCTTACTTTAACGGCAGGATTGTGCTACATTTGCTGTGTGCAACAGATTCTTTAAATTTAATGGCCGGCTGCTGCAGGCAGGAGTCTGAGCTTTCATTTACTTATGCTTACTTATTGGCTGCAGTTGTGTAATGTGTCAGTAGGAACAGCTTACATTACAAGCCAGTTTTGCATTTACTTATTGTGGTGGCTGTGTTTCTCATTTACTTATTGTGGTGACTTTGCTGTGTGTGTGTGCACTAAGCAGACATGGTCGTTATTGTTGAACTACATTAACTATTTTAGAAAACAAAAAAATAAAACTGTTCCTCTCTTTGTGCTTAGGATTTTATTTATTATCTGTTTTGTTGCCTGCATTCCAGTAATGTTGCTTATAAAGGACAGGGCACTGATGAAGTCCAGCACATATTATGGCAAAAAAGTAGGTCATGTGTCTGATAACTTGAATCAAATCCTCAGAACCTGCCTAAGAAAATCATGACTTTGGAGTGCTAAAGGCTATAGGGTGTAAATGCTTTTTCATTTAAAGAGGACCCCCCCCCCCCGAGTTTTAAGATCTTAGATTCATGCTTATAAATTAAGAAAGAATACACCAGTTACAATGTTCATTACTTCACATACAGTTGACTTAGACTTTGATTTCCATTTTCTAGTAAATGCTTTTTGGCAACCACCAGAATTAAATGTAATAAGGCCTTGCTATGTCTAGGCAATTCAAAACCTGTATACCAGCTCAAAAAAATATTTCCTTAGTTACAACCATTTACTTACCCAGTATTCCTGACAGATTACTCTATAGAGAATGTCTAAAGTCTGTCGGCTCATTACACTCCCAAAACATATGTTCCCAGTTACCTCTTCTTCTTCCCCATTTTCCATTTAATTAAATCTAACCAGCTGATCAACACTGAGCTCAGCATTTTTAATGTATTGTCATAAATTATTACTGAATGGCATATTGAATGTTTAACTGTGCTATCAGTTGCTCTTGTAAATTTTTTTCTCTAGTTTGAGGATGTGTTAAATAGGATCATAGGAGGTTACTAGGCTAATGCCACTGGGGCCCTTACAAGCCTAGCCAAGAGTTTATCCCCAAAAACAAACCTTAGTCAGTACTTGTCGCCACTGTCAATGAGGGATTCTGGTGGAAGTTGGAAAGCAATGTACATGACTGTTAAGTTATATAAGAAAAATCATTAAAGACTGAAGTTAGAAAGTAATTTAAAGGCTCACTGCTGCTTTTCTGCTGTGAGAAACATTTCTGCAGTTTGTTTCCTACCCTCCCTCCCTATTGGTATGGTGTTCTTATAGTTGGTGGCATTGCAGTTGCCCGCCCCTACTGTAAATTTCATCTGGGACCCTCCTCCCAGTCTAGTGTCATTACCTCATTCTACCCAATACAGGGAGAACATTTGAGAAGGCCAATCAGCTTAGTTTCTGCTACTCCTTTCTCTCTTTCCACTTAAAAAAAAAAAAAAAAAAAAAATTCTAAGCTTGTTTCCTGTGGGTAGTCTACTCTGGATATAGGTTTGCTGTGTCCAGGACTATTTGTAGGCTTCTAGGCCCCCAAACCTTTCTGTGTTGGAGGGAAGCCTTCTAGCTTGATTTTGTTTCTTAGAACTAGCCAGTTTTTTGTTTCAGCACTCATCTGTTTTTTGAGCTCAGCACTTGTTCAGAACTTATTGTTAAGCACTAAATAAGCTACAGATTACTACAGCACTCAACCTTCCTCACTGTCTAGAGGAAAACAGTTTCTAGTACTTAACAAATAAGCACCTATCCAGGCATGTCTAAGGGTCATCTCCCAGTGTTTTCTCCTCTCTTCCTGATGAATCTGGGCATCTTGGGGCAATGCAGTAATTGCCTCATGTACACAGACAACTCTCTCCTCCTACCACCCAACACTACAACCTGTGAGAGATGCACTTATATAGCCAAACTGGAAGCAAAGTTCTCTTCACCCAAGACTGGACTAGACAGTCAAGAGGAGAAGGTAAACACTTGCACCACACCACACAGCACATAGTCCCTCAAAACTTACACCACCAAAACACACACATAGAAACACAAAACACACACCTACATTCGCGGAGGCTCTCAGTAAAAACCTGCCCAAGCAACAGGGACCTCCAAAGCAGAAACACAAGCAATCTCCACCCCCCCAACACAACCCAAATGACACATAGCCCACAAACTTAGTGTGCCACTCAACCACAGCCCATAAGGTATAACAACATACCCAACACTCTAGTCATAGGTGACTCCATAGTCAGGCACACTGATGTTCCACTCACCAGGCTAAACAAGGAGAAAGTTACTGTCAGCTGCCTGTCTGGTGCCAGGATCCGCCACATAATGCATGCACTCAGGACACTCAACAACAAGTACAAATATGACTCTGTCATTGCCCATGTTGGTGTGAATATCCTGAGACATACCTCCTTGGACTACATGAAAAGGGACATGGAGGAGCTTTCCGATCTTGTAGCCCAGGCAGGTATGGCCCTAGCCCTGAGTAGCATCCTGCCATCACCCAGAATGATACCACAGTACAAGGACAAAATGATTGACTTCAACAATTGGCTAAGCTTCTGGTGTCATTTTAAGGGAATCCAGTATCTGTCTGCCTGGGATGACATGATCGACAAACCACAATGCTTTGCCAGAGATGGCCTGCACCTGTCGCCCCTGGGATTCCAGATATTGGCTAAGGCTCTAGCCACCCCATATAGTGCCTTTTTTAGACAAGGTTCAAATGACAAATTCACCACCCTAACAGGTACAGGCAAGAAGAATCTGAGGGTATTGCTACTCAATGCTAGAAGTCTAAACCTCAAAATGCACTCACTCGAGGCACTCCTTAAAATGGAGAACATCGACATCTGTGCAGTGACAGAGATCTGGTTCAAGGCTCCAGAGAGTACCCCTGCATTACCAGGCTATAATTCATACCACACCTTTTGGCCACCTAACCTGGACCAAAACACTAAAGGCTGAGGCATGTCCATATTCATTAAGGATATCCACATTTCCAGGCTAGTTGCTCAGCATAATGCATCCAAGATTATCCAAGTGCAACTAACTCTGGGCAAGACCGCAATCCAAATTGTAGCTTGCTACAGATCTCCCACCATGCCCCAGGATTCCCACTCCTCATTTCTTAATACACTGGAAAATTCCAATGCCATGGATCAACTTATCCACACCCCCACCAGGGGCAGCAATATCCTAGACCTGGTTATTACCAACATGGGCAATCGGTGCTCCACACCAGAAGTCAATTCCTCGTTGGTCAGATCCGACCACAAGCTAATCACCCTAAACATCCACATCCCTCCCCTACCCCCCATTAGGGAAACCACAGTAAAAAATTTCTCCAAAGCCAACTTCACACTTCTTAAGACAGAAGTGGAAAACTGCACGACACCCATGCTGATGGACAATAGAGGTATGACTGCTGAATCCTACACAAATGCACTTCATAAGCACTTTCACGAGTGCATGGATCATGCAATCCCTAACAGAACCAAGATGCTATCCTCTAAAAAAACGGAAACCAATCTGGTAGTCCCCTGCCATAAACAAACTCTACAACAGAAGAAAGAAACTGTTGCAAAAAAGAGTAAAATCCCATGACTGGAGAAACTCCCTGGTCAGCCTCAGTAAAAAGCTGAGATCCCTCATAAAATCCTCCAAAGCTAGTTATGAAAACAAAATCACCACTGACTCTAAAGACAACCACAAAGCATTCTATAGCTATGCCAAGAATCTCAATGGCAACACTCAGATCTGCTCTGAGTTACAGCACAATGGCACTAAATATACAAAACCAACTGATATTGCCAACATCCTGGCAGATAGGTTCAGTGCTAACTTTACCCCCCTATCATCCCCTAAAGGGCCCATCTTTATACCAGAAGAATGCAAAGTTCCTGTAATCACGGCTTCACGGGTAAAAAACACACTATCCAAAGCCAAGAACACAGCATCCATGGGACCTGACAACATCCCAGGCTGTGTTCTACATGAACTACAGAATGAACTGGCACCCCACCTAAGTACCATATTCAATCATGTTCAACCATAGCCTCACCTCAGGCTATGTGTCCACTGAATGGCGCATACTGACAGTTATCCCACTCCACAAAGTGGGAGCCAACACAGACCCTAAAAAGTACTGCCCCATTAGCCTAATGAGCCTAGTCTGCAAGGCTATGGAATGTATCATCATGGAACTTATAAACAATGACATTGGTAATCAACAAACTCAGGACCCCACCCAGTTCGGGTTTGTAAAAGGCAGATCATGTCTCCTAAACCTGATAGACTTCTTTGAAGCAGTTACTAAAGCCGTAGATGAGGGTAAGGTGGTTCACACAGCCTATCTAGATCTCGCCAAGGCTTTCAACATCATCCCCCACTCTGGAATTATAGATAAACCTCACTAAACTAGGTATAAATCCCTATGTCACAAGATGGGTTGCCAACTGGCTCACTGACAGAACCCACACTGTGAAAGTAGCAGACTCCAAATCCAACTTCAGACCAGTGACAAGTGGAGTACCACAGGGTTCAGTCCTGGGTCCTCTCCTGTTTGGTATCTACTTCTCTGAAGTACAGGTCAACACAGAAGGTCTTTGGGTAATGAAGTTCACAGATGATTGCAAACTAGGAGCCATAATCAAAACTCCAAGAGATGTGGACATCGTACAAAAGGGCCTTGCTGAGACAGATGCCTGGTGTCAAAGCCATGGCCTCAAGCTCAATGCCAAAAAGTGCATTGTCATCCCTTTTGGTAAAAACTCAGTACCCATGAACTTAACTACGACATAGGCAGTAATCTACTTAACACTGAAAGTGTGATAACAGACCTCGGGACACAGGTGCACAGTAGTCTCTCCTTTGATAATCACATCGCCACAGTAGTCAGGAAATCCTTCTATGTGGCACACCTCATCACAAAAGGTTTCTCATCCAGGAAAAAAGAGGTAATTGTTCCCCTCTACTCGTCACTCATTAGACCCATTATAGAGTACAATGCCCCTTTTGGTATGTACCTCACAAGACATCTACAACAACTGGAAAGGCCACAGAAGTACCTCACAAAGAGGATTACTGGCCTCAAACAGATGCCCTATGCAGACCGTCTGAAAAAACTGCAGCTTTACTCCGTTACATATCGCCTACTCAGAGGCGATCTCTGCCTAACACACAAAGCTATGTCAAACCCAGAGCTTTTAGACATGCTCCACTTAAAGAAATCCCAATACCTACGAGCTACACAGTCTAGGGACCTAAACCTTGTCACCACAATAAACAGAACATGCTGGAGGGATAGATTCCTGTCCCAGAGACTTTCCATACTCTGGAACAAGCTACCTATCTATATCAAACAAAGCTCCTCATTAGCACTCTTCAAGAAAAATCTTGATGATTGGATGGGAGATAGGAAATTCATCCCGGGGATCACTTCTGTGGCTCTGCTCGACAGTGGCACAGAAAAATAATTTTCTTGGGTGTCAAAAGCCAGGGTACCTTTGGCTAGGCTTATATAGGCCCTAGGGCCAATAGCCTAGTACCTACCTATGAACCTGTAATGACAAACATTGGAGTTTCAGGCTTCATATACACTTCAGAAAACTCATGCTAATACAAAACCTGTTATTCTATCAACTTTCAAGTTTGTAAGAAGAGAAATATTTAAAAAAATGTCCCTATTTTTGGTCCTTTGTCCCACTTTTATACATAGTTTTGTCCAGAATTATTGCTCTAAAAGGTTGAGAGGTATACTGCAAGATGTATATTGTTGAATCTGACCTAGGCTAAAATCTGCTCATCGTAAGTAACCTTAAATAAATCCGCACAAGCCTGAGAGATGTTTTATGCTGGCTAATGCAGCTTGAAATACACAGAAGGTGTAACTGGGCTAGGTATACATACAAACATACAGAATGAAACTCTGTGTACTGTAGACTGCAGTGTGAAAGCATATGTGTGCATTGTAAGTAAATGTATGGCAATGTGGATTTTTTACTCCTTTTATCTTAGCAGAGATGTTTGTTATCTCAGTATACTGTTATGTATTTTATTGTTATGTATCTATATCTTTGTTAGTTGGATCTTTTCTCCCCAGGCCTCATTATTAAAGGGTTTTATTGCTCAGTCGGATTTTCCCAGTAATCAAATGCAATACATTAAATTTCCATATAGCAGCTACCTACGCTATATGTTGTCACAGCTTACTCATGTCTTGGAGAGTAATAAAAATGCACAGACCTAGAGCTAGGTTGGAATCTTAAAACTGTCCAATGGAAAGGAAGGGCAAACTACAATGTGTAGCTGACCATGCTATACTGTAAGTAGACAATATGAGACAGAGAATAGTTGGAGTTTTTTGAGTCTGTCCATAAAGGACAAGTGCTTAAGGCCTAAGATCCTCTTTGTGAGGCTCTCTAGTTGTTTTATGTACCCTATCTTCTGTCTGCTCCTTTTGCACTGCCTTCTCAGTTCTTCAAGAAACAGATTCTTCATCAAGGATAATTGTAAACTGTTTTATTGATGCTTAACCCCATCTGTACTGGTTAGCAGTAGCACTGAACATTAAGCTAGTGCCAGTAATTCTGGTATAACAAGGAATATGTGTCCATTTTAGATGATGTTGGGCCAGTTAAGTGATATCATCTTGAAAGTTAGTCATCCACGGTATTTGTATGCCAGTGAGGTGAGAGTATGTTGGTTTGGACATGTGCTGAGGAAGGGATAATGGGTATATTGGGAAAAGTATGATAAGGATGAAGTTGCCGAGCAAGAGAAAAAGAGGAAGGCCTAAGATAAGGTTTATGGATGTGATGAGAAAGGACATGTAGGTGGTTGGTGTGACAGGGCAAGATGCAGGGGACAGGCAGAAATTAGAAACTTATCCGCTGTGGCAACCCCTAACAGGAACAGCTGAAAGAGAAGACCACAAGCACTTATTTGGAACCAGGTGGGGTCATGTCAATAGTGTTTGCTTGGGAAACTTTAAAACTGTCCCTTTTGAGCCTCCATGAAAGGGGGGGGGGTCCAGTATGACCCGATGTGTTCCAGACCAGACCACAGCATCTCATCAGGTGCAAAAACAGAGTATGAAGTACTGTTTGCAGCATACCGCAGAGGTACATCTTCAGCCTGTATATACATGTAACAATGTGTGCTGTGTAGAGTATTTAGCATGTGCCATATTGACTTGAGCATTTATTTCATAGCCCCACCTCTTTTTAGTTGACCACACCCCTTCCCATTGGCCCCACCCATTTAGCTGTCTCCTGCAGCCCCCCCTTTGATGTGAAGTCACCAGCCGCCACTGTGCTGCACCATTTATTTTACTGTTACTGCACCTTTTTCTCTGTAATCACTGCTGTGTCTATGACTCTCTGCACCTTTATTTCCACATCTGTTGTCTCAAGAACTAACCTGCATCCACCCCCTTTCGCATGATTCAGAGGCCCGCCCATACACTCAACTATGAGACTTCTTTCATGCATAGCTCATACTAGCAAGCAAATCCATTCACTCACTCCCACTGAAATTCTACCCCCAACCATACACACTCATTCTTGCTATTTACTCATACTGGTGGTCTCCCTGTATCCTAGCCCCTCTACTCTCTCTCTCTCTTTTTCAGGTTAACAGTAGCTACACCACCAAGACCACAGACCTTACCCTGCCTGGAACTACCTGAACTACAGTCCCATTGATGGTGCTTCTCACCTATTATATATAACTAAAGTATGTCCCATTAATTGCACCAGCTTGGTGTATATCTCATACCATCACTGCTCTCCCACAGCCTGCTGCTGCTTGCACATCACTGTGCTACTCCTTATCTCTACCCACTCTGCTATTTTCCACCCTGCTTTCTCCAGCACACTACAACCTATAGCACCTTTTCTGCTGCTCTCCCCCTGTATATCTCTGTTCTTCTCTTTCAGCCTAACCTTCCTTCTCTACTTTATTCTGTTGTCCTACATGAGTTTCTATACTCTTCTCTGCTACCTCTTTCCCTGAGGAATACTCAAGACATCTCTCTAGTCTTTCTGTCTCCCCTCCTTCCTCTCACAGTCCTCAGTTGCCATAATTACCTGTTTCTCTGATTCTTTTTATTGGTGATTCCTGAGTTTCACCACGTGTTTGTACTATAGGATTACTCTAACTATATGTAGTGCCTCCCCTCGTTTGTTCCTGTGTTTTCCCAGTAGTTATATCAACTGCTTTACTGCTCTCTCATACTGTGAACTGTAGTTCAGCTTGTGCTTTCATACTCCCCTCCCAATAGTCTGCAGTCTATCTGTGTCACTACATTTTTTTCTTCTCTGATCCTTTTTTCCCTATTTTACTCTCGTAGCCTTGCTCATAATGCCTTGCAGGATTTACAACTTCTCCCACCACTTCTCTGCCCCATCTTTCTCTCTCTTTCCCCATGAATCTGTACACGAAACTGTGGTGTGCAACAGCTGAATTGTTTGAGCATTTTCTTTTTCTTTTTTTCCTAACCTACCTGTATTTCTGCTGCATATTAAAGGTAACAGTTGCCTAAGCAGTGTAGGTCCTAAGTTGTCTTATGTAATGTCTCACAGTTCGAATAAGTCACTAAACTCTGCAGGAAGCTGGTGAGAACACCCAGGTGACCTTCCTGTGAAACAAACTTTATTTCTGCATAACCATTGTTTCCAGAGCTGTGGTCCTTTTCTAGCCATTTACAGAGACTTTGCAAATGGTTGTATTGTTTCTGATTATTATTTCTAAACTGGTCGACTGCTGCTTATCACAGTGCTAGTTCATCTGCCTTTGTCTCTGTTGTTTCATATTGTGCAACAAAAGATGAGTGAACTAGCATGCAGGCAAATCCAGTGATACACCAGCTGAGTCCAAAATGAAAAGAAATCACTAGAAACCAGGGCAGAGTGAGGTAAAATTCTTTAATAATTCCAAATAATTTTCCAGGAACAGAGAGTGAACTGAAGTCCTTTAATGATTCCAACCAATTTCAAGATACACAAGTAAACACTTTCGCCAAGAGGGCTTCCTCAGGCACATAAATCAACTAACAAAGGCTAGTGCATGGTTTACATACAGGGTAAAAGTCACGTGCCTAAGTTAATAGGCAATTAAAAGTCAATCTAGTTGGCTTCGGGTTTTCTTTTATTAAATTTATTATGGAGTGTAATGACAAAAGAATATGTATGTTGTTAACTGAATTGGACGAGTTGAATGATAGTATTGTACATGATTTATTGTATGAAGAATATGAAATGTACTATGAATCGCAGTTCAATTGGGTAGCAGGGGTCATAGACAAACAATTTGAACGCAAATGCAACAAATTGAACCGTGATTTAGAGCAATATAAAAAGGGTAATGTGTACAGGTGGGAAAAGAGTAGTAACAATTATCAATATGATAAGTCTAAGGTATTTAAAAGGAAGGGGAATGTTGGGGGAGACACATACAATAATCAGAGACCAAGGGTGTTTAACCAACACAGGGGCAATTATTATGACTTTAATAATTATGAGAAACAATCAAATGGTCAAGCCAAGATTTTTTAGAGAGGGAACAAGATTGGGAAGGGGACCAAAGGAGGTACCGACAAGGAAGGGAACAGTATGTGGGGGGAGGGGGGGACAACAAAATACACACAAGGGTCTCTCCCCTTGAACACTTTCACCTTGAACATACTCCCAAATATTGTTAAGGTTAATGAAATTATAAGTTCATATGATAATTTTTATATTTATAATTACACTGATGTGACACTTAAAAAAGAACATTTTACCCTGTTTTCTAAGGGGATGAAGTTCATTCCTCAAGGGACATTCAACTTGGTAGACAGTATAGTTGACATAAAGAAGTATGTTAGAAAATTAAACCTAAGTGTGAAATATGATGGTACTAAATATATATCTAAAGAGTTTGGCATTAAAAGTACTTACACGCCACCCCTGAATAGTTTGCTGGATACTTTTGAGAAGCTTGTAATTAGTGATTTATACAAGTATAGCAAACGTAGTAAGAATAGTATGAGATTTAATTTAACTAAGGAAGAATACGATATATTGAAGGAGTTACAGAGGGACAACAGGATCCAGATTATGAAACCGGACAAGGGGGGGCGGGGTGGTACTGTATTATGCAAGTGATTATAAAACAAAATTATGGGATTGCTGCTCAACTCTGGTAAATACAAGATTTCTTCAAGGAATGAAGTACATATAGGGTACCACAAAGTGGACATGATGTTAGAGGACTTATTATTGGAAGAAAGGATAGGAAATGACTTATATAAGTTTTTGAAAGTTGAAAACCCCATTATAGGGACCATTGTAGGCATTCCTAAAGTCCACAAGGACTTACATGACCCACCATTCAGGCCTATTATTTCAGGAAGTCAGGCTAAGACCTTTCCTTTTGGTAGGGTTATAGATAAATGGCTTAAACCTACATTAAGGAAAATACCACACTTGGTGTGTGATTCGTGGGACTTCCTTGGCAGATTACAACCAGAGTTGGCTAAAGGGGTTGAATGGTTAGTGACCATTGATGTCATTGATCTTTTTTCCAGTATACCTAAAGAGGAAGGTTTAATCAGATTTCATGAAAGTATTCACAGTCTTGGTGTGACATCTGGAGACAAAAATGTATTGATTTTGGAGTTTATGGAGACTGTCTTAGCACACAATTATATTTATTACAAAGGGGAATACCACCAGCAGATTAAGGGAGTAGCGATGGGGGCCGCTTGTGCCCCCATATATGCTAACTTGGTGGTATTCGATTGGGAAAAGGAGCATATTTTCAAATCTGAGTGGTACAAGTATGTCACATGTTACCTTCGCTTTTTGGACGACATTTTTTTACTTTGGAAGGGCAATAGTGATGAGTTAGATCAGTTTTGTGTGTATCTAAACTCGTGCAGTGAGAACTTTAAATTCACTTTTAATATGGATAGGGTCACCATTCCCTATTTGGATGTGAGAATTACTATACAGGATGGGAAATTTAAATCAAATATATATAGGAAAAATACTTTTAGTAATTCCTATTTGCATTTTTCCAGTAACCATCCTTGGGCCCAGAAAAGAAACATTATAAAAGGGCAATGCATCCGGGTGGCACGGATGACCTCCAAAGCCAATGAAGTAGAGGAGGAAATGAGGAAGGTAAGGAACTTTTTTAGGGAGAGAGGATACCCTATGGACATGATAGATGACGTAAGTGAGTATGTGAGGAAGGAATGGAGAGTCAAGTACAAGCCCTTACTAGGAAATAGGTTTGGTTCAGGGACAGGACCCGAAGTTATTACAACTGATAATGAGGTGGACAGTAGTAAATTTAGGAGAGCATGTATTATACAGCATTCTATACATAGTAGAGACATAAAAGACATTGTGCAGAGGAATTGGACAGTATTGAATGCTGACAGTGACGTATTGAGAATAGTGGGGAAAGAGCCCAATTTTGTTTATAAGAATGGTTCCAACATGAAGTTTTTGCTGGAAAGGAAGTATGATACGAACACAGGTAGCATTTGTATGGGAACAAAAAAATGCGGAACATGTCAGCAATGTCAATATATATATGAAGGTACAACTGTTTCCTTACAAAATTATAATAAAGTGAAAATTAGTTTTTGTAAAGGGAATTGTAGGACAAAAAATTTAGTGTATCTGGCTATGTGTACCAACTGTCCATGTTATTATGTAGGCAAAACCATCAGATGCCTGCGTAATAGAATTTATGATCATTATTACAGCATTAGGAAAAATGATGAGAATAATGCCCTTTGGAAACACTTGAAAAACAGTAAGGAATGCTCGACATTTAAATTTGGCATTTTGGAATTGATAAAGGACAATGTGAGAGGGGGTGATACCAAAAAGATAGTTAGTGACAAGGAAGTCAGGTGGCAAATCAGACTTAATGCCTCCGTGTACCCGGGAATAAATGACCATATTTCCATTAAACCAATATTGGATAACTCCGGGTAACTAATGTTATATGAGTATATGTACAATGAGTAAGAGTCTGTTATGACAATGTATGATTAATTAAAATGATATGTATTGTGGATATGCGAAGTATTATTATGTGTAACATGAAATGAGTTTTTATAAGTTGGTATGTTTTTTTTAAATAAGTGTATAGTTTGTATATTTAATTGTTTTGTAATTTATAGGGGAAGTTAGAATGAAGGTTTTAAGTGAGTGTTCAGCACTTTTAATTAATTTTTTAAAAAAATTTGAAAAGTATGTCAGGTGGTTATTGAATGAGTGTCATGTGATGTGAAAAGCATATATAAGTGATTTAAGTGTAACTAATAGTGTTCTGATGAAGTCATGGAGTGATGAAAGCGCTTAACGTCTGTTTTGTGTTTCAAGAATAAATTCTAGTATTAACTTGACGACTGGGTTTTGAACTTCTGTCTTTTGTGCTGAACGCATTGTGCCTTAGGAACTGGAGAGTGTTTTTTAATTTTTTACTTTGTGGACTGTTCCTAGTGATCGGATTTATTCAATCTAGTTAAAGAAGTACCAAGAAAAAACATTGTTATGACATATTATGATAAAATCTTGGAACTATACATTTAAAAATTATATTAATAAATACATATGCTTGTGTATAAAACAGTCATTAGTATGCATAAACATTACATTAATGAAAGTCACATTAATAAGCATGTCTGTGTCTGTATATATATATATATATATATATATATATATATATATATCTATGCATGTATATATATATATATATATATATATATATATATATATATATATATATATATATATATATATATATATATATATATATATATAAAATAGAAAATATGCATATAAAATAGATGCAGTCAGATAATACAGCCTAAAATATGGAGTTAAACCTACACAAATTCATGGTTAGCTTTATGTATCAGTTTTAGAGAGACTACGCCATTTAGCCCTGGGATGACATGGGCCCTGAATCATAAAATCCAATTTAGTTCTTCTGTCTCAGTCCTAAGGATTACATTGTCACCTCTTATGTTCTCAAATAGAACTTTTAAAATAAAAAAAAAATAAAGAGGGTCCCTTTTCAAGCTTATGTTTGCATAAAGCATTAGTGGGTATATGTCTGTTAATTTCTGAGAGGTGACTAGATATACAATCTTTGAATTTTTGATTAGTTTTTCCTATATAGAATGAATTACAATAAGAGCATGTTGCTAGGCACCATGTTTCTTGTGTTACAGTTTCCATAGGCTCGGATTGCAAAATCTGTGGCTGTGACTGGTTGCACTATTATTTTTCTTGTGTCAGTATATTTACAAAACATTAAGCAAGTTCAAGAGGAAAAGTAGTCACGCCAAAACCACTAAACAAAAAAGAGCACTGGATAGCCATTTCCACCATGAATACACTTTATTATTGCACAGCAAGCCACAGCACAAGAAACAGGATTAATGCTGACACACAACCAGTTCGTTTTTGTCTCACCACTTCATCAGATAAAACAAACCCCACACCTTCCTCTTATATACCCTTACCAAGGAACGATTAAACAATTAAACAATTAAAAATAAAACCCTCCAGTTCATTTAACCCTTCATTGACCTAATTACAGTGTTACACATGTAAAAAGTTCCTAACATTCACTTTGTAATATTAAAATACATACAAATACATCCAATAAGTGTTTTAAATATTTTAAATAAATATGTAATGTAAATAAATAATAAATTTAAAATATATAAATTACCTACATAAATAAATAGATGCAAACATATTGCTAAAAATGTTAAAAATGGATGCAGCATGTGACTAAAACACAGGGGTATGATATATAAGTCTAAAGCTTAGCTGCTCTTAACTTCAAGATAGGGGCGAGGGAGATCATCTCATTCAAGCGCGGCCACCTACTGGCTTCTAACACCAGTTCACAGTACACTTCTCGGTATTCCAACTTAGTCTTCCACGGTCCACCCCTTTTATCCATAGGCACCTCATCCACCACAAAAAATGTAAAAAAAAGCAGCTTCACATGTCTGGGCATGTTTGTATAAGGCATTTTTAATGTAACCCCTCTTAATATCATAAAGGTGTTCATATGTCCTTCTCTTTAAATACCTTTCGGTTTTACCTATGTAAAATGCCTCACAATTCCTGCACATCGCAATGTAGACAAGGCCTTTACTATTACAATTGTAATGTGACTTAGATCGTATATATTTGCCCCTGCTACTTATAAATATTTCTGAAATATTAGATATAAAAAGACACTGTTGGCATGTTCCGCACTTGAACCCAACCTTCTTGTTGACTAACTCCCCATGTTTATTCTCTAAAAGGTCTTTGACATTTCTACCTTTCCTATAAATACATTTCAGAGGAACATCAAATCTTAAGTTCAGGTCTGATAACTTGGAAAACTTATCCCATTCCTTTTGAACTAAATCCCTAATAATATAGGAATCCCCATTGTAATATGAAATAAAGGCATTCCTGTATTCACCATCTACACTGGTATCAGTATTCCCCTTTTCTACTGTGACTGAATCTTTTGAACATAAAATAGGTGCAAATCTGTCTTTCCTTACTAGGAGGTTGCATGTTGACTACTCTTGTATGTGATCTTGCGACTGTCTCTTTTTCTGAACCATGTATTGGCTACTATCAAGCCATTTGCCCAACAGAAGTCTAGAAGGGCTTCTCCTTCTTTATTCCTTTTACCCCACCCATGTGGACCCAGGCAGTCTCATTATCAACACCAATTCATGTTCTCCTGCTTTATCTAATAGGTCCTGCAGCTGCTGTCTGAATGCACTCTTTTCCTCACTATCATAGGATTATGAATATTGCCCTATCATTACACTGGAGTCTGACTGCCATGAGTTTGTCGTTAATTCTGGTGATATCCCTTACTGCCTTCTGAAGCCTCTCTCTCACCACAATCCCTACACCATTTTTAGCCTGCCCTCCACCTGAGTAGTAGTCTCTGGATCCCAAGCCAAGTGGCTTTGCTGCACGCCCTTCCATCTCATCTCTTGGATACACAGGATGTCCAGTCTCATCCATATCATCATGTCATCCACTTCCAAGCTGCATCTTGTCAGTGAAACTACATAGCAATTCTCAGTTTATGTTTGACTATCCCAGGTAACCCACACTGGGCAACTAGACACCAGCCAGTCAGCAGCTTGTGGGTCAGAGTAGGCTTGTTCCTCAACCCACTTATCACCAGTAACTACCCATGCCCATTTTTGGTGACATTAGTCAACATGACTGAATCACCTAGAGACATATTTTACACCATTGAGTGGCTAACTCTGCCAGGGGATGCAGTCTGTGATCCGTGTTCTCCTATCTTGAGGATACTGTGCACCACAGCAGATTCCCAAAGCAGTTGGTCTGTACAACTCTTTCCCCTATAGGGCACCATGTAGAGTCTGTGCTGCTGCCCATAGATCCATTCATTGGTGAGTTTGAGATGGAAACACCCAGCATGTTTTTCGGACATGGGAGAAACCTCATGGAGACACAGGGAGAACATGCAAACTCCAAAAAGGAATCGGTCGGAGGTCAAAATCGAACCTTGCGCATGGGAGACAAAGACCTTAACTACTAAGCCTTCTGTTCTCCTCAATTAATGGTTTAAAAACCCTAATGGTTTGCTTTACAATCCCATCCATGACTGAGTACTTAAGTATTATTCACTCTAGCATTACATATGCTTTGTTTGCCCTTCTGCAGCCTTATGGCAGAAGTGTGTAGCCCAGGACCTATCTGAGTTGGGTATTATTGGAATAAGGCTCAGTTTTGGGCTTTCCAATTGGATAGTTGTCTTAAACTGTTTAACTTCACTTGTATTTAATCACCACGTTTATGTGATTTTGCGATCAGTTTGGAGGAGCTGCTCCAAGTTTGGTGAGCTTAGCCAGAGATCTAGAGTGAATCTGAACTAAATCCAAGACATCCACAGTGTTTAAGAAAAAATAAATAAGTGTATTCTAAGCTTGCATTGCACTTTTTGGAGCTGCATTTTGAGTAATTGCTGCTTTATTTTTTGCTGCTTCTACTGTTGTGGCTATGTTTTTCTCCACTTTGAATTTCTAGTACTTATGTATTTTATAGCATAGGTTAGAATTCAGACTTGCTGAATCTAGGCTGATTGGTATTAATTTTTCACTAAAAATTAGCTGTCCCATGGCCCTCCTGCACCCTTGTGGCAGAAGTGAGTAGCCCAGGACCCATCTGAGTTGTAGATTGTTGAAATAAGGCTCATTCTGGTATTTTCTGATTGGTTAGTTTATGTTAAAACTGTTTCATTTCACTTGTATTTAAGCACTGCATTTGTGTGAAGCTGTGCATTGTGCAACAGGGTCTATTGCTGCTGTGTATAGATGCAAACACTTAAAAACTCAATTTTCCCCTTGATATCAGCTAAAGAACCCTCCTTAACTCCACTGCCTCTCTGTGTGCGATAGAGTTGTGCATTGCTACCCAGTGAGCAACATAGCTGTACATTCTGAGATGCTGACACATTCTTCACCCCCTTAGCACTCTACAGAATAGCTGCCTTTGTCAGACTCACAAACAAACCCTAGTCCATCTAGCCTATTGTCACTAGTTACTACAATATACACCTGTCATAATGGATGGTCAGTTTCCCACCATTTCTCCAGCCAGCCTGATTGACATGGGCAACCTAAGGCAATGTGGCAATTGCTTCATGTATACTGACAGTCACTTGCTCCAAAAGCAAACAAATACAGTATGTGAGAGATGTAACTATACCATGAAATTAGAATCAGTCCTTTCACATTACAATAAACAAGACATACAGCAGGTTGTCAGCATACACAACTCCCCTCTCACAAGTTTAAGGTCAAGACACATAAACCCACATTTGTGGAGGTACTCACTAAGAGCCTTCCAAACGACCAGAGACCTCCCAAGTGCAAACAACATACACATACTGGTACATGAACAGAATCCACCACTGCACATAACAACACACATATCAGTGTCTCAGTAATGAAACCCAAATGCAAAACACCTCAAAACCACATGTTCTGGTCATAGATGACTCAATAGTGAGATACACAGATGTCCCCCTCAGCAGGTTGAACAGGAAGAAGGTCAAAGTCAGCTGCCTGTCAGGTGGCAGGATCCGTCATATCATACACACACTCAAGTCACTCAGCAACAATTACTGTCATGACTTTGTCATAGTACATGTTGGTGTGAATGACTTGAGATGTACCTCTGTGGGATGTATGAAGACAGACATGACCGAACTCTCAGATTATATGTCTCAGGCTGGTATGTCCCTAGCTCTAAGCAGCATTTTACCTTCACCTAGGATGATGCCACAATAGAGACAAAAAATGATTGATTTAAATAATTGGCTTAGCTTCTAGTGTCACCCCAGGGGAATCCATTATCTGTCTACCTGGGAAAACATGGTTGACAGTCCGTGCTGCTTTGCCAGAGATGGCCTTTACTTGTCTCCTGAAGGCTTTCTGATAGTGGCAAAGATTCTTGCTTTCCTCACAGTGCCTTTTTTAGGCAATGTCCAAATAACAAAATTTTTGATGTAAAGAAATCCACTGAGAACAATCTCAGGGTCATCCTGCTTAGTGCTAGGAGCTTAAACAGTAAACTGCACTCCCTGTAAGTACTCCTCACCTTGGAAGATGCTGACATTTCTGCATTCACTGAGATTTGGTTCAAGGCTACTGAGTGCACCCCGGCCGTACAAGGCTTCAATGCCTTTCACTTGTTCAGACACCAAAATGAACATGAAAGAACCAAAGGTGGAGGTGTATCCATCTTCATTAAATCCAAATACACCTTGAGTCTGGTTAAACAGGATTACTGTCTTGAGCTACTCCAGGTCTAATTAATTATAGATAAAATGCCCTTCCACATCATCTCCACTTACCTGTACTTGCTAGAGTTGCTCAGTATGCAGCCAAACATCTTGGTCATGGGAGATTTCAACTTTCCTTCCATCATTTGTGTGATTTACATGAGCACAAACATGTTCACTTCAAGATTTCTGGACTTTTTAAATTCAAATGCCTTTGAATAGTTAGTCCATGTCCCCACAAGGAGATTAAATGTCCTGGAACTAGTGGTCAACAACATGGGGAGGTCACTGTACTACCCTCTGTGTGTTACCCTCCCTGGTAAGGTCAGACCATAAATCTGTCTTATTTGAAGTAGAGATCAAACCTGACACCCCCACAGAAGTAAAAAACTGAAAAATTTCTCCAAAGCAAACTATTGCCTACTAATCGATGGTATAAAAAGTGTCAAAACCCCTGCCAACATAGCCAACTATTACTCCTATGCAGAGGAATATACAAATGCCCTATATAACCACTTAAAAAATGCATTGACTCATATGTACCTAACAGGAACAAAACTAGGTCTTCCCAAAAAACAAGCCACCCTGGTGGACTGTAAGTATAAATCAGTTCAACAACAAAAGAAAGAAACTGATATCTAAGAATAGGAGGGAACTTACTCAACAGGTGAAGAATACCCTCTACAGCTTGAACAAGCAAATCAGATATCTTGACAAGTCCTGTAAGGCTAGCTACAAGACTAAATTAGCATCCCTAGCTAAAGACAATGATAAGACATTCTTTAACTATGTCCACCACCTAAAAGGGAATGTCCAGCTGTGTACCGAACTTATAGTGGATGGTAAAACTCTTACTGAACCTGAGGAAATTGCCAACCTGCTAGCTTACAGATTTGGCAATAACTTCACCTCCCTGTCTCCAACAGACATACCCCAAAGCATTCCTAACACCAGCACCCCACAAGTATCTCAAAAGAACACGTCCTACAAGCGCTCTCCAAGGCCAAAAACACAGTATCTCTGGGACCAGATAACAAACCAGGCTGCCTACTAAACAATCTAAAACAAGACTTAGTAGAACTGCTTGGCACCCTCTTTAACCATACCCTGAGAACTGGCTTTGTCCCAGCAGAGTGGAGAACAGCAACAGTAATCCCCTAGCACAAAGGGGGTCCATCAACTGACCCTGGGAACTATCAACCCATAAGCCCAACCAGCCTTATCTGCAAGGCTATGAAAAGAATCGCTATGGACCTTACCCACAAGGAAATAGGCAACCTTCAGTCTCTTGACCTAACCCAGTTTGGTTTTGTAAAGGGTAGATCTTGCTTATTAAACCTAGAGGACTTATTTGAGAATGTCAGTAAAGCCCTGGATGAGGACAAAACAGTACATACCACCTATCTTGATTTAGCCAAGGCCTTTGATACAATCCTCCATTCAGGTATCATAGAGAAACTCTCCTATCTGGTATTGACCCATACATTACTAGATGGGTAGTTAAGTTGCTCACTGACAGAATGCAGACTGTCAATGTTGGGGTGTCCACCTCCACCAGTAGACCAGTTACCAGTGGAGTACCAAAATCTGGGCTGGGCCTTCTACTGTTTGGAATCTATTTCTCTGAAATCTAGGTGAAGGTAGATGGCCTGTGGCTTACCAAGTTTGCAGATTACTGTAAACTGGGTGCAATTATAGAATCCCCAACAATGTTAACATATTACACAAAGGGCTGACACAGAGAAATGATTGTACCAAACTCATGGACTAAAACTGAATGCAAAAAAAATGCCTCATTATCCAGTATGTCAAAGTAGTCCCTGCTAAATATAATATAGATACCACCCCTCTAAACTCAAAGTAAGTGGTGTGAGACTTCAGAACACAGGTTGATAGCAATCTAAACCATGTGTCCATAGTGGTAAGAAAAGTATTCTAAATTGCACATCTCATAAATTAGGGTATCACATCCAAGACTAGGGTGGTCATTGCCTCTCTGTACTTGACCCTTATCAGACCACTAATTGAGTACAATGCTCACCTGCAACAACTGCAGAGACCACAGAGGTTTCTGACCAAGAGAATCCAGGACCTCTAAAACATGACATAAATGGAAAGACTGAAAGCCCTGTTACTGTACTCTGTATCATATAGGCTGGTGAGAGGTGACCTGTGTCTGGCTTACACAGCAGTCTTGGACCCTGCCCTAACAAAAGTTCTACATATCCGCAAATCAAATGGGGCAAGAATAACTCACTCCAGGGATCTCAACCTAGCCTGTGACATAAACAGAACATGCTGGAGAGACATATATATATCTCAGGAACTGCCACTCCTGTGGAATAAGCTCCTACTCCAGGTGAATCAGAGCTCCTCAATGACCCTATTCAAACACAACCTGGACAACTGTTATGGGTAACTGTAAATTCAACTCAGAGGTGGCACCTATGTCACTCGTGTACAGGGGCAGTCGGTGTTGATAACAAAATCGCTCTGCTAGCAATGATCATATAACTATGCTCAATAAGGGTACTTGGATTTTTATATGGCTAGGCTTGTAAAGGCCCTAGGGTCATTAGCCTAGTAAACTACTATGCACCTATGAACCTATCTAACACATTATTCAGCTCCTAATGTCACTTTCCAACTAAACTATCCTGAAGTGCCCATGGCTCACTCTGTTTTTGCATATATGAAGAATGTAGTCCTTCAATAAATACTTAAATACCTTCAAGTTAGCTACTATTGTTTTGCTACTTGCCCAGTTTTCTTGCAGTATTATGTCGTTTACTCTCTTAACATCTCTTCTTTTTATCATTTAAAGATAAGGAGTTCTGTTCTCCATCCTGATTGAATTTCCTCTCCTTTCAGGTCAGCTATACTCTAAACCACAAGGCAGTCACCTGATCTTACACTAGTAAGATTTCAGCTTTGTTAATTGGGATCAGCCAGAAAAAAAATCTTCTGGAATTCCAGGTCATAGGGTCAGTGCAATGAGAGGTGTTTCCTTTCAAGAGGGATTTTGTCTATGAAATGGCATTGTGCTATACTGAAGCTATTTTCCCCAATTGTATTTCATCCATGTTTCCTCAATGTGCAGGAAAACCTTACAATCCAACTTATTCGATTCTTGAAAGTTCCTGGAAAGAAGTAATTCCCCTACAATAATAACATTTTCGCACACAATCTCTACAATTTATCTGTGATGTTTCCTTCATCTGCCATCACACTGTGCTTTGAAACAAAGATATGACCTCTGATTTCACAGAAGAAGCAAATGCAGTGAGAGCACATCTCCTCTACTGTCTTAACATCTCAGAAAGGTTAGTTTAATTTGAATTCTTGGAGCAATGCTACAAGAAACTTTAATTACTCTTTTAAAATTCCTTCAGACTGCCTGTAAGCTTGCAGTAATATGTTCAGACTTTGCAAGCACAGAAGTAGGAACAATCCTATCTGCTATCCGAACTTTTGACATTACTCAGTGTAACAACAGTCCACTTACCACAGAAAATAAAAACGCAGAAGCATCACAGCTATTAAAATCACCCTCAGTGGGGTGATAATTGGAATATCAGATGTCAGTCACCCTACAGTGCAATTGTAAGAAGGCAAGAGCATACACAACAGAAAAATCCCCCCCCCCCCCCAAGTGGCTATATTTTGAAAATTTATTGTCAAACAAAACCGACATATTCTAAAAATAAAATATGAACATATTAATTTATCACCTATATATATATATAGCAAATAAAGCTTACACAGCTGCTACATAACAAACTCAACAAACCCAAAAACAATGCATACCGTTTTTAATAATGGAAAGTAATCCTGTTTAAATCAAAAACAATCTAAACCAAAAGGGCCACACTTACGAAGCAGTAGACACCAAAGGAAGTAAGGCATGTACCTGTCCATCTGTTAGCATTATTTGCTATAATCTGCTTTCACTTTCTTAATTCAAAAATTGAATATAGCTCTAATAATTATTAAACTCGCTCCAAATGTAAACATCATATCGTATAGTATGCCAGATCTATTATAGAATGCAAATTAAAAGACTGAACACTGACACCCATATCTCCTCCTTCCACTATGGATAAATAATTTTCCAAAGTCAGTGCTATAACATAACTTACAGAACCTTTGATTAGTCTGAATGTGCCATCTGACCTTAAGTATTCCATCCCACTAATATCTAATATGTTATAATAAAAGTCATTAAGGCATAAAGGATGAAATCGCCATTTTCCTATACTAAATGTATTAGGAACTTGTAGTAATGGTACTATACTCTGATACTAATATTATGATACACACCTAGCTCTGCAAAATGTCAAAGTACCAACCTTTTCCCTTCTACAAATGCATGAATTCAGCACAACTGTACCATACACAAGGCATTATGGTTAAAAAAAATACAGTGAAGTGGATTTCACATATTACCACAATGCCTGTGAGAGAACACACAAGCTAAAAGCAAAATAGTGCACATCTTGGCCACTCCATTCTTATACAACTAATCGAAACACTGCAGAAGGTGTTTCCACTGTAAACCAGTTAATCAGTGCTTCATCATTACCTTTACCTCCAGCTGTTCTGTCTCATTTACAAGTAGTGTGTGGTGGTGAATTCTATGTCACTATCCCCCTCTACAGTGACATCCAGGTCAACAAATGAAAAAAGTCTGTTCAGGGGAACCACTGATGGTGAGTATGGGATCTCATCCCTTTTGGAGGTAGGGTAGTGAATTAAATCCAAATCACTGGCTGCTGTTTGGAGAGTAAAAGCTTGTTTTCATTCAGATATTTTGATAGGGGACCCAGATGAGGAACACTCCTTTTGTTTGATGTTGGGAGCAGTTGGGGTGAAGCTCTATGTTGCTGTACCTACTCAGGTAATTTGTTTGATATTGTGAGAATAGAAATTGCAAGTCCTGGAATAGCAAGACTGAAGGAGCAGAAATGTGGACTTGTGTATATCTCATCTAAGATTGCTTTTTTTAAAATATTTCTTTTTCTCAGAGTTATGTCATTCTCAAAGTTTGTATTCATAAATTTGAAGGTATAAAGCCTGTACTCCCCTCTAACAGTCAAATATTTTATAAAGTATAATTGCAGCAAACATAGAATGTACTTTATGTGCCAAAAGAAGAGCACAAAAACACTGTTGCCTTAAACCAATGTATATTCAGGATCAACGTTTATTATTGTCTAGCTGTTTTGCATGTTGTTTCACATCCCCTGGATTTCTTCAGTACTTCATGCCACTGCAGGTGGTTAAGAAAGCTTATAATAAAATACCCGAGAATATTTTATTTTACTGTTATGGTCAACCAGTGACCTTTTCAACATTCACATATGTATATATAATCAGGAATGCCTTTAACTCCACCTTCTCCAAACCCTTAGAAAGCCTGATTACACAGAGACTATTGTTTCATGATTAACTTTCAATGTCATTCATTTTAAGCACTGAACTTTTGCTTTATAACTACAGCTCTTCAGTCTGTAAAGAGTGGGTCATTGTTAGAGTTTTCTGTTCCAAGGAGGTCACCAACCATTCTCAAGCTGCTGATTTATTGTGTCCAGCTGCTTTCAGTTGCATTTTTCCATCTACTTCAGAGTTCTTGTATCCTGCAGAGCTTCCTTTAATGTAAGTGTGAAGCAGTTTGCAGACACTTGGACACTGTCTACCTCCTTCTTTTTCTTTTTTTTTCTTTTTTGTTAACTGTTATTAAGGACATTTTGGCCTTGGATTCAGAGACAATGTTCCCCTCATCTCATACTACCTTAGACTGCTGCACCCTGATGACTGTAACAGTCACAGAAACACAATATGCATATTGAACTAAGACTCCTGTTCAATGAGATTAATACCATCAAATCAAAAAATGCATACATTTACAACTTATTTTTCTGTGGAGAGCATGAGATGTGAAAAATAATGTATCTCACTATGGACATGCCTCCAGGTGTAGCCCCAAAGCTGGTTAAATTCTGAGTATACTATTTGAAAATGATTCTTTTGGAATCACCAGACACATTCAACAGTCTAATAATTCCCTGCATCCAAGTGCGTCATCACTTTATTGGATACTCCCTCATTGGTATGCACCAGTGCTGGCCAATGCCCACAGCTTTCAGGTACCACCTTACTCCCAAGCATAAATTGTTTTGGAATATAGCAGGGTGTATATAATGCATTACAGTGTGTGTAGACTCTAAATAGTGTTATACAACTTTTAACAGAGATGGTTTGGCAATGAAAGATGACTTGTGAACTTACATTTAAGTTACACAAATATTGCATTTCTTCACTAGATCTGCAATGTTTTAGTGAGTTGTACACAGTTTCCAATTTAAAGTTCGATGTGACAGAAAAGATGGAAATGGGCCAGAAATGACACTTGCAAAAGACCATTTCTAGCCTACAGCTATGGGAAAGATTAGACACAATAATACATCCATGCTATGCTGCATAGTGATTTGTGTGACCAAACTGTGCATCAGACATCATACATCAGATACCATATAATTCATCTGTGAGAGCAGGACATGATTGTCATTTTATGCACAGGTGAAGAGGGGCATACTGACAGGAATCATAGGAATAGTGTTGGGAGTTTAACTAGGGATGTGGACAGCAGTGTGATATGGTCAGGGGATTCTAGACAGCTTGTTATATGGTATAGGGAGGGGGTAGTAATTACTGAAAGGATAGGCTACCAGTAGTATTGGGTAATTGTTCAGAAAGGGTGCTATGGGGCACCACTCCTACAGCAGTGGTTGTACAGTGTGTGTGTGTGTGTGTGTTTGTGTGTGTGTGTGTGTGTGTGTGTGTGTGTGTGTGTGTGTGTGCGTGTGTGTGTGTGTGTGTGTGTGTGTGTGTGTGTGAGAGAGAGAGAGAGAGAGAGAGAGAGAGACCAGTATAATTAACAATCACTGCAATGGACTTGATGGGTTAAAACTTTAGGTAACATGTATCAATCTGAAAATATGGACATACAGTTATGGTACATGAGCAGACATATCATATATACAGCAAAATCTGTAGTGGTGACACACCCATGAGTTGGCTGTGTCATCAAAAGGGGCATGCCCACCATAGCCCAATATCACAGGAAAGGTCTCATTGTAGTCCAGCCGGGTAACATAAGGATGGATTGTGTTGTGACATTCACCCTATGAATGGCCTAGACTTACCTCTGCCAAATAAATCACATCATGTGCTCCATGTGTTATCCTCAACAAGGCTTCAGTTATCCAATGTGCAGTTCCAAGTTCAAGTTTTCTACTGTGTTCCATATCTGATTCACAGATACAGTCAATGTACATCGCTCACAGACATCTGGGTCTGAGCTCCATACCAAGTGTCATAGTACATCTCACAAAACCCCACACCTAATACATTGGTGGGCAACTACTATCTGAACCTGATTCCTGTCTTCCTTCTTCCATTGTTATATTCACTCCTTGTAGTCCCTGCAAGCCTGTTAACAGCTGGGTTTGGAGTAACCACTCTGTCCCCCTTCATAACAACAACAAAAACAACAAAAGATTACTACAGTTATCTAGTCATTCTCCCCACTTACATGTGTACCCTTTGGTTCTTTCCTCTGCAGACTGATTACAATATCCAAATGTTGTGGACCACTCACTGTTTTTGTAAACATACGTAGCAGAATCTGCAGTTGCTTTTATCACAGAATTTTGAGGCTCATAGTATGGCAATAAAGCTAATGAAGTAATTAAGGGTAAATAACAGCCATAGACTGTGCAAAGAAAGGAGAGAGGTATGTGCATGAGTGGGCAGGTCCATGAACTCTGCTTGTCCAATAGTTTCTTACTCGACCTTTAGGCCCTTTGGGGTGCTGTGCCACAACCATGGGCACCAATGTGGCATGCATGGGGCCAATGCCTTCAGGCCAATGCAGCCCCACCATTCTGGCACAGTTGCTGTAAACACACCAATATATTGTGCTAATGGGCTGTGCCACTAAGTCCTGCTCCTTGTTGCTGAAGGTGATATGACACTAGCATTGTGCATTGATGTGACTCTACTACTATTGTCTTCTAGATAACAATCTCTGAAAAGGTCATGCTTTTGAGTGCTGAACATGGGACAGCTTCCATATGATGCAGGAAAGAAAATAAAATCTTTATGTATGTACTGCAAAGAGACCACTGGATTATCTATGAGGAGACTTTCATGAGGGTCCCCAGTACAAAATGGATGACTTGCCAGGGTGACAAGTGATGCCACCAGCATCACTGCTTTGAAGAGTAGTGCCAGCACTGAAGAGTGACCCAAAAAGTGCTAAAGTGCCCTTCTTAGCCAATTAGAAGAAGAGGTTAGATGCAGTGAAATAGAGTCCAACAGCAAGTATTATTGACTGCTGGTTACTTGTACTTAGGTATTCTTATTCATTGTATGTTATGTGTGGGAGTTGCTGTTCATGGACATCTTTATTTTTTATTTTCTGTTTTTAGCACCTGGTGAAAGAAGATATAACTGGCTGATTTTCTCATAGTGACAAGCAAGACAATCTAGATGTCATGGTACATAAATGGCATTTATCTACAGCTGGACAGTTATTAAAGACTTGCTTCATTGTAAATATTTGTATTCCTTCTATTTATTTTAAACACTGGTTACAGTTTTGCCTTTCATTAAGCATCCCGTGCTTTAACAAGGCAGGTTGAGCAGTTCTACAACCCATCGCACCACCAGGGAATCCAATAATGGAATGGTGATGCTGACTTGTCTGACACTGAATGTTGCACCACCAATTTAAATCCATCTTCTGTCTTAGACATAACTGTATATTGTTTACCTTCATTCAGTGCCATGCCCATGTCCTTAACTCAGCTGTTAAGACATATTGCCCAAGTCAGTGTATGTTTTTCTTCTACTGCCCATTCCTGTTCCACTGTGTCCCAGTTGTGATTGGAATACCTTGGGCGTACATCTGACAGGCTGTCTGTTGATGTTTCACAGTATCCACCCTAGATCATGGTACATTTTTGCCACTAGGATTCACTTTCTCGTGTGAATTAATTTTGGGCATGTTTTGCATGTCTCACTGACATGGTCTTCATGGAGCAATACTGGACACTGTGTTAAGCTGTGCCCGCATCTGTTGATATGCTTCTATAGACAGGTCACTTCAGGTTCCTGAGGTTGTTCTGCCAATCTACACTGGCCCTTGCAGTCACATTCTTTGCAACTTGTGCACTGTTTACATGACATACACATGGGATGAGGACTGGTTAGATGGCATTTTATTTTTACCCTTGTGGCACATATACTGCTGAACTACTTTTGGTACATTATGCAGACCTGTAACGTTTCTGTAGACACCACAGCTTTTTGATATGGTCTGACTGCCTATACATGCAGAGGTGAGAATGAAGTGCTTGCCTATTAAGTCCATAAAGTTTACTTGAAGAAAAGTTGGTCTTAAAACATCTTGACAGGGTCTGACTTGCACATATGTGCTCAGGTGGGAACAGTGTCTTTAATCCCAAATGCAAAAATCATGCACATAGGTTATCTCAGCCTTAAACTTTCTGTAGAGAAGGCATCTTCTTGATGAGATCTGATTGCTCATATGTGCATAGGTGGGATTAAAATCATTAACTAAAAGGTGATAAAATGCACCTAAAGTAAGCTCAGCCATAGCCTTCTTGAAGTGAGGATGTCTTACTTATAAGGTACAACTTGAATAGTAGTGACAACCATTCATTGCTGAAGCATTACTGACTCTATGTGATTGCCTGAGTGGAATTGAAGAGCTCAAGTTCTTTGATTATAAACTCCATAAAAGTTTTTAAGTCCATAAGTTCAAAGACAACATTTTAGGCTAACTGACCATAAAAAAATGGTGATTCTCCTAAATATGGTATGTAGTCCTTTCTACCAGCCCATGTATCAACATTTTTCTTTAAAAGTTTCCAAGCTCTTAGATTGTTTAACATTAAATTGGATGCCATTCCATAATTTTGTAATTCTAACAGAAATAAACTGAGACCTTATCGCAGAATTGCACATTTTCTCTATAAACTGCATATTGTTATGCTTGTGCATTTTAATGCAGGTATTAATTTTTACATTGAATATGATTTGCAGAATTAGAGTATAAAAATGTTTATACTAAGATTTATTTGGCCTGAATCTGCATATAACAAACACTAAATCATTTTAATGTCTCACATTGTGATCCATATCCCATGTTCTTCAGCTTCATAACTTCATAACTTTTTTTTGTAAATTTCCTCTAAAATCCCTGCAGCCTTCTCGGCTGTCCTCTTGTATCCTCTTGTAAAAGGAATTATTATATTCCAGGAGAGATCTGATATAAATATTGAATACTATTGTCGATACACTCTCTTCCCTTGTTAATAGTTTTCTTAACAAATAGCCCACATGTTTCGTAGCCCTGGTGACTATGAGCTCAGAATGAAATTTAAAGCAAAATTTTGAAGTAATCAATTTGTAAGTAAGCCCTTATATTCTTTAACTTCATCCAGGTGAGAAGCTATCAAGTAAACTGGTTGTTTAATAACTGTATTTGAAAAATAAATAACTTTGCACTTACTATACTAAATGATAATCTTATGCCTTTAAGGTATCCATTAATCTCATGCACATCAGAATATGTTTTGCAGTGTAAATCCAATTTTATAATCATTAGTGTATTTTGACACACAGTATTTTTTGTTCTTAGAAAATGTTGATAATGCCAGATTGAACAAGACAGGGCCTAACACAGGTCCCTGAGAAACACAAGCCTTCACATTTGGATAATTAGAGTGAACACTCTGAATCTTAATGCTCTGCTTTCTACCTAGCAACCAATTTCCAATCCACCTTGTAATGTAACTTTTGTTTGTTTATTTTGCATATTTTGTACTTTGGGGTGCTTAAACAGTTCATAAAAATCACGTGTGGTAGGTTATAAAAAGCTTGAGAAGTCCAAAATCATTGCACCAGGAGATAACACAGATCAACAGCTTCTGTTATTTAGTCAGTTTAACTAAGTTGTTCATTGCTGATTTTCCTTTAGCGAACACATGCTGATTGATATCTAGTGTATCTACACTATTCTCAGAATTAGTCATAAAGCCCAGTAAACATCTCTTAAAACACTTTACAATTAGTTACATTAATTGGCCTGTAGTTATGCAACTGGTCTCTCTTTGCTTTCTTATAAATAGAAACTACACATGATAGTTTCAATGATTCAGGGACCTTACCCTTTTCTAAAGTTAATCTACGCATCAGAATAATCTTTCTAGTAAGTAAGAGATTGGCTGGAATCAAATCCAGGTCCATGGATGTCATATCTTTTAACTTTGAAAAGGCGGTTAGTATGACTGATTCAGATATATTTGAAATAGAACCTGTCACTAAACTGCATTGCCAATCACCCATGGTAGTCAACACAATGTTAGTAAAAATAATAAATTCATTAGCTGTCCTACTAGCATCTCTATTAGCTTTTTTTATCAATTACTAGTCTAAATATTCAACTATCTCTTTTGCATGAGTTATATATATATTTACAAAATTATTTCTTGTTCTTGCAACTGCAGATCAACTAACAAGCCTTGACACCCTTAAATTTGTTTTAGAAAATCTTACTGTCCTTGTTAAGTATCTTCCTATTGATGTCAGTTGGTAATCTCCTAAACATTTTATAACAATTCTCTTTCTTTTCACAAATTACTTAAGGACTTATTCCACCAATAACGAAATGATGACTTGCTATTCTCTCTTCTCATGGAAGAATAAACACAAGCCTGCAGGTATTCTTGAATAATTTGATATCCGTAGCATCTGCCTAAACTCTGTGCCTGGGCTGACCAATTAATCTTCATTAACTGCAAAGGTAAATTTTGTAAGGCACCTTTATCACATTTATATTTCTATGACTGCAATGTGGAATGGGTTGCTGTGCCAATACAAAAGGTACAGAACAGTGTTCAGATGTACCCAGCGGAGAAAGTAATTTTAAAGAAGCTACCTTTTGGGGTACATTATTGATAACAAGATCCATTGTGCTATTTTTTTATAGTATTAAACTTAAATAGTTGAGTCATCCCATGAAAGTGCAAAATATTAATAAATTCCTTATCAAGATGTGAGATGCCACTTAATATATCCCAGTTAATTCTGCGGTAGTCAAAATCCCCAGTAAGTAATATTTTACCCATTGTATCTAGAGTTTTTAGATATTGCCAATGGGATCTATTGTCCATACCTAGGGAGCTGCATGTGAGAGCTATATAAAAGTTTGTAGATGTGCCATGAAAAATTTGAACAATTAAAGTTTCATACACCTGTTCAGACTTGAGACAACATGTTATGATTTACATACCCAGAGTACAATGCTGCCTCCCCTAATATTTTGACTTATGCATTCATACTTAACAAAGTCCCTTAAAAATAACATGAAGAATTCCAGGACTCTGACAGCAAAGATTATGTGCTGATAATTTGCAATCAGTACCAACAGTTCTTCAAATTTATTTCTCAGGCTTCTAAGCATTACAAAGGAAACAGTAAACTGGTTCCTTAGATTTTTCACAAATTGCCTTGTACTTCACACTTTGTTTTTTTTTTTTCACAAAATTTTCCAGCTGTGAAGCAATTTTGTTAGCCATAGAACTTGATCCATACTCATTCATTTGAGTGTTATCCCAGGAAAACAGCCTCTGAGCATAATATCTTTCTTCCCAATATTTAATAAAGTGAATATTATACACTATAGACAATTCCCTAGCCAGTTATTAAACATGTGAGCTTTTGTACACATGTAGTTATTCAAAGAAGGTGAACAAATGATCTCACTCAGAATAAACTGTGCTCCCTTTGTTTCCAGTCCCTCTAATATCCCAACAAGTATTCTTTTATATATGTAAGTGGTGTAAACCTTAAATCGTTAAATCCAACATGCAGTACACACGACTCATACTTTCACTAAGCTTAATTTTGTTATTATATACAGTGTATCAATACTCTTAACCCAGGTAAAACAGAAATAGTGTAAGAACTCTTATTCAATTTGAAATAACACCTTTACTACAGGCTTTAAGAAAGAATCACCCAATATCCCCCTCGACAATAATAGCTAAGGGAGGTTTACTTACATTGTCTGTTTTAGTATGTTAGTTTGAAATTCTTTTAGTCACATTCTTGTCATATAAAAGATGGTTCTTTACAGTCCAGTTTGTCTCTATGACAGGGTCTGTACAATGTTGATCCTGGTCTACTACCCCCTAGACCATTAATAACTGAGTTAGTCTCATTTATTATACTGACTTTTGGATATAAGCAAGCATGGAATTCTTTAGATATTAATGAGTCTCCTCCCTCCAGATTGCCACCTATTTTATTAATGTAATTGTCAGCCTCATTTTCTAATTTTAAAGAGATACTACTCCCACTTTTGTTGTGGCTAGCCCCAAAGAGTCTGTCCACAGAATCATCCCTTATTATTATATCATGACCAATGATGTGTTGTGACTTACACTTTCCCTATGGTCTCTTTACTGGGGAGTTGTGATTCTAATTCTTGTCCTAACCTTTTTCTTTTATTTCTTTCTGTACAATCCTTAGATGTCTCAGTGATAGTTCCTTTTGTGGAAATCTCTCTTCCCTCATACCAATGCTTGATGTATTCAACAGCTGTTGAAAAATGCTTTTTCATAATGACAACTATATTCCAATAAATCAATGGCCACTTTGCTTTGGACAATCTTTGCACAATAGTTGTATAAGACATCTCTGAAATACACTCTACAATGTTTGCACTCTCTAATGTGCATAGATTTCAATAGATCTGATTGATTGTTTCCAAAAGATGCACATAATAAATAATCTTAGAAAGAACAGATAGACTGATTCCTCCACAGAACACATGCAAATTTGTAGTGTTGAAGAGCTAAAACCTTACAGAAGAAGTGAAGCCTAAATTTTCCAGTAGATAGCACAGCCCCTCTGTAAGTACTGATTGCTCCTATGTGTGCAATTAGGAATGGAGTGCTTGACTCCTGAGTATAAAATGTGCACAAGATGAAAGCACAGCCTTATCCTTCCTGTAAAAGGGGCATCTTACTGATGAGCTGAAAATTGAAGAGTATGCTGAAAGGCATTCACAGCTGAGATCTTGCTACTTTGAGTAACAAGAATGGAATTTCTGAGATGTACCCTTTGGTGCATTTGCTTAAATAATGATAGATCATCTGTTGCTAAATTTCTTTTTCATTTTACATACTATTTTTGTTGCCTGAGTTCTTTGCCTAAAAATTTCACTTTTGTTTCTCTATTTTAAACAATCAAAAACTGCTCTGTTGACTATGTTTCCACTTTCATGTTACCTTCAAGTTTCCACTGAGTAGAAAAGAGGTTTGGGAACAAACCAATTTGTCCAGAAACATCTTTAATTTAGGGGTTAGAGGGAGTTAAATGCATAGGTCTCAACCTCTTAAAGAGGCCAATGTGGAACACAGACCCTAACAATGTGTGACAAATGGTCAAAATGTGGAGCACCCTATTTTCGCACTGTGCAAAACGTGCCATTGCCATAGAGCATGATAGAACATCTGTAAAATTCAATAAGACACACTTCTCGGATCCAAAACCTTTATTTTATAATATGCAATACCATAACCACACCATAAGTAAATGAAACAGCACTTTACAAAAATAAAAATCACATTTACTACATTTTTTAAACACATCCAGCTTAACAAATACACCTGCAACACATACATCATGACAATACTACTTGCATTTTACATTCACCACTTTAGATGTGTTCTACCCATCCTACAGTCAGGTCTGGGCCTGGCAAAGGTGCCTAAAAAGGTACTTAAAACCAGGTCCCTCTGTAATTTTTACAAGAATGTGCCATTTAAGACATCATGTCTTGGAATAGTTAAGACCAAAGAATGCAAGATCTCACATCTTTAACCATGAAAAATAAAACACACTAAGCAGAAGTACACATACATACCCCAACATTTGTAAATTCTACTCCCCTACCTTGAAATTCAAACAGCACACTAATGGCAAAAAATCTGTTCCAAAGTATATAAAGGCTGTAGTGATACTGGTATAAATGTTCCTAGTTTCCAGTTCTGGAAACACTACTGGAAAAATGTCACTGAGTAAAGATAAACCAGATCAGAATGAGAGACTAAACCAGACCTGACACAATATTGCTATAAACCTGAGACATTGACAAGACAATGTGCATTAAAACATTTTCTGAAGTTTACAACTTTGCAGCTAAATGACATGCATAACATTTTAGACACCAGCACAGATCAACGAATCTGGGACATAACTAGAAATAATTAAGTGCAAGCAGAGACAAATTACTGAAAAGTGAGGCATGAATATAGAAGGTGTACTAATAAATGCTTTGAAACAAGGTTATAATTTTAATTTCTGTTTAGTGTCCAACTCAACAAATTCCAAAATAATCAGGGATAGACACTTAAATACATACAGATATTTCAAGCATGGCCATTAATGCTATTCTAGCCTGCCAGTACACCACTGAACAGCCTAGCTCAAATTTCCAGTACCTACCTTGTTATACCACCTCTTTCAGAAAAAGAAGAAAACTTTATAATGGACAAATTACTGCCAACACATCATGATTAAGTTAATGGAAATCATTGCAGCACTTAAAATTAGAAAAAAATGCCATTTTCTAACATGTTGTCAACCGGCAGCGGAATATGGTCACTTAAGCATTTTCCTTGAGCAGTTAAGCGTCTTGCCATTATAAAAACATACTAAAGTTACACTCTAAAGTTCTACTAGAAAACAAAACCAGATACTATAAAGCATCTCATTACTATAAATAACTTTCACACTTTTAACATCCATCCTAACATACCTCTCAACCTCTTAGTGTTAGAAATCTGGAAAAAGCCCAACGTAATAGGGGGACAAACAGCACAAAAAGAGACACTATATTGTTCTTATAAACATAGAAAGTTGCTAGAATAACAAGATCTGTGTTGGCAAACAATTTCTCCAGGATATGGCAATTACTTTCAGACTTCAGAGACATACTAGGGACAAGCAGCACACAAATAGAGGCACTAAATATTGCTGTCATAAACTTAGAAAGTTGCTAGAATAACAGGATCTGTGCTAGCATACAAGTTCTGAAAGAAAGGGAAATACTTGCAAAGGTAACATTGCAGCTACATTTTATAAAACGCTTACCTCTGCCTATTTAAGCAGCAATAGCAGCTCAATACCATCCACAGACTCTGCACGGCGTGAATTATCCACTCCACAAATGATGATCAGCCCTTGTTGTCCAGCAGACAGCAAAACAAAACCTCAGTAAGGTCCCTGAAATCCCTTCAGCTCGCTGACTCCTCTCCTGCCTTCCGAGTCCCGACTCCCGACATCTTGAATCCACAGCTGCACCTTCCTTCTTCCAGGTCTTTTGTGTTATTGTAGTAAAATCACTGATTCCTGGAAGCCTTTTTCAAGACATTATTTTGGCGCAGAAAGACTTCCCGGAATGTGATTGGCCTGTACTGGAGACCTCTTATTGGCTCCCGTCCTCCTGAAAACCGTTACTTTATTTATTTATTTAATTAATTTACATTTGTTGACCGGGCTAGTCTAACTGGATATATGTCCATTTGCAGTAGAGGCCCGGAGGGAAAAGCTCCAATAGTAATACAAAGCAGTAATAAAAAAAGTAGTCTTAACAATAAGCAAAATAATAAGGATTACACAGACAGCAAAGCAGTAGTAACAGGAAGAAAAGATTGCAATAATATTGGTATACAGAATAAAACAATATATTTAAGAATAAGATACAAGAGATAATTTGCAGTAAATAGTACATGATGTTCACAAAAGGTAGTTCATTTAAGTATCCTAGATTACAGTACACCTTTCTGAAATAGCAAGCAGTATTGAGTTAGCATACAAGTTACTTGATTGGTTCATATACTGCATTCATCATTGGCTGCAAATGTGGTGTACAAGCCAATCAAAAACTGTGGAGCACAGCCAACACTGTGTAATGTGAAAGGGCAGTAGAGCTAGGCATTGGTTTACATGCCTCGATGCCGATTGGCAGTAATTGCGGTACACAAGCCGATCAGACTCCATGTAGTGGATCCACAGCTGTTCAGTGTGGAACAGCAGAACAGTGGCTTCACTCATCATTAAATGCGGAGCATTCTGCATAATCCAGAGCACTTGGATGCTCAGGTTAAATGGTGATGGGGTGGAGGGTGGTAGGTATAAGAGGTTAAGGTTGAGAAGTAAAGGGAGGTTTGATTAGTCTTTGGGAAGGGAAGTGTTAATTTATCAGTAGGACATTTAGAGGAAGTGAGGTAAATGTAGGGTGGGACTTACGGGTTTTATGTTAGTGTATCTTGGAAGGGAAATCATATTTAAGTGTGATCTTGCTATATTGCAAGCTTACGTCCAAGAAGACCTGAAGGTATTTCAGTAGACAGGTAGGCCTTGGGTACATGTAGTATGTGTGGAGGAGGTTTGTATTAACTATATAATAAAATATATTTTTTTTGTTCCTGTCACTGCTCTCTCTCTCTTCTTGGAAAGCGCATGTTGGGTGTAGACAGATGACATGGCTCTGGCTATGGTGCTTTGGGTGGTCAGGTTTGACTTAATAAAAAAAAAAAGGAAGAGAGATGGTTTGTGGTAGGTACTTTGTTGTGGTGGTTTTCTTTATGATGGCTGTTGGTGTGGTTTACAGCTGCTGGTGATTGGGAGGCTTCTAGCTGGGTTACATGTAGTGGTTGGGGAAGAGGACAGAGCATGGGGAGGGGGTCAGTCGGATTGTGTCTTGTTACATGGCTGGGGCTGGTTTTCACATTTTGCATGCTTGGTTGGTAGTTGCAGAATGCTTTCAGGAGGGAGAGAGGAAAATAAAGGGAATAAGTGCTGGATATGGGCTCCTGGGTCTCTCAAAGTGGGCAGTAGGGTTGATTCTTCACAGTGTGCAGGAAATGCTGCAAACAGCTGTTTTGCAGGCTTTAAGATGCCTGTGATTAATGGTCATTTACTCTGCATACACTTTGTGGTAACCATTGTGGGGACAGGGTGGGCTAAAGGGATCGGAATACTCATTTTAATTGTCCAGATTCTCACAGAATGACCAGATATGCAGAGGTACGGTGTCGCATATATTTTGGTCTGCTGCTCATAAAAGTTATAGTTTTCTGGTAAAGCTGTGGGAGGATCTGTGGATTGAAGTCACTAAATAATGACATATATCTGAGTTTTCAGTCATCATATCCTTCAGAAAATGCATACTAATTCAACTCCTGTTATTCTAGAAGTGCTCTAGCTTTATAAGAGAAATATTTAGGATGTGTCCCTAATTTTGAGCATTTGACTCATTATTTTAGGTTTTGTATGGATTTCTTGCACTGATGGGTTAAGAGGTATGGTTCACATGAGATGTTGACTGGAGCCACATGGTGTCGCCATATCTTGATGGGACCTCTTGCCTTGTGACAGTCCAGATTTTGCAGAATGTTCAGATTTGGCCTTACATTTTGCTCCATTTTTCATATGATTTGTGTGTTTTTTTTTTCAAATCACTGGGATGCTCTCTGGGTGAGGAGACTGAGTAACTGCATGCTTTTGGGTTTCAGACTTTGGGTACTTTGGGAAATGCATGTTGACACAGGCCCTGGTATTCTAGCAAGTTGCTAGCTTATAAGAGCAAAATTTAAAAATTGTCATTTAAAGGTGTGGTGGTGGTTGCAAGCTCCTGCAGCTGCCTAGCATGGAGTGCAGCTTTGAATAGGTATTAAGTTTTGCAATAGGTTTACATTTACAGTGAGTGGAGATGAGGGGGTAACTCATTGCTGAAGAGGCAGGTAGTTAAAATAATGTACTGCACTAGCTCAAACTAAATGGAGGTCAAACAGTTCTTAAGGCAATAGTAAAATAGAGGATGTGCAGTTTAGCTGAGGCAAGGCAATACAAAAGTTTCTTTTCTCTCTCTCTTGGGTTTTGAAGTCTTAATGCATTTCCTTCTTTTTTTGCAGATGGTGACTATGCAGAGTTTGCAACAGAGGTGGGCAGCCATTGTGTCACAGGTGGAAGAACTGTTCCAGCAGGTGCTTCATGCTGAGTCAGCGATGGCAGGCAGATTGGGGAGTCCACTTGGAAGAGACAATGTTCAGTGATGAAGACCGGGTCATTGGCTTGAGGGAAGCAGGCACGGAGGATCTTCCAGCTACTGGAGTGATGCATGATGGAGTAGCAGGTAATGACTTGTTGTTGGGTGTCCTGTTACAGGTTTGGAGTGTGTTAGGAATAATTGTAGGATAGTTGAGACTAAGTTGTGTCAGGGGTTGGATGAAGCTGTACATACTACAGGAGAGGTGCAGAGGCTTAACATCCAGGGCCAGGGTGAGGCAGTCAGTGGAAAGAATAGCATAGGGTTGTCTATGGGGAGCTTAGGGTCATCCATGGGAAGTTTATCCTGTGACAGTGCATATTTGGTTACATATGTCTAAAAAGGATCAGTTAGGGAAGGGCACACAGATAGTTCTTGGGAAAGACAGAAGTGATGGCCTGTGTCCTGTGTGTGTTGGGCTGAGTGATTGATGAGGACTCATGTGGGGAACCCTCAGGATTTGGTTTTTCGGTTGAGAGGTTGCAAGGTGATAACTGGTCATCAGTTTGTATATGTAATCAGAAGGGCTCTGCACTGTATGGGTTTTCCAGGAGAAAGATTTTCCACTTATTCTTTTTGTATTGGTAGGGCTTGGTAGGGCTTCAGATTTAGTGAGGGAAGGGAGATAGTTGAGGTCATCTGGACAGAGGGGTAGTGGTTGTCAAATGCCTTTTTGTCTTATATTAGGTAATGGATTAAATTTATAATTAATGTGTTTTTTTCTCTTTCAGGAAAGGAGATTGTCATTCTTGGCCATTTGTATGTTTATTGGATCATAAAGATGCCTGCTGTTAGGACAGATGGCAAAGAATTGTTTTTGCATCGATTGGGGTGGACAGTCAGGAGGCACAGTGTTAGAGGTATTAGGTGGAATCAGCTTATGGACGAGGTTGCATTTATATGGTCACAGGTGGAGCTTTGAATATTGGTGGTACATTTGGCTGACAATGATTTGGGAATAATTCCTAAGAAGCAGTCGGTGTATAGGATAAGAGAAGATGTGGTTATGTTGCAAAGGTTATATCCAGGCATGTGCATGGTATGGTTGGAGTTAGTACCACATTTCTGTTGGAGGAATGCCACTTGTTTTATGGCATTACAGTGTGCATGGAGGTTTATTAATTGTAGGTTGGTGTGGCATTTGGTTGCTTTGAGTATACATACGATAGACCAAAGGGATTTTGATGACAGGGACCAAGTTTGGTTTAAAACTGATGGAGTGCACTTGAATGAGTTTGGTTTAGATCTATTTAATGTTCACTTAAGTTTATCTTTAGAAAGTTTGGTGAAAGTTGTTTTCCAGGAGAGGGAGAACAGCCTGTGGTAAGGTTGGTGGGTGGAGAAGGTGGGCAGGCTTGTCTCTCTTCTGTTCTTCTTTTTGTGTTGGGTATTGATGCAAGGGGTTTGGGTGATGAAAGCGAGTGGTAGAATGCTGCTTTTATTAATAAGAATAAGTGAGCAGTGGTATGGACACTGTGCTGCTTATTTGGGCAAGGCAAGCCAGGTACGCTGCCCTGATGTATGATTACAAGCATTTTACATGTGGTTATGATTAACATTTGAAATGACGCAATAAAGTTATGTTGGAAGAGAATAAAGATTGTCAAATGTCACTTGGGTGTCATGAGTCTTATTGAAGGGGAGCGAGACAAAACAAATTTCTCAAAAATACTGTGCTCTATCACACCTCATTTCAGCATGACATACAAACTATTTGCAGATGCTGAAACATTTTTTTTCTGTTTGGAAGTGAGCTGTCTATCCCTCCTGCACACTCCACATCCCTATACTAATTCCATAGTTGCACAACATTCTAAAATGAATAGTCCCCTGAAAACAGAGCATAGTGGTATTGAGTAATTGTTACTTTTGTGCTAACTAGTGAGCACGTTATTTCTGATGAACAGTGTAAATAAACGCAAGAGGATAACCTGACACTAGTCATACTGTATTTAAATTTATTTATTTTTTTTCAATAATCATTTTTATTGTTTTTCCAAACCATAATACAATTCACACACTATTTACATTATGTACAAAATTGCTTCCAATGTTAAGTTCCATTTCTAATTTTCACATTGTACATTAAGAATAGATGCCGTATTAACAAAGTAAGGGAAAATATCACAAATAAACATAAAAACATCTACTATAGACAACTATAAACCAACTCAAACCAACAATCTATATTGTTTCTACATCTTCTATCTAGTCTAGGAATGTGTTTGTACACTTGCAGAATGTCCTAAAAGAAAGTGGATAGGAACCTCTAAGCCAATATAATGTTAAAGATTTGTTCCCAATTTTTTATACTATTAATACTTTTCTTCTTATTACTAATTAATAATTTATGCGCTAAAATATGCTTGATCGCTAACAGCCTGAATTTTTGCCACGATGTCTGTGCTGGGTTCAACCAGTTTGTGGCTATATATAATTTCATTAGTAAACTGATATTCATAATTACAATCTTTTTTGATTTGTCAAAATTCTCCGGTGGAATATGTAAAATCAAAAATTCCCAGGTGAGTGTTGAATTTTGGTAACCCATTTTTTGTAGCTGCAACTTTAATGAGTTGCAACTCCAGAACATGTGTAGCAGGTCTGCTGTCTGATCTAAACACTGTGGACAATTAGGTGAATTTTTTTATTCAAATTTATGAAGAGTGAGATGGGTATAATACGCATTGTTAAATATCATCATTTGAGTAAAGACCAGTTTTTGAAGTGATACGGATTTCAATGTTAAGTTAAACGCCTCTACTATCTTACTATCGTCTAGGGATACCAATTTCTCTTTCCAGTATTTCGATAATATGATTATTATATTTTCTCTCTTTTATCATTTTATACGCTGAGGATATGTATTTTCTATCTTGTTGCAATGCTTCCCACAGATGACGCGAAATAACTAGTTCCTCATTTTTGATTTCGGAACTATTAAAATAATTTATGGCTAGATCTTTTATCTGCCTCATTATAATTAAATAAGAAATGGGAAGATTCATCTCTTTTAAGATATCCTGTACCGCTACTCCTAAGAAGGGGTATAAGTCACTTACAGTTAAATCCTTAATAAATGGAAATTTCTTTAAGTCTATCAGTTGATTACCAATAGTCATGTTAGGATTCCCATGAAACGGTTGAAACTTCATCATATATTTTAATAGGTTCAAAGAGGCAAACAGAGTTTGAGTTGCCATTGTCCATATCTTAATGTGCTCCATTAAATCATATTTGCTCAGTGTTCGTGTATCTAAAAATGGTACAGCTTTAACATTAATTCCCGTTCCTTTTATATGTTTAGAATTTAGCAGCACCCATTTGGGTGTCCATTTTCTATTATCACTGTCCAAGTAAGATACCCTTAAAATCCTATTGGCCTGAATCACTGTATAATACATCTCAAAATCCGGTAAATCCAACCCCCTAGTTTTAGGAGCCATCAGTTTCTCATAAGATATTCTCGTTTTTCTGGGTTCCCACAGAAATTTCCCCAATCCTATCTGAAACTGCTTAAAGAATGTTTTCGTGATTTTGAGTTGTGCTGCTCTAAAAATATAAAGCATTCTGGGGAGAACATTCATTTTTATTATCGCTGCTCTTGCCATCATCGGTAGCTTCAATTTACTCCATCTTTCAAATCCAATGTTATACGGTCTCCAGTTGCCTTAATATTATTAATAAAGAATTCTCTATTTTCAGTTGAGAAATCAATCCCCAAATATTTTATTCTTTCTTCTGTTCTTACTTGTCCTATCAATGGTAGCATTGAAAAAGGTGTAGGTGTCTTTAAAGGGAATATTTTGGTTTTATTAAAATTTAGTTTGTAATTAGAAATTCTCTCAAAGTTTTGTATTGCTGTTAGTATTTTTTCCGTATCCGACACCGGTGTGGAACTGTATATATTTAGATCGTCTGCAAAAGCGGCCATCCTAACCTTTATCCCAAAAAGTACAGGAAAGTTATAAAAAACATTTTGCTTCATGTGAAGAAATAAAGGCTCCAAATACAGATTAAACAGTATGGGAGATAATGGGCATCCCTGTCGAGTTCCATTTTTAATTTGAATCCTTTTGGAGCATTCATGATTTATAGATAAACTAGTGTATGCATTATTATATAACTTCCTTAACGTAGAAATAAAGACCGGAGGTATATTGAAATATGATAATATATCAAATAAATATGCCAAATTAACTCTATCGAATGCTTTTTGAGCATCAATTATTAAAGCATATATGTTCATATTTTTATACTTCGCATAAGATATTAATGTATGAAGAGTTAATGTATTGTCCGTAGTCTGTCTCCCATCTATAAACCCTGTCTGTTCCTCTGATATTATCAAATTTATTATTTTTTTTAGTCTACTAGCTAGAATAGATGTCATGATTTTCATATCAATATTCAATAGTGATATGGGCCTGTAATTGTCTGGATTTTTGGGATCACTATTCTCTTTCAATATCAGGATTGTTCTTGAAGCATTAAAGTGAAGATCATTGCTGCCATTCAAAATGATATAATTAAAAGTCTGTGAAAGTACAGTGCTCAGAATCACACTAAAAGATTTATAGAATTCGGAGGTCATACCATCTGGTCCTGGGGCTTTATGGGGCTTCAATTTCTTAATTGCCTCCAAAACTTCTTCAACTGTAATCAGTGCAGTTAATTCTCCAAGAGAATCTTTGTCAATATTGGGAAAATTAATTTTCTGTAAGAACTCTTTTCTCTCTTTATCATGAACGTGTATTTGTTGCTCCCCATATATCTGATTAAAAATTGATTCAAAAATCTTCATGATATCTGACTTATCAGTATATAAAGTATTGCTGTGATTTATTTCAGTAATTAATCACGTCGATTTTGTCTGATTAATAATACGGGCTAACGCTTTCGAGGGAGTTTGAATGTGATTTGCGTATTTAACTAGACTTCTTTGTTCATACAGTGTCAATTTTATATTATGCATAAAAAACAGCTCTTTCTGACATCTTAACAACTCATTTTCTGTCTGCTCAGTGTAGTTCCTTATCAACTCCTGGTCCAGTAATTGTATTTTGGTTTCCAACTCCAGTTGTTCTTTATTTTGCAGTTTTTTATAATATGTGGCTTTCTGAATAAATAATCCTCTTAACAAAGTTTTAGTTGTGGCCCATTCTATATCTAATGGATGTTCATTATGGGGAATATTATATAATAATTTTTTAAGTATCTCCTTAACTTCCTGTACTATATCTTCTTTGGTCAATAGGTATGGGTTTAAGGACCAATTATATCCACAGTGACTTTTAGTTTTCAAAATGTTGGTATTTAAAGTTAAAGTTATCTTAGAATGGTCAGAGAGCTGTCTAGCTTGATTAGAAACCCTAGGGTCAAGTGAAATAAATACTTCTGGAATTAAAAAAAAAAAAATTCTCGACCACATTTTATGGCAGCTAGAGTAAAAAGTAAAGTTTTCTGCCTTTGCTTGTATGTGTGTGTGTTTAAAAGGGTCATACAGTTTGAAATCAGTTCTCAGTTCTTTCAATGCTACCATTGCCTGCTTATTAAAAGCTGTAGAAGCTCCCAACTTATCAAGTTTAGAATCTTGGTATGCATTCCAATCCCCCCCCCCATCAGTATGTAACAGTTATTATATGACTGTAAAATGGAGTAAATTGAAGCTATAAAATAATGTTGGTTCACATTAGGGGCATATACACATATAAGTACTATCGGTTTATCAAAACTGTCAGATTTGAGAACCACCAAACACCATCTGCCTTCTTTGTCTATTTTGTCCTCCAAAATTTCTCCTTGAAAATGATTCTTGATTATAATTGCCACCCCAGCACTATTCGTAGTCCCTTCCGCCGTCACAATCTTCCTAATCCATTTTTTGTCCTTCATTGTTTCCCACTGGTCATTAGTCAAATGTGTTTCTTGTAAAAGAATAAAACCTGCTATTGATTTAAAAAACAGATGCAAAAACAGCTTTCTTTTTTTCATGTTCTGGAGTCCTTTAACATTCCAGGAATCTATTATCCACATTCTAAGCTATGCATTGATAAATAATGATATCTAGTTTTTATTTTCCACCTTAAATTGACAAGTGTTGGTATTTAGAATTTTTGGAAGCAAAACTGCCATCCCATCCCTACCCAGTGCCTATCCACTATTCCTCCGGACCAGGATGAACATAGGTTTTTCACATTACTTAAAGTTCCCCAAGTAGCTAATCTACTAATTCTACTAACTAACAATAAAATATCATGCAAAAAACCTACACCAACTATAACTACGTCTACAAAGCCTAACCCAGACATTCCCTACTAAACACTGCACTCAAGTAACTACAGCTCTGTACATTTTCCCCAGTATTCATATAAACTAATTGTACCTGACGTGTCAAATAATTCACTTTTATCAAACATTATATTCAGCAATAACATATTAGCAATGTAATTATTTGTTCTAAAACCTTTTAACTAACAGTTCACATAATAATCACACAGTTATTATACATTTAGTTTAAAACAATGCAATTATTTTGGTCAGCTATTTTTCTCTAAAACCATCCTACAACATTGCATGTTAATACTTATAGAACATTGCAGTTAAACATAACCTATAATGCACATTTACTACTTCTGGTTGCAGATTATGCTTTTTCTCTAAACTGATCAAATTTAATGGATACTTATTTATTTACAAGACAGAACACAGTAAAATAGAGGGCAAATATGAAAAAGAAAAAAGAAATAAAAAACATAGACTGCATTACCTTGAATAACCACTAAGCCATAGGATCTCATACTGCAACAGCCAAACTATTCATTTTAGTCTTTACCTGATACTTTTAACCTCATTGATCGTCCTACAGTCATTTCACCATCTAAAAAGTCCAAACAAGCTTCGTTTTCGATCCTCAGCAGCTCTTCTTTCTTCACAGCAGTTGCAGCAGTCCAGGAAGTTCTTTTTTCATATTTTCGCGCTCGCGACGGGGGAACCAATTCGCGAATGGACCTCCCAGCTGCACCACGCTCAAAACGGTCCCCCTGCTTCCTTTACCTTGTTTCCTGTTGCCTCGTGGGTCAGAAACGCTCGTTGGAGCCATAAAACATCGTTGGATCTTCGTGTTTCAGCTGGGACGACGAGATCAGAAGATAAAACGAAGAATTACCAGGCCTGCTGAAGAAACAAGTACAGACAAAGGATTTTAAAGCCTCGGATCCTCGTAAATGAAGTCTCCCATTCAATCTGATGCTGGAAAAAGCCTAGTTGGACTGTTCAGTTTTCAGACGGTGGCAAAGCCTTAAAAAGCTTCAAAAAGGTAGGTCTGGCTTCTTTTTTTGTATTTACAGTGTATTTAATGCCATCAAGAGTAAAAATTAAGCTGTTAGGATATTTCATTTGAAATCTAATGTTTTTGTCAATTAGAAACTTACAGTATGGAGCCAGCATTTGTCTAGACTGTCTTATTTGTGTTGGTAAATCCTGTGTTATATAAACTTTATAACTTTGCCACATTATAGATCCACCAGACTTTTTAATGGTTAGAAGTATTTTATTCACATCCTGGAAGTTTAATATTTTGACATACACAGGTCTAGGTGTATTTGAAGCTTGGGATTCCCTGTATGCTCTATGCGCTCTTTCAATGACAATTTGCTGAACAGCCACAGAGTCTTTAAGTAGTGTTTCAAATATTTGTATAATGGAAGTGGTCAGATCATTATATTGGATTGATTCTGGGATCCCTCTGATGATTATGTTGTTACATCTTGATCTTGCTTCCAAGTCCAGAATTTTGTTTTGCATCATTTGAATATCAGCCTCATGGGATTCAGTTCTTTTAGTGAGCAATGTTATATTGTCTTCATTTGCTGCTATTCTGGTTTCCGCTTTCTCCATTCTTGCAAGAATCCGATTGCATGTATCACTAAATGTTTGTGTTTGAGATGTTAGGTCTTTTAAAGCTTCCTGTATGGGTAATAATGCAGTCTTAATTTCTTCCATTGTAACCTGTTGATCAGGTTTCGTTGTTGCCCCTGTTTTTGCAGTCTCTTGCTGTTTAACTGTTTTCTGTCTCTTAATTATAGATTCCTTCTCTGGAGACTGTAATGCTGACAGTTTAGTTTTAGTAGTTGTAGAATCCATATTTTTATCTTCTTTTGACATTTTGTAATGCTGCAGATAAAGATATTTGCCAAGGAAAAGTTTCAGATGTGAGGTAGTTCAGTCCTTTGTTTGGTGCTCTGTTCAGAGTCAACCTAGCAATCAGTTCCAATCCTGTTGTCACCAAGTATTTTTTTTCAAATTTTTTTCCTCAGGAAGATCGCTGACTTCTAGTAGTTTATTAATTGCTGCCAATTAGTTGATTAAGTCCAAATGTACATCCGCAGGGTTGATTTTTTTCTCTGGTCTTTGGAGAGCTGAAGTACTGCAGTGCTTATAGAATGGCGGCCATCTTTGAATCCCCATACTGTATTTAAATTTAAAAAAAAAGAAGAAAAGAAAACCCTTGTATCATTACTAACTTACTGTAATACCAGTTTGCACAGTCTTCTCCTCTTCCCTTGTAACAATCCAGTACTTCAGTTCAAGTTTACATTGGTATGACCGTAGATTTTTTCTTTGAAGTTAAGTATAATTCTGTGGTAGTCAAGTGTTAAATGATAGACATTCATTTTTATCTGTAAAACCACTAGAAAACTGTATCTTTGTTGCTTGCTTTTCACCTTTGTATAATTTTAAGTTCTGCCCTTAAATATGCTTTCAACAACCTCCACATTTTTATATCCCTATGTGCATTTCATTTTTTTGAGAAAGAGACAGAATAACAAATTAACTGTTGTATACTACAAAACGTTTTCGAAAAGGAGTGCAAAGAATGCAAGGTGCTGATCACATACCTCTCTCAATCCTAAATACTGGATTAGTAAGCACTCTGACCAAAATATTCAACCAGTTAATTTGTATGTAGAGAGTCAAGAGGGATAGAAAGAGACCATGGTGACACCACTCCATAAACAAGCATAGAGGAGTCTAAGACAGCAAAGACTAGCAAATCTGATATTCATAAAAGTAAATGACATGAAGAAAATACTGTGAGAAATGCAGCAACCTGCAAGAAATAAGTGACCGAAGAAAATATGTCATGAAAATACAACCTCATCCAAGCTTTATAGCTAGATTGTGGTGAAAAGTGGTGTAATGAAATAAAATGGATAAACTAATTGTAGACTTCAGTAACTTCACTGCAAGCTTTGATGCTCATCCTCACAGCAGGATAATAATTAAAGGGACTTAATAGGGAAGACAACTGCCAGAAAGCAAAATATAGTAAGTAGTGAGACGTTGAGGCTTTATTAAAGGAAAAAAAATAATGTATGGAGGAGTACAGGATTAGATTCTAGCACCAGTGCTCATATAACTAGTGCCACAAACAGCATTGAGATCTGAATTAGCTTATTTGTGGAGATACTATTATAGGCTTAAGGCTGAAGGAATGGCAACACAACCTCAGGTTGACCTGGAGAGTCTAGCAGAGCAAGCGAGAGGATAAACCTGGATCACTGCAGAAAATCATAAAGAATTTTACCTGGATCAAATAACCACATGGTGAAATGCCACTTGTGAAGACTAACCTTAAAAATACAAAACACGAAGACTATACCAGAATAGCAGTGATAGCAGAAATGAAGTACCTGAAGCATATTAAGAAAGCTATGGCCACAGTCATTCAAATTCTATACTATTTTCTCAGAAGAATAAAATCAAGTAAGATCACAGTCAGGTTATAGCTACAGTACTGTGTTTAGCTCTTCTGCCAGGAAAGGAAAACTATCAAGGCTAGTAAACACTGTACAGAGAAAGTTTATCAAAGTAACAAAGGGAATAAAGAGTAAAGGAGAGATGACAGGTCACAGGAGCTAAGTATGCTCTGATCTGATATTAGATGGCAAATGTGAGCTATGATTTTGGGCCAACAAATGCACTTGGAGCAAGATCATGGAAAATCACTCAAGAGGAAAGGTGCAAAGTAGGAAGGAATTGCATTACTAGTGACCAAAGGATACAAATTTCAAACTGGAATGTAAAAGTGGTACTGTCAAGAAAGCTGGAGATGGATCAGGTTACCCAGGGGCTGGCTGAAGCATACGGCTATCTAGTCCATCAAAAAAACTCTATGATGAGTAGTAGATCAGCAGACAGCACATGGTTTCTACTAGCTACACAAAATAGGCAGACACACTTGACAGTCATTTTTCTGGCAGCACAGATATAGTACATTATGCAACCAATAAAACCCACAAGAGTGGGCATTACAGGTAAGTAACAAACTGCCCCATGATGTTGTACAGTCTGACAATGCAAGCAAATGTTCACCTATCCCTATAAGGTCTACTCTAAAGTTTATCAAATATTTGGAAAAATTCTATCCTTAAAGGAGGACATTTATGCCTACTGTTTATTATATGCATGATGGATGGGAATAGATGCATCTGATATAGCAAGGATATGTCAGTAGATTCCACATTTCCAAAGCTATGAACAAAAAATATAGTAGCTGTAAACAGGATCAGCAAGCAACATTTACTATTCTGTTGATAGGAAACTTCTAAGGCTGTTTACTTCTGGCACTGTGCAGAGTCTTGGAAAGTCTGAACTCCTGCCAGAAATAATTTAAGTATTTGCAGTTGCTTTCTGTGATAGTCCTAGTCAGCCCTACCATACTACGTTTCAGTTGTGGCTTGTGGAGAAAAACTCCACATTTGCACAATGCATAAAGGAAGATGCTACATGTGTTTATTTCATGAAATACTACAATTAAGCAGGATTACATCTTAAAGCAGACACACAGTTATGCACATGACAGAATTTACATAATAAAATAACATGGAAAAACATTTTGCAAGATCTCAGCTAGGCTGAAGAATTAAATATCCAAAAACGTGGGAAACTATAACTTAATAAGGATGGCTTTAATAATCACATAAGAAAGATGAGATTATACATATTCATAGCAATAAAATGTATGTCTAAGAAATGCAAATATTTATATCACATTACATTTGAGGCTTTTGATGTGAATTGGTCAACTACTGAGACAGTTGCAGAGACAGAGTTTATTGTTCAATAGATAAGCTTTAAGGTTTTTCTTGAATTGGAGGGAGATGTTTGAGAGGACATGCCATAGATTTGCAACACGTGAGAAGTAAAGGGCATCTCCATGTGCATTGAGTAATTTTTCTGTGCAGACTAGATGCTTGTCTTTAGAGTGCAATGGTGTATGGGTAGTGTACTAGCTTATTAGAGGCACTTTTGTTTTTTCTGCTTGATACATAATTGTGTGTGCCATTTTTAGTTGACTCAATTTTTAGAGCTTTGGAAACTCTAGCCAGTGGGGCTTTTAAAGAGGTATATAATGGTGAACACTATTGAGCAGATTGGTGGCAAATTTAGCAACTTTATTATAACTCTGTTTTAACTTACTTAGTAGTGCAACCTTAAGGTTAGTTAATACTGCAGATGCATAAAGAAGATAGGAATGCAGAAGTAGTGGTGACAGGGCTTTTGATGAAGAAGACACAGCTTTTGACAAGCTTTATTCATGATCTGACGGACATGACTATCAATCTTTAACTTCTCATCAATAGTAGCTTCAAGGGCCTTAGGGATGGTAATTATTTTAAGTGGGATGAGGAATGGTTAACAGAGCTTTCTCTTAGGCTAGTCATTTATATGGGGGTGAACAACATGAGATTTTTTCCTTTCTTTTTACATGTGTATATGATTCTTGAGTTTTAGTTTAGTTTGATGTTCTGCAAGTGAAGAAACATAACAGATAGCATGGAGTCATCTGTGTATGAGACAATTATTAGCTGACTTCTAGTCAAGTGTAAGTTATTGATAAAGTCATTAAATAGAAGTGGGCCAAATATGAAACCTTGTGGAACCCCAGTAGATACAGGTAGGTATTCATTAAAAACATTGTGCCATTTTGCCATTGCGTCATAAAGGGGAAGGGTTGCCAAGAATTATTAATGATAGAGAAATTGTGGATGATATTATGAACAAAAAAAGACCTTAATAAGGGATTTGACACATTTGGACATGAAATCTTACGTGTAATAATGAAAGACTATATTGTAAGTGAGAAAGTTAAGAAATTATGGATATCAGAGTATAGTATTATTAAAACAAAAATACTTGTAAATGGCTGGTTAAGCCAAGAAGTACATATTAAGAGTGATGTAAGATGTAAGATGTAAGATAGATATGTCCTATGAGTTGTGTACTCTTTGCATTAGTTATGAATGTGATAGTATGTGAAATAAATTACAAAATGAAGGAGGCAGGGTATATAGCACCTGAAGGGTTAAGAATTCCAGTTCTGTTAATATATGCAGATGACATTACAATAATTACAACAAACAAAATTTGGATAAAAAAGTAATAATTTGCACAAATGAGTGTCTAGATGAATGAAATGTTTGTGTTACATATAACATTTGGGAATAAAGATGTAAGTAGATCTCAGTGGGAAAAATAAATGGAAGAAATAAAGCAAACATACCTTTCTGGCAAACATATAAATTATCATTCAGGAAAAATAGGCGTATTTGATAAACTCAGTACTGATGGGATAAATAGCATACTTAGTGAGTGTAGTTATGTTGCCAACAGTATTTTAAAAGGAATTATTGCAGATAATTTTTAATTTCAATGGGGTTCTAGATGAATCTAAGAAAAAAGAGTTGTGTGTAAATAAAGAAGAATGTGGTTTAGAGTTAATTAACACAGTAGTATATGTTGTTTCTCTAAATCTGTACAAAATGTTAAAATAGATAAATGATAAAGATGATAAATTAGAAGTAAAAATGTACAAATATAAGTATAATAAATGTGGGGGTATGGTAAAGAAGAGTAAAAGAGAAAAAGAGTATATAAAGAAAAAGAAATACAATTTTACCAAGACAAAATATTTTTGTGGAAAATAAAAACTGGTGATATAGAAAAAGACAGAAAGTGTGGTATAATTTAAGGATAAAACACTATTATGTAAAATCATGGGAAATCTTATAGACTGAAAAATTAAAGCTACACAATAATAAGTAAATGGTGTAATCAGAAAGTAGAACAACAGGATGTTTTGTGGAGACGGATAATAGATAAATTGCCAATAAAAGGAAATATGCCATATAAAAAGAAAAATGATAGAATATATTTATGTTGACAAGAAGAAGAAGCTACAGAACATGCATTTTTGAAATGTAATGGAGAAAACTATGTAAATAAGTCTATAAAATAAACATGGATATGACAAAATGTGGATATTATAAAAATAGAAGTAAAAATATGTTAAAAGAATAGAGAAAAAGTTATTTTATATTATATGGGTTATATGGAATGAAAGAATAAATGAAATTATGTTTAATTTAGCAATAACCCACCACTGGGTTCAATGCTCAAGTGACCAAGCAAAGCCAACCATGAGCAAATCACATTGCCCACACCCAGCTGTGGGTTATTGCTATTATACAATGACATTAATTAAGAAAAAAGTCACTTACTTTTCTTAAATAATGTCCTTGTATAACTGTACCATGCTGCTCTTCCATGTTTTTCCCAGTATCCTGAGGCTTTCTTGATGTACTGCTCATGCGTATGCGACTTAAATTCCCATTCTTATGCAGTACATTGGTGTTGTGCAAAGGAAGCAACAGAGCGAGAAAGATCTCTGTTGTTTTTTTTTTGTTGTTGTTTTTAATTTAAAAAAAATGAAATCAGCAAACTTTCAAAGCACAGGAGAGACTGGACAGAGAAAATATAAGGATAGTCAGGTACGTTTTTCTAGTTTTGCATAGTGTATCTGATTATCTTTGTATTTTTCTCTGTCCCACCTGTCTTGTTTATTTGAAGTCTCTGGTTGTTGAAAGTTTATTTGTTTTTTGTTTTTTTTAAATAAAGAATGTAGAGTTTCCATAGTATATATTAATAGAAGAAAGTTCAGGTGACCAGACTTTTTTCCATTGCTATATGCTCAATTTACAGTGGTCATGCTGGTTGGGCTTACCAATTAGTGTGCTTATTTGTGAATGTTAATGGCCAGTCATTATATAATGGTAAATGGATTTTAGCAACAATATTAAGTAAAATCAGATGGTAATTATAAAAAAAAGAATGGGTGTTCTAATAGGAATGAAAATTTAGCATGACTGCAAAGGAAATTCTGAATATGTGTGAATAGATTTGTATATAGATTTGTATATTGATATACTTGTATATATGTAAATATTTGTAAATATGTAAAGATTTTGTAAATAAGAGTTATGTTGTATATAAATAAATAATACCTATTAGGGATTTAATAAAATCTGTGTAGGCATAGTTTAAAGCCTACACGGAAATTACCATGTCCGTGTACATGGTACCCACTCGGTAGTGTGCCATGCATATTAATGAAGGTGCATTACTGAGGGAGAGTCATGTAACATGGTTATTGAATCAGTGTAGGGAGTGTGTAACTGTGTCTGGAGATGAGTAACACATCCTCTGCACTGTCAAAGTGCCGGATAGCAATGTATGCAAGTGCAATAAAGTGTCATTGTGTTAAATGTTTTGTTTTTTTTTGTGTGTGTGTGTGTGTGTGTGTGTGTGTGTGTGTGTGTGTGTGTGTGTGTGTGTGTGTGTGTGTGTGTGTGTGTGTGTGTGCAGCATACCACACAACACTGGACATATGCCAGACATCTAAAAATAGACACCAAATACATTTAATTAAATAAAGGTCAAGTTTAGGCATAGCTAAGCGTGTTTGCACAGTGTGCTTCGGGGCTTAAACATAGATGACTAACAGGTATATGTAAAAGTATAGCAGCATTCCACACAGCCAGGTATCCAAAATGGTTAGAATGACAGCCATAGATGTAGTAGGTGCAGGCTTCAAATACAGGGAAATGTTATGAAACTTTTATGTTGCAAGATATCATTATGCTAATTATTTTTAAATGTGAGTTTGCTGTACTCAGCTAAGGTCTCTCAAGCACTGCTAAGCCTTGCCAAGCACTGCTGAAACAAGAGACATTTGAGTATTGCTTGGCATTGTACAGCTCCACTTAGCTGATTTGCTCACTGCTAATCAATGCCTGTTTAGGCACCATTGTGCTCTCCTGAGTGTGTTTGCACACTGGTAAGCAGTGCTAAGCATTTGCCAGTTTAAGCACTGCTCAGCTGAGCTCAGCAGATGTGTGCGATGCTAAGTGATGTGCTACATATTTGAAAATTGCCCAATGGTTGTAAAGGGTGGGAAAACAGGATTATTCAAGTGCAGCAGGCAGGAATACAGCAGAACCAGTTCGAGTTTGAACCTGACAAGAGCTATGGCAGGTGTTGGAGAGGATACACACTTACAGGCACAACAGTGGGGCATTCTGGAGTCCAGGGTCATTGTTGGACTCCTTGTAAAATACCATGATGTCCGGCTGTTGCAGGGCCAGTACCAGGGATCAGAGTACAAATCAGAAGCCTGGGACTGGATGGCACGTTATCTCACCAGTGTTACAGGTATCCCCTGCACAGTAGAGCAGGTCCGTCATCATTATGATGATCTAAAGCAACAAAAGAGGGGACTTCTGGACATCTGGGTCCAGGATGCTGTAGATGGGAATGCCCCCCCACGTTTGTATGTACCATTTGCATTGTTTTACCCATACCTAATCTGAATGTATGATAGACAGTTACACATAATGGTGTGCTTCTCTCCCTACAGCTGCAGAGGAAAGAGCTCACAACTTAGATGCCCATGCAGGGCACTTGGTCAGGTTGCACCATGAGGGTAGTGAGTACAGATGTATCTTGCAAGCTATAGTCTCATATAAGCAAGAAAGAATAATGTGCTAACTGTCATGAGGTGTATACAGTTTTGATTATACTGCAATGAATGTGGTCATAGACCTGGAGTGCAATGTGTGAGTAATGCCAAGTATAGTTCAATAAAGATGAAAGCATGAAACCTGACAGTGTTAAGGAAATAAAGTTTTTACTGCATTAATTGTAGAATTACAGCTGTATTCCAACTCCTGCATTATATGAACTGTTCTGCAATAAAAACTGGAAAAATATATCAATCACTGCATGATGTCACCCCTAATAAAGCTGTGTTGGGCAATATGTGGGTATTTTGGGCTGTTGCTCATGAAATCGAGTATTACATCTGCTGTGAACTAAAAACACAAAGAATACCACTAAGTGACTGAAGGAGTGTTCTGCTAAACTGTAGATTTGGGGCTGTACTACAAGATAAAATACTTTATGATATTTGTTCTGCACTAAGATCTGAAGCAATAATAGGAATGCCCAAGGTATATCGTGTATATCAGGATTGTCTTGCGTTAACTACTGCATTTCAGCTATATGCATTCCTGCTCTAAAGTATGCTGCTGCAGGCAAGTATGCAAATGTAATAGCTGTAGACTGCAAATATACCATCTGCAAATGTATATGGCTCAGGTAGCCAACCCAGCACTCTGGTATGGTTTGTACATATCATAGATATTTCCACCCACTAGGGGTATATTGTGTACACCTGAATTCTATGTATTAATGTACAGTTCACCTACTATCGCTGTCATGCATGAATCTCATGCATGTGTGTTCAACTGTTAGTGCAGTCTTGTATAACACACTACTTCTATTAACAGGTGATATTTTGTTAGCAGGTGAACTCTAGGCAAATATCAGTCAATCAATATGCAGCAGTAGCTCAATAGCTCAGTATGATAAATGCTAGATCTGATGTGCATTTTGTCACACACAGACAAGGGTTTGAGTCCAGTGAAAAGTACTAGTAAATATTATTGAATCAGTTATATAAAAGATGTTCTCCCCACAGGAATTGCAGGTAAATAAATGGCTGCAGTAGCCCTTAGAATGTTAATAATGTGTGTGTTCAGATGTAACAGAGTGCTAACAGCATTGCTCAGCAATGTGATAAGACCTTGGAAAATAAAGGCAACAAGTACAACACTAATACAAGTTACTATAATAAATAAAATGTGTAATATTGGTATGGTTGTATGCCTGGTATGTCTGTGAATGTCTGATGATAATCTAACCCCATGCCTGCCAAGGACAGCATGATGGTCATAAACTCTCTGTACTGTGCATGATACATGTCTCTCAAGTGTCACAGACTGTGATCACTGTTGCCTAATCTCTCTGTCACAGATCTATCATTGACATGATTTATGTCAATAGCACAATCACACTACATTAGTCCACAGTACACCTTGGTAGTCATATCTGTCCCCCTGACATGTAATAGCCCTCTGTAGTTGTATACCTGCAAGTGTTACAGCTTTGCCCATACTGTCCCATGTGGATAGCTTGAGAGGTGTGTATGTGCTACAGAAGTTATAGGGCACTTGTATACATAAAGGAAGGGCAGACCTGTAGAGTATATGAGTATTGTTGCAAATAATACAGCCTATACTGGTATTAATGGACTGTGTTTCTCTCAACCCCCACCCCTTATCTGCATCATAATTTGTTATTGTTATACATCGGTTATGGTTTGCCATTAGCATGTTGTTCTAATAACATTATGTTAGGCCTTGTGTTTTACTATTGTTATGTAGTACAATGGTTGCATACTAACATACCTTATTGAGTTACCTATTTTGTTGGCCTTATGCCATAACTGTTACTGGCATGCTGTTACTATATGGACTGTTATCTCACTTATTGTTGTGTGCCATGCACTATGCAATATTATATTACTGGGTTATTTACAATGTTCTGGCCTGCTGTTATAACTAACTAAATGTTATATTCATTACTAACTTATACACCTTGAAATACATCAACAACATAGCTTGACTGGGTAGGCTGGTTCCTGGCGATCTGCCTACCCTGCCTCAGCCGGCTGTGGCACCATGTACCAGCACATCTGGGACCCAAGATGGTGGTTCCCCCTCCACTGGCCCTGCACCACCTGCAGGTGGAACCCCCTCAGGGGATGGGGCCTTACCCTCCTGGAAGCAAAGGTGGAGGAGGTTGTCTCCCAGGATCAGCTACCAGTGATGGTGATCAGGATAGTTCATTGTGGGCATTAGCAATGCCTGCCCCAGACTGAGGGCAGAATCACTAACCTGCAGGGGCTGGTGGCCTTGGCACCCAGCCTCCAGCACAGCCACTTTTTTGGGCAGTGCAGGAGTAGTGTTGACTGTCCATGGGTGGGGAGCTCAGTCTCACTGCTGCTGTCTGGGGGCACATGGCTCTCTAATTCCACAATACCCTCCTTGTCCAGGGTGTTTACCCCCCTCATGTGTCACACACTACCCCTGAATGCTGCCTTGTCCGTTTGTAAATGCAACCTCTCCTACCCAACTTACCTCCCAACACATACCTATATCTCTTCCCCAACATTCTATTCTCAACTTAAAAAAATGCATCTGTCCCACAAAAAAAAAAATATTGCCCCATACATAATTCTCCATTTCACCCCCAAGTTCAGTGCAAAAAATTAATCATGAAATGAATTCATCAACACAGTTATGTCATCCTCACCTGTCTCTCTGGGATGTGAGGCTCCAAATTCTAAACTCTCTACAACCTGCACAGCTGTTGCTGTACAGGAAATGGAGAGCTATGGTCCCTTCCTACACCCATCCTGCACATCCCTACCTTCCTTTCACAGTGTTTTTCCCTCTGTTTGCCTCATTTCACCATTTTCTTATCACCCTTTTTTCTTTCCTTTTTGGAATTAGCATGGGTTTAAGTGGAGCTAAGCAGCTCACCATGCAAAGCCATGCAGATCCACTTATAACTGCCTTAATCACCTTCTGTATTTCTAACAGTGTTAGACACATCTGCAAAATAATCACCCTGTCAAGTCTCAAACTCAGGAGCCTGTCAACTACTGCATTAGCTCACTAGGCCATTCATCTCAGGAATAAAATGACTGTTTCCATAAACATAACCTGACTGACAATGACACACTGCTTGTACATATAATGGGAAAATTGACAGTGTACTTGGGACTGCAATGTGGACACCAAACTAGTACACAGCCATATAAATAATAATGGTTGTACATGAGGCCTAGGATATCAGGTATAGCTGGCAACTGCACAGACTGTTGCAGAATGTCCACAGTTGTGCCACCTACTTTTGGCATGGTTGTCACAAAACCTATTCTGTGTGTTGAAGTACTGGCTAGTCAGTACAGATTGAGACTACAAAATCATGACAGACAGTTCAGTCACACTTCCATTCACATCCGAGCACACATGCTTAAGCACATCCTGTGTAGCAGACTGTATTCATGCACATATATCTTGCAAATGCACCTGCTACCATATTGACTCAGTAGCTCAATCTGTTACATTTCTAGCATGCTGTGCATTTTGCCACCCATAGTCCTGGGTTCAATTCGAGTCTGTTTCACTTCAATTACATGCTTGTGAATGCAACAAATAAATGACTGAGTCCTGCAATTTTAAGCAGAAATGGTTGCTGTTAGTGCATTCACTGCTACCCATGTTAGCATATCAAAGGCCTGTAGGTAGGGACACAGTGCACAGATATGTATAGGCTTCCTAAATGTCACCTACCAATCTCTGAATGGCACTCTTACAAAACATATGTACCTGAAGCACATGCCTCACCTGGACCAGTATGGGCACCCTCACTGTGGCTATGCTGTAGCAACAGAGTTGACACTGCTCCCTCACTGACACATACAGCTTACTGTCTTCCAATGTGTTCACACTCCCCAGTATGACTCCTGGGCAGAATGCAGCAGCTGCAGCCTGCAACATATGCAGCAGTATGTTCAGCTACCTGCTACAGACCTACTATACTTCACAATCACCTACAAGGGATCCACAAAACATCCATACATAAAGGGGTGGGGGGCAAAGGTCAAGTGACAGGGACATGTGTCGCAGTCTTCCCCTACAAACATACACAGCTGATAGACCGGCAGCTACTGCAGCAGCATGCAATTCTGATGTGTATGATGTATGGCACTCCACATCTGTCTTCCCCTTTACTGACCTCAACCCACATTAACACTAAACTGCCACATAATCAGAAAGTCTTTTCATAATGGCCAAACATAGCATGCAAAACTGTAGACATACCACAAAAATCCCAACAGTGGACAGCATTTTTACCTACCTTCTGTGATGCTGTGGTCTCTACATCTCAATAATGTCCATCTCACAGACTAGGAAATGGGCCAAGGCCTACATCCTGTGCCATGCCATTGGCTAATGAAAGTGCAACATAGCTGTTCTGGATACAGTTAGTAAGTCTGTGCCACAGATTGGTACACAGGCAATCACCTGTTCATGAGCAGCTGCCTATGGTAAACAGGTCTGTGACTTGCTTTACAAAGACAGACTGTGATACCACAAGTATTATTCTTCAAGATTTCTGCACAAAAAGGAGTACAGCACTCTACCAGGTATGTAATAAAGTCCCCATGTAATGGGAGGTAAATGGGAGGATGCAGTTACAGGGAATAGGGATTACAACAGTAGGCCTATAGTACATGTCTTGTAATGACATATTACTGATAGTCAGCTGTCCAGCCCCTACAGGCTTCCCTTTCAACTCTGCCTGCTGTGATGTAGATCACAGCTCTGGCCCTATTAGTCCCTCCTACAATGGTTGCCTCCTGTACGAATGCTGCTGGATTGTGTGTTAGACAATAGTGACAGCAAGTAATGGTGGACAAAGCTGGCATATCACATGATGCACTGTCATTCAGCTCCTCTCAGTCTGTGAATATCACACAGGAATAGTTTAAACAATGTACAAGTGTCCCTAACTGTATCTGATGTACTCTGGCTAGGTCACTGTGTACTCAACATCCATATCTCATCGCTTGAGAGCTATGGCTAGCATACCTGGTGACCCCCTACAGCAGGAGTTCAGGTCATAGCCAGTAGAAGTGGGGGGACACAGGCCCGATCTCAGTGACAGAGTATACATATTAATCATACAAAGTAAGGGAATGAATGCAGTACCAGATATTACTGTGCCATAACTGTTTTCTGAGGGTTCTGGCATGTGACAGCCAGATTTCCCACAGTCTGAGAACAGCTATTATGTATTGTCCAACCATTTGCCATTTGTCTGGCAGAGGGTCCACAAATATCAGGCACATGTACACATTCCACAAACATTTGTATACTGCAGAAGTTGGACACCTACAGGGAACATACTCTATAGCACATTTGCAGTGTTGTCTGCGATTGCATTAAATGAATGTTGGTGGACTGTACCTATATACTTGTAGTAACACTCACCTATTTGTTGGACGGTGGCTGTATAACATGGTACTAGGGCATCACCCATAGGGGACACACCACAGTAGATGGCATTGATGGGAGTGGATACATAACAACACACTCCATCACAGCACACAGGGCCATAACTGGTATTCATAGGCTCATAAGAGGTTACTAGGCTATTAGCCCTGAGGCCCTTATCAGCCTAGCCAAAAGTGTAGCCCATGATTATACAAGTCATCACCCGATGCCCCAGTCCAACAGGGACACAGGTAATTTCTGTTTCCCATCCAGTTATCCAGGTTGCACTTAAAAAAGGGTAAAGAGGTACTCTGCTTGATGGTGAGAGGGAGTCTATTATACATTTGCGGGAGTCTCTGGGGGACAAATCTGTCCTGCCAATAAGTCCTGTTGATGTCACAGACCAGGTTGAGGCAGCATATGTGGGTTACTCAAATGGAGCTTCACTTGCGGATATGCAGCAGTCCCATCAAGGTGGGGTCCTTGCTCACCTTGAATGCCAGACAGAGGTCACATCTGAGGAGTCTGTATGAAACTGAGTAGAGGGATAGGGCTTTTAGTCTATCTGTGCATGGTAGATGTTTGAGGTCCTGGATTCTCCTGGTGAGGAACCACTATGGTCTCTCCAGCTGCTGCATGTGCTTTGCAAGGTATATTATGAAAGGGGCATTGTACTCAATAATGGGCCTTATAAGGAAAAAATATAGGGATGTTATTGACCTCCTTCTCCCTGGATGAGATACACTTACTTATGAGGTCGGCCACGTAGAAGGCTTTCCGTAGAACAGAAGAAACATAGTGGTCAAATATCAGGATGCTATCAACCTGTGTGACCAAATCCCTCACAACTGATTGCATGCTTAGGTTGTTATTACTGTGATAATTTGTAGGGACGTCACTCTCCCCAAAGGAGATGAAGATGCATTAAATGTCTGAGTGAGACTCTCTTAGAGGATGTCCACATTGCTACAGGATTTAGTGACAGCACCCAGCATGCAGTCATCTTCATACTTGATCAGCCATAGCCCACTGGTTTTGGTCTGCCCCTCAGAAAAGTATATCCTAAATAACAGAGGCCCCAAGACTGAATCCTGGGGTATGCAGCTTGTTCTGGGTCTACTGCTTGAGGTGGCTTCCTCTATTTTGATTAGGTGGGTTCTATCAGTGTGCCAGTTTGCTACCCATCCAGTAACATACAGATTGATGCATAGCTGAGAGAGTTTATGTATTATGGCTGAGTGAGGAATACTGTCAAGGGCTTTGGTCAGGTCAGGATAGGTGGTGTGCACTGTCTTTCCTCATCCATGGCTTTGGTGACTGTCTCAAAGAAGTCAACCAAATTTAACTGACATGATCTCCCCTTGACAAAGCCAAACTGTGTAGGATCAAATGTTTGGAGGTTGCCAATGTCCTTGTTAATAAGGTCCATGATAATCCATTCCATGGCCTTGCAGATCAGGCTAGTTAGGCTGTTGGGTCTATAATTTCCCTGATCAGTGGATACTCCACTTTTGTGCAAAGGGATAACAGTGGCTGCCCTCCACTCAGCTGGGAGAAAGCCAGTATTGAGGCTTTGGTTGAATAGGGTGCCTAAAGGTACTGCAAGTTCCTGCCTAAGTTCATGTAGGATGCAGACTGGGATGTTATGGAGTTCCATGGAGGCTGTATTTTTTGCCTTTGAGAAAAAGCAGTGATGACCTGTTCCCTAGATTTTAGGGGAAGGGGGCAGGTACTGGGGATGTCCTGATCTACTGATGGGGTGGAAGTTTTCAATGGATCTGTCAGCCAGCAAGTTGACTATATCTACAGCATTTGTATATGAGGTGTCCTTGACCAGCAGTTCTGAACAGATCTGGGTGCTTCCTTTGAGGTTGTGGATATATGTGAAGAAGGACTTATGATTGTCTGTAGTAGATGTCATCATTTTGGACTCGAAGTTTGCTTTGCAGGATTTCAGTACTGCTCTTATTTGCTTGTTCAGGCTAAGGAGACATTGCTTCCAATTGGGCACCTCCTCCTTTTTGGTCTTGGACAGCAATTTTTTTCTCTTGATTAGAGTGTATTTATTGCAGATGTCCACCACACAGGTTTACTTATCCTTGCAGAGGATGATTTAGTCCTGTTGGGTATTCCTGATTCCATGCATCAATATAAATGCTGGTATAGTGCTTTGGTGTAGTTTTGAACATTGTTGCCAGTTCCTACAGAGGGGGACGAGGCTGTGAAGTGGTTTATACCATCCCTCAGGAGGTTGTAATCAATTTTGGAGAAGTTTTCATGGCTGTCCCTAGCTAGATGGGTATTGTGGGAAAGAGTGACATCAAAAGTGACTGCTTTATGGTCAAATCTTACCAGGAAGGATGATACTGTAGGGATGCTGCAGTGGTTACTCATTTTGTTTAATACCAAGTCCAAGATATGTTCACCTCTGGTGGGAGTAAGAACTAGCTGTTCCAAGGTGTTTGCATTGACAAAATTGATGAATCTATGGGCATTTGTGTTCTGGCATTAGTAGTTCTTCTAATCTATGTTTGGATAGTTAAAGTCATCCAGGGTCAGGGTAAAGAGTTGAATCCTGATAGATTTGAACAGGCCCATATAGGCAGAATGGACATCTTTAGTCAGATTTGGGGGCCAGTAGCTAGCTATCATTTGAATAGGGGTCTGGTCAATGATTAACTGCACCTTGAGTGTTTCCTGTGCATCATACTGTTTGACCAGACTGGAGGTGTGTATGTCTTTGATAGATATTGAAACTCTACCTCCTTTGGCTTTACTGTCCATAGTTTGGGGTCTGAATATATGATAGGATGAGTAACCAGATAAGGCTGGGTTGGTCTCCGCAGCTTTCAACCAGGTTTCTGTGACTGCACAGATGTCAGCATTTTCCAGGGTTAAGAATGCTTGCAATGAGTGCAGTTTCATGTTTAGACTCCTAGTGTTTAGCAGCATGACCTTTAATTTGTGTTTTGTTGACATTTTTATCTTGGTAGTTTTAACCTCATCACTTTTCCTAAAGAAAGGCACTATGAGTGAGGTAGGATCCTTTGCCAGAAGCCTGAAGCCCAGGTGAGACAGATCCAGGCCATCTCTGGCAAAGCATTGTAGTCTGTCGATCATATCTTCCCAGGCTGTCAGGTACTGGATCCCCCTGGAATGACACCAGAAACTAAGCCAATTGTTAAAGTCAACCATTTCCTGTTTGTATTGAGGCATCATTCTGGGTAACAGCAGAATGCTGCTTAAGGCTGGAGATGTATCTGCTTCGGACACATAATCAGCAAGCTCAGTCATGTCTCTTTTCATATAGTGCAGGGAGGTACGTCTCAAGTCTTTCACACCAACATGGACTATGACAAAACAGCACCTGTTGTTGAGACACTTCAGTGCATATGTGATATTGCAGATTCTGGCATCTAACAGACAACTAACCATGACTTTCACCTTATCCAGTCTGGTGAAAGGCACATCTGTGTGTCTAACAATGCAGTCGCCTGTGACTAATATGTTGAGTTTATGATGAAGCCTTAGTGGCTGTGAGAGGCAGGTGTGTGGACAATGCATGGTATGTGGTGTGGAGGGCTGTGGAGTTTGCATGTGTTTTGCCTCGGAGATCTCCTTTGGATATGTTTATGTTGAGGACATCTGCATATGTGGGTGCACGTTGTGTAGGTGTGTATGGTGTCTGAGATGTAGTGATTGTGTTGACAACCCTTTCATTGCCAGATATACTAGCTGGAGAGGGAGAGATCATGGACTCTAGGTTCTTAATGTAAATGCATCTCCCACAAATTGTTTTCCTAGGTGGGGGTAGTAGATGGTTATCCGTGTACCTGAGGCAATTTCTACACTGTCAGGATGCCCATATCAACCAGACTGGTCGGCAAAACTGTAGGACATTTTCCATCCATATTTGTTAGAATCTGAGGGAGAAAGGCCAGGGAGACCTAAGGGGTGGGCCTAATGCCCAAGTGCTTAAACCAAAACTAAGAGGCTTAGAATAACACTTATAATTTAGACAGACTATAAACAAGCAGTAATAAATGCAACACAAAAGGTGCAGTTGAACACTTTAGAGAACAATTAGCAAGTAGCAAGAAAAAGCAAGATGAGGAGAGAAATGCAAGATGTATTGCCACTATGTTGTTGATAGCCACATACATACTGTGTTGATAAATTGCAGGGTATGATGTGGGAGTTAGCTGAGGATAGTGCTGGCCAAGTTGGATGTGCAGGGTGTATACATAGTGGAAAGCAATGTATGTGGTCCTGTGATATATTCCCCCTCTTCTTGTCTTTCAGAAATAATGTACAGATGGAAGCACCCGTTTTTTTCTGCTGCCAAAAATGATATGATCCCGGATGGCCTCAGACTGCATCACAACATACTGCTGTCCAGGAGTCACCAGAATAGTCAGCAATGTGCTGCACTATGAGCTGACCTCATCTTATCAGTAATCCAATTAGGGCTACAGAAAAGAAGCTATGAGCAAGTCTGACACCAGATGATCGACATGATAAATGTTGCATGGCAAAGGGCCACTGCTGTGCCCAAGGACTGTTCTGCCATTGGTGGAGGGCTTGCAACAGAACAACCACTCTTGGCTACAGAGGAATTCCTGGCAAACCTAGGGTCAACCACCAGCTCCCAAGCATCTATCACCCCATAAATCATGGAGGTGGGTGGCAGAGCTTCCACAGTAGAGGAACATCCAGGTAAGCCTCCTGTGTCCATCACTGTAATACTGTATCAGTCATTGTGGCAGCCTCTGCATACCAGTACACTGGTGTCAGGTCAATCTGCATTGGGGGGGGGTTGTTTGTAATGCACACTTGTGCACACATACTCAGAATGTCAGCAATGTGGGCAGTATCACAATTCCTACTGTACATGTTGGTATAAGCACATATTATCTGGTAACAATGTCACATTTGTGTTTTCTGACAATACCTATCCCTGGTATTTCCATACATTTACATCAGGTGTGGCCAGAGTCCAACATCCTGTAGCTGGTGAGTATAAAACTGTTTTTGTATGGCTCATATATAACCAAAAAACAAAAAAGGCCAGCAAACTGTGGTATATAAATGCTTTATTAAAGCATATATAAGTAGAGCAGTAATATAACAGACAGGTTTCGGCTGAAGAAATTAGATCACCTTCATTAGTGTCAATCAAAATCACATAGAAATCCAATGCCCTTTTATACCATAAGACAGAAACAAAAATGAAGCTCATTGGTTGTTCATAAATTCTCATTTAGACCTGGTGGAAATAAACCACCCAACTTGATGATCCACTTTTTTTTCTTTAGCATTTAATATAGAGTGCCATCTAGCTTTATTTATCCAATTTCCCACAATCCTATCTATGATTGTAAATATAAAGTTTGCATTATTGTGTGCCAATGAATGTTTATATAAAGCATTACTTGTCTTTTGGTTCTAATATGACTAGTAGACACAAGTTTATTTTTCAGGATAAGGGCTTTCATCAAAGTAAAATTGACTTCCTCAGGATCTGAGGAAGTCAATTTTACGTTGATGAAAGCGCTTAACCTGAAAAATAAACTTGTGTCTACTAGTCCTACTGGTGAATTTGTGGTTTTTAGTTTTTATTTTCACCAGTTTGCTACAATTATTTGGTTTTGGTTCTAATATCACTACAGTGTTCAGATATATGTAATCTCAGTGGTCTCAAAGTCTGCCTAATGTAAAAAGTTGAACAGGTGTATGTTACAAGATAAATCACCCAATCAGTTCCGCAATTTGCATAAAACCTGATATCATAAACAATGCCTGTGTTTCTGCTGGTAAATTGTTCAGATTTTACCAACCTTTGACAATGTGTGCAGTGTCCACAAGGGACACAACCAAAAAGTAAATCACCTGCCAGGGATCTTTGAATGGGATCCTGAGTGTGTCTTGATCCATGTTTATAATGATTAAAATGTGACCCAAGAGTTCTCCCCCTTCGTAAGGAGAAAAAACATCTGTCCTTAAGAAACTCAGATAATTTGGTGTTTGTTAAAAGAATATTCCAATGTCTTTGTACACTATCTAGTAATATATTTGTGTTTTGCCCATAGGTGGTTACAAAATGAATATTCGAGTCACTCCCCTCTTTTTTGTCTTTGTAGTTCAGTAGATCCTTCCTGTCTAGTGCTGATACCCAGTTACTGGCAGTGAGGATATTATCAATTTTGTAACTCCTGTTTTTAATCCTCATAGTCAGGTCCTCCTTAAAATGTTCATATTTGGTCGGATGTGATCAAATACGCTTCATGCAAAGGAATTGAGATTTGGGTATGTTCTTTGTAATATGTGATGGATGGAAACTGGATGCATGTAGTAGGGAATTGTACTGTGGGTACCTGTGATAAACCTCTGTATCTAAAGTATGATCAGTGTTTCTGGTGACTAACACATCTAAAAAGGTGATTTTTTGGGTATCATAGTTAACTGTAAATTGTATTCCCAACTTGTTGCTATTTAAATATTCCACAAACTCATGAAGGTATTCAGTGTCAGCTGTCCAGACCATCCAGCAGTCATCAAGATAACATCTCCATATGTCAATATATTATATATATATATATATATATATATATATATATATATATATATATATATATATATATGTGCTGCATACTGATAGATTAAGGTCATCATGCCTGAGGAGGACTGGGAGAGACAGATACATATACATAGCTGTCTGTATGCACACAGATATATTCACATCTCAGTTCTTCAGGCAGAGGCATCAGACATGGGACGTCACTAACTAAGAGTAGGGGCATGCCCAGTGTGACCATCAGTAATTCCAAGGTGAATCCAGGCCAGACCTACCTGTACTCCTGAAAACAGAAAGATAAGTGATGCACCACACCATAGAGCTTATCTTAGTGATTTTTTCAAAACTGCAATGCGACAAAAACAACAAACAAATAGACAAAAGGACAAGCACTTTCAGCTATTAAAACCTTCTTCAGATCCAGTGGACTGTAGTTAATCCTTCTCCTTATATGTGGGCCTTTGTCCCGCTCCTGTTCATGGCTTTGTCCATATTTCTTGCTCTAAGTAGTTGTAGATATGCTGTGACTGGGGAACATGATGTAACACTACACCCAGGGTTACAGACTTCACATCTCTGACTGTACATGTTTACCAGGATGTCCAGCATTCCACTGCATATATCTGCTTTGCTCCTCAGATAGTTGTGTTATTTTGGTAATATACGACTACATGGTGCCCACTAACTTGTAAGTACTGACACAGTATGCGAAGGCCTTTACATCCTGCTACTCTGACTTGTTCTAACCTGCTGTTATACTAGCCACCTTCTAGGTTACTCAGAGCATGTGTAATGTCCATAGCTGTGGTCCCCTACCCCTCCACTGTCTCTGGCTTTGTCCATCTTTCTTGTAGTAACAAATAGTGAGATATTGACAGTCTGTGGAACTCCTACAATAGGAGTACCTCACATGCAAAATTGCAGATGCAGCAAGCTTTGAACCATGAACACCATCAACTGTGCTAATGTAGTTAGCTCACTAAGCCACACCAGCCACCAGAAAGTTAATTTTAATTCCTGACACTATCAACATCATACAGATATACACTTTGACCCCTGCATATTGAGGAAATAGAACATGATGCCAGGTTGTTTGGGAGAGCCCTGGGAGTGTGTGGTCTGCTGCTATAACCTTCCAAACATACTGTTACTGCAGTTGTATGGAAACACAGCTGTATTGGGTGTATGGTACTCTAACATTGACAGTCATGCATCTGCCTTATAAACCCACTGTTTGGCAATTCCCTCACATAGTTCAGTGGGTTTTGCTGTCTTGTGGCCTAGTGCATATTATGCAGCAGCCAGTATTGGACAGAGAGTTCCTGTTGTCCCACACAGCTGTTAGTTCTCTGCAGGTAGCCTAGTAGCCCACTCTTTTCCCTTGCATACATGCAGCAGGTCCATACATATGCTACCATAGTGTAACACCCCATACATTTATTGTAAAGAAGAGTGACTTACTTTGAGACTGCAGCAGTTGAGACAACAGTGCTTCAGGGCTGACTGTCAGATGCACACAGTACACAGCCAATACATGGTAAGGTACAGATTGTGTGGTGAGGCTGGCATCCTTTTTTACTATGTATGTGAGTTGGAGTGAGGTGTCAGTCCCTAGGACCCCAGGTTGTCAGTGCATGTGCTATGAGTTGCCTCTTTGCCAAGGCCAGGGCTTATTGGGCAGGCCTACATCTGCCTACAGGGACAAGCTCAGGGGGCTCCTCCTGAGTCCTCCTGTGGCTGTAAGGATATTGGCACTGTTGGGAGGGCTGTGTGTCCCTTCTCTGTGATGTTCCTGCTGCAGCTTTTTCCACAGGATCATATTGTACAGCATGGCACATACTGTGAACATGTGTGCACATATGGCTGGAGAGTACTGCAGGGCTCAACCAGATATATTGAGGCAGTGAACCATGACTTGAGCAACCAAACACATGCTCTATGATGTTCCTAGTTTGTGCATGTGCCTCATTATGGCATTCATTGGTAGGTGTGTGTGCATTTCTGATGGGTGTCATCATCCAGTGTGTAGCCAGCTTCCCCCAGTAGATAGCCATGTGGAATGTCCACCCTGACAAAAGTCTGGTACAGCTGTGATGCATGCCAGATATGGGAGTCGTGATAACTGCCAGGGCTGCCAGCACACACACTTGTGATAATGCCCTGGGCATTGCACATGACCTGATAGTTGATGGAGTGATACCCCTTGCGGGTTACGTAGACTCTACCCTCCTCACCACCAGTTGGAGTGAAACCCCTTGTGAGTAATGTAGACTCTACCCACCTCACCTCCTGTCACCACCTATCAGTCCATCAACTATCAGGTTGTGTGCAATGCCCTTGCACACGACCTGATAGTTGATGGAGTGATACCCTTTACAGTTGACGTAGACTCTACCCTCCTCACCAGGAGGTGTTTTGATATTGACATGAGTGAAGTCAATGGCACCCAGTACCTCAGGGTAGTGTGCTACATGGTGGAAGAGATGCGTACTGCTCGCCCATTCCTCAGGGGTTCAGGGTATATAAATGTGCTCTCTGGCATATATTTGCATGGCAGCCAGGAACTGGTAGAGTACCCTAGATGCAGATACCTGTGACACCCCCAACACCTCCCCAGTTGGTGTTTGAAAAGTATCTGTAGCTAGTATTCTAAGGGCTACACATACCTTTGTTTTCCACTGGGATGGATTCCACTCTGTTGGCTCTGGGTCTGAGTTGAGGGCAGCAAAGCTCAGTATGTTCTTGTAGCATGTCCCTGTCCACCATGTAGTGCCCTACAATCTCCAGCTCATGTAGCTCCTTGAAGGTTACCCTGGGCCTGAACACTCTTCTCCTTCTCAGTCTAGGCCTATTGTCAGTATCAGCACTGACCTCAGCCTCTAGCACATACAGATGTAGCAGACCAGCAGCAGCCCCTAGCATTCCGTCAGTTAAAATTCCCAAGTCTGTACTCCAATGGTGCCAGAGTATGTGGAAAAAATCAGATTGTAGATTGTATGCTTACTTTATAGAGGTGTGCTGCAGATGCAGCCTGTGCGATTGGCTAAGTATGATGCATTCTACCTGCCAGGTATAGCATTGATGGGTTTGAATGGCCCAGTGTCAGTGGAACAGGGCTTAGCAGTAATTTTTGAATGGCTGGCTTTCCTAGGCTATTTCCTTTTTTTTTTTTTTTTTTTAAATCCTTTCCCTGCTAAGCAGTGTGGTGCAGCGTGCATACCCACAGCGCTGTTGTAAACACTGTTCAGCAGTCTGGGCACACCCCCATGTACTGTCATGCTCAACATAGCTTAAACCAGCTAAAACACACACCCCACAGCTGAACAATGCTTAGCAGCACTAGACACATACCCCTGGATAGCTGAGCTTCGCGGCGCACAAATGGGCACCTCTGAGCTGCAATCCACTTAAACATATAGTGACACTCCCTCTTCTGATGTCAGTTACCTGTTCTACTAACACTGACATAGTACTGAGGCTACACAGGTTTTATCTGCGGACCCAGTGGCCCATTTTTTCTATTCAGTAACCTCAGCTCATTTGCATACAGATCCTTGCACATACCCTGGATACTTCACTATTCCAGGGTATGCCTCCTTAGCAACCACTGAAACCTACCATTGTACATACTGCTTGCAAGACACTATAATGCATTATTTTTATAGATGTCTAATTTTTAATTTTTCAACATTTTAATATATATATATATATATATATTTTTTTTTTGCATAACGGCATGTTTGCGCATTGCTGCAAGCAGCACAAATGTAATATGTGTATTAAAAAGTATTATTTTATATTAATTTGTATTAGTTTTTGGACTCACGGGAGATAGTTGTGGACATATCACTGCCTACATTGACATTTCCAACCTTCTAATTGGGGTTTTATAGCTCCTATTCAATTTTTGCATTTCTGTACACAGTTATTTTCCATGTACACTTCTGACACCAACACAGCTTCTGAATGGATACCTTTCTGCTTACTGGATCACAAATCGCCCTCATTTGCATGCATTTCACCTGCTTATGAGGTGATTTCCATGACATGGACACTTCCTTGTCCTCACACTCATTCACACTCCTCTGCTCTGTTTACTGGACCCCATGGCTGTTGGTTTCTGTGTAGGGGCCATGCCACTATGCCTACATGGAAAATCACTCTGTGTAGGCTTTATTAAATTCCCCTCTGAATCAAAACTAACTGAATAGTACAAAAAACAAAAATATTACTTTTTCTAAGCAGGTAAGCCCCCTGCACCTCCAATTCCCTATGCTAATTATATATATTAACTCTACAATCACAGAACAAAAAATTCCCTCAACCAACTACAAAAACAGGGAAAAAGAACATTTTATCTTCTAAGCATTCATTCATTCTTGTAAACTGTGACAAGGATATTAAAGGTTAAGAAAAGCAAATCTAAAAGGAAAAGTTAAGTCTAGTATCTTAACAGTGAACTGAAAGCGGAGCTCAAATTACAGTAATTAATAGTAAAGTATATTGACTCAGAGATGTCACTACAGAAAGCAATGAATCAGGTGAGACCTTGAACTCAGAATAATAAAAGTGAGTGTGCCTTGGGGCATGGGATTGTTTCATCACTTTAACTTTTAATTTTTGTCATTAGTTAGACTTAGGATTGGGTATAGGTGAAGCATAGGTGTTGGCAGTGCTGAAGTTTCCTGTCCTTGGCTTTTTAAGTGGTGCATTGTGAAATTTTTATTGCTTAAAAACCTCAGCTTTGGCCAGCTAAGAACTTGGTTATATTCAACTGGACGTATAAGAGAATTTAAGTACCTTTATCTGCACTTTTTTAAAAAAATATACAGTATTTAATTTGATTTAAACTGTGTTGAAGGAATATTTAACTCAAGTGGCAGTTATTCTGCTCTTCAATTATTCCAACCCACCCTCCCTGTTTTTGTTTTGGTGTTAATCTTGGTGGCCTTGAAACTGCCCGCCCCTCAGCCTGCCTCTGGGCCCATCTCATTTGCTTACTCAACTGAGTGCAGTGAGATCATATTCTGATTTCAGGCACTCTTACTGTGTACAAAGAGAGCATCTGGGAAACAGACAAAACAAATTAAGCTTATTTCCTGCCTTTCCTGTTAAGTGGTATAGACTATTTGTAGGCTTCTGAGCCCCCAAGCCCTTCTGTGTTTGAGGGAAGCCTTCTAGCTTGTTTTTTTTTTTCTTATAACAAGCCAGTTTTCTAGTTTCAGCACTCAAATCTGTTTCTTTGATCTCAGCACTTGTTCAGATAAAAAAAAAAAAAAAAAATGTTATCTGCTTTTACTGTACTTGTGTTTCTACCTACTTCATTTTACTTTTGCATCATCTTAAAAATACTCAATTGTATTTATTATTGCTTGGTGTAACTCATTCTAAGCCTTTTGGTTTAAACACTTGGGCTTCGGACCAGTTGTTTTGCACTGAGAGGGTTTGTGGTCTGCACTGTTGTGGCAGAACAGGTAGCTTACATCCTTCTAGGTTGGGAACTGCTGATTGAGGGCTCATTGTCTGTTATTCTAAAAGTGTATTAATTCTGGTTTAAGCACTTGGGCTTTCAGGCCAGTTATTTTACATTAAGAGGGTTCGTGGTCTGCACTCTTGTGGGAGGAGGGGCTGGACTCTGCCCTTCTGAGCTGGGAATTTCTGGTTAAAGGCTTATAGTGCATGCATATCTGAACTGCATCTTACCAAAGTTGGTGCGCCTTGTTTGCTGTGGCATAGACTGGATTCGGGCCTGCTGGATCTAGCTTTGTTTGTGTAACTTGAGCACTAATCCAGACATTCTCTAAAGTATTCAATTGTATTTATTACTGCTTGGTTGTAACTTGATTAAAGTGTAGCTATCATTCTAAGTCTTTTGGATTAAGCACTTGGGCTTCAGACCAGTTGTTTTACATTAGGAAGGTTTGTGGCAAGCACTGTGGTGGCAGGACAGATAGCTTTCATCCTTCTAAGTTGGGAACTGCTGATTGAGAGCCCAGTGTCCAAGGGTATTAGTTCTGGTTTAGGCACTTGGGCTTCAGGCCAGTTATTTTACATTAAGAAGGTTCGTGGTCTGCACTCTTGTGGGAGAAGAGGCTGGACTCTGCCCTTCTGAGCTGGGAATTTCTGGTTAAAGGTTTATAGTGCCTGAATATTTGAACTGTATCTTATTGAAATTGGTACACCTTGCTTGCTCTAGCATAGACTAGATCCAGGCCTGCTGAATCTAGTTTTGTTTATATGCTTGTTGTTTGTTTGCTTGTTATTTCCCTGGAAGCTAATTCCACCTAATACATGGCTTCTCAGTGCTTCTGTGGATCACTAGTGATATCTGCATTGCTTACTGTACTAGTTCCTTGTTTCACTTGAAAGAAAGTTACTGATTGTCATTTTTGCATTTAGTTACTTGTAACACATTGCACTCAAGTTACCTGGCACTTGCTCACTAAAGCAATTATATAAGTCAGCACTAAAAATTAAAAGCACTGCACCCTCACTCCCCACTGGCCCTTGTTTTCAATTATTAAGGAATTCCCAATATTATTCTAGCATGTCCAAAGGTCAGTTGTCAATCTCCTCTCCGGTCCAGCTGGTGAATCTGGGAATCTTGAGGCAATGTTATAACTGCCTCATGTACACAGACAACCCTCTCCTCCTCCCACATAACACAAATACTTGTGAGAGATGCAGCTATTTAGCCAAACTGGAGGCTGAGCTCTCTCAACTCAGGACTGGCAAGACCAGACAGGAGGAGAAGGCAACTACACACACCACAAAACCAGCCTCACATAATGCTACCACACCACTGAATCAAACACATAAACACACAAAGACATACTCGGAGGCTCTGAGTAAAAATTTACCTAAACAGCAGAGGCCTCCAAAGCAGACACCCAAACAACTGCTACCTCAAGACACCCCACAAGCAACACATAAACCACAAAAGCAGTGTGCAAAGCAGTCACAGCCCTTAAGGCATCAGACATGGGATGTCACTAGCTAAGAGTAGGGGCATGCCCAGTGTGACCATCAGTAATTCCAATGTGAATCCAGGCCAGACCTACCTGTACTCCTGAAAACAGAAAGATAAGTGATGCACCACACCATAGAGCTTATCTTAGTGATTTTTTCAAAACTGCAATGCGACAAAAACAACAAACAAATAGACAAAAGGACAAGCACTTTCAGCTATTAAAACCTTCTTCAGATCCAGTGGACTGTAGTTAATCCTTCTCCTTATATGTGGGCCTTTGTCCCGCTCCTGTTCATGGCTTTGTCCATATTTCTTGCTCTAAGTAGTTGTAGATATGCTGTGACTGGGGAACATGATGTAACACTACACCCAGGGTTACAGACTTCACATCTCTGACTGTACATGTTTACCAGGATGTCCAGCATTCCACTGCATATATCTGCTTTGCTCCTCAGATAGTTGTGTTATTTTGGTAATATCACGACTACATGGTGCCCACTAACTTGTAAGTACTGACACAGTATGCGAGGCCTTTACATCCTGCTACTCTGACTTGTTCTAACCTGCTGTTATACTAGCCACCTTCTAGGTTACTCAGCGCATGTGTAATGTCCATAGCTGTGGTCCCCTACCCCTCCACTGTCTCTGGCTTTGTCCATCTTTCTTGTAGTAACAAATAGTGAGATATTGACAGTCTGTGGAACTCCTACAATAGGAGTACCTCACATGCAAAATTGCAGATGCAGCAAGCTTTGAACCATGAACACCATCAACTGTGCTAATGTAGTTAGCTCACTAAGCCACACCAGCCAACAGAAAGTTAATTTTAATTCCTGACACTATCAACATCATACAGATATACACTTTGACCCCTGCATATTGAGGAAATAGAACATGTTGCCAGGTTGTTTGGGAGAGCCCTGGGAGTGTGTGGTCTGCTGCTATAACCTTCCAAACATACTGTTACTGCAGTTGTATGGGAACACGGCTGTATTGGGTGTAGGGTACTCTAACATTGACAGTCATGCATCTGCCCTATAAACCCACTGTTTGGCAATTCCCTCACATAGTGCAGTGAGTTTTGCTGTCTTGTGGCCTATTGCATATTATGCAGCAGCCAGTACTGGACAGAGAGTTCCTGTTGTCCCACACAGCTGTTAGTTCTCTGCAGGTAGCCTAGTAGCCCACTCTTTTCCCTTGCATACATGCAGCAGGTCCATACATATGCTACCATAGTGTAACACCCCATACATTTATTGTAAAGAAGAGTGACTTACTTTGAGACTGCAGCAGTTGAGACAACAGTGCTTCAGGGCTGACTCTGTCAGATGCACACAGTACACAGCCAATATATGGTAAGGTACAGGTTGTGTGGCGAGGCTGGCATCCTTTTTTACTATGTATGTGAGTTGGAGTGAGGTGTCAGTCCCTAGGACCCCAGGTTGTCAGTGCATGTGCTATAAGTTGCCTCTTTGCCAAGGCCAGGGCTTATTGGGCAGGCCTACATCTGCCTACAGGGACATGCTCAGGGGGTTCCTCCCCTGAGTCCTCCTGTGGCTGTGGCTGTGAGGATATTGGCACTGTTGGGAGGGCTGTGTGTCCCTTCTCTGTGATGTTCCTGCTGCAGCTGTTTCCACAGGATCATATTGTACAGCGTGGTACATACTGTGAACATGTGTGCACATGTGGCTGGAGAGTACTACAGGGCTCAACCAGATATATTGAGGCAGTGAACCATGACTTGAGCAACCAAACACATGCTCTATGATGTTCCTAGTTTGTGTGTGTGCCTCATTATGGCATTCATTGGTAGGTGTGTGTGCATTTCTGATGGGTGTCATCATCCAGTGTGTAGCCAGCTTCTGCCAGTAGATAGCCATGTGGAATGTCCACCCTGACAAAAGTATGGTACAGCTGTGATGCGTGCCAAATATGGGAGTCGTGATAACTGCCAGGGCTGCCAGCACACACACTTGTGATAATGCCCGGGGCATTGCACACGACCTGATAGTTGATGGAGTGGAGTTGCGGTTTACGTAGACTCTACCCTCCTCACCACCAGTTGGAGTGAAACCCCTTGTGACTGATGTAGACTCTACCCACCTCACCTCCTGTCACCACCTATCAGTCCATCAACTATCAGGTTGTGTGCAATGCCCTTGCACACGACCTGATAGTTGATGGAGTAATACCCTTTACGGTTGACGTAGACTCTACCCTCCTCACCAGGAGGTGTTTTGATGTGCACATGGGTGAAGTCAATGGCACCCAGTACCTCAGGGTAGTGTGCTACATGGTGGAAGAGATGCGTGCTGCTCGCCCATTCCTCAGGGGTGCAGGGTATATAAATGTGCTCACTGGCATATATTTGCATGGCAGCCAGGAACTGGTAGAGTACCCTGGATGCAGATACCTGTGACACCCCCAACACCTCCCCAGTTGGTGTTTGAAAAGTATCTGTAACTAGTATTCTAAGGGCTACACATACCTTTGTTTTCCACAGGGATGGATTCTGCTCTGTTGGCTCTGAGTCTGAGTTGAGGGCAGCAAAGCTCAGTACGTTCTTGTAGCATGTCCCTGTCCACCATGTAGTGCTCTACAATCTCCAGCTCATGTAGCTCCTTGAAGGTTACCCTGGGCATGAACACTCTTCTCCTTCGCAGTCTAGGCCTATTGTCAGCATCAGCACTGACCTCAGCCTCTAGCACATACAGATGTAGCAGACCAGCAGCAGCCCCTAGCATTCCGCCAGTTAAAATTCCCAAGTCTGTACTCCAATGGTGCCAGAGTATGTGGGAAAAATCAGATTGTAGATTGTATGCTTACTTTATAGTGGTGTGCTGCAGATGCAGCCTGTGCGATTGGCTAAGTATGATGCATTCTACCTGCCATGTATAGCACTGATGGGTTTGAATGGCCCAGTGTCAGTGGAACAGGGCTTAGCAGTAATTTTTGAATGACTGCCTTTCCCAGGCTATTTCCTTTTTTTTTAAAAATCCTTTCCCTGCTAAGCAGTGTGGTGCAGAGGGCATACCCACAGCGCTGTTGTAAACACTGTTCAGCAGTCTGGGCACACCCCCATGCACTGTCATGCTCAACATAGCTTAAACCAGCTAAAACACACACCCCACAGCTGAACAATGCTTAACAGCACTAGACACATACCCCTGGATAGCTGAGCTTCGCGGCGCACAAACGGGCACTTCTGAGCTCCAATCCACTTAAACATATAGTGACACTCCCCCTTCTGATGTCAGCTACCTGTTCTACTAACACTGACATAGTACTGAGGCTACACAGGTTTTATCTGCGGACCCAGTGGCCCATTTTTTCTATTCAGTAACCTCAGCTCATTTGCAAACAGATCCTTGCACATACCCTGGATACTTCACTATTCCAGGGTATGCCTCCTTGGCAACCATTGAAACCTTCCATTGTACATACTGCTTGCAAGACACTATAATGCATTATTTTTATAGATGTCTAATTTTTAATTTTTCAACATTTTAATATATGTATATATATATATATATATATATATATATATATATTTTTTTTTTTTTTGCATAACGGCATGTTTGCGCATTGCTGCAAGCAGCACAAATGTAATATGTGTATTAAAAAGTATTATTTTATATTAATTTGTATTAGTTTTTGGACTCACAGGAGATAGTTGTGGACATATCACTGACTACACTGACATTTCCAACTTTCTAATTGGGCTTTTATAGCTCCTATTCAATTTTTGCATTTCTGTACACAGTTATTTTCCATGTACACTTCTGACAACAAAACAGCTTCTGAATGGATACCTTTCTGCTTACTAGATCACAAATCCCCCTCATTTGCATGCATTTCACTGGCTTATGAGATGATTTCCATGACATGGGTGTCCTCACACTCATTCACACTCCTCTGCTCTGTTTACTGGATCCCATGGCTGCTGGTTTCTGTGTTGGGGCCATGCCACTATGCCTACATGGAAAATCACTCTGTGTAGGCTTTATTGAATTCCCCCTTGAATAAAAACTAACTGAATAGTACAAAAAACAAAAATATTACTTTTTCTAAGCAGGTAAGCCCCCTGCACCTCCAACTCCCCATGCTAATTATATATATTAACTCTGCAATCACAGAACAAAAAATTCCCCCAACCAACTACAAAAACAGGGAAAAAGAACATTTTATCTTCTAAGCATTAATTCATTCTTGTAAACTGTGACAAGGATATTAAAGGTTAAGAAAAGCAAATCTAAAAGGAAAAGATAAGTCTAGTATCTTAACAGTGAACTGAAAGCGGAGCTCAAATTACAGTAATTAATAGTAAGGTATACTGACTCAGAGATGTCACTACAGAAAGCAATGAATCAGGTGAGACCTTGAACTCAGAATAATAAAAGCGAGTGTGCCTTGGGGCATGGGATTGTTTCATCACTTTAACTTTCAATTTTTGTCATTAGTTAGACTTAGGATTGGGTATAGGTGAAGCATAGGTGTTGGCAGTGCTGAAGGCATGAATCATGATATTTTCTTATTGATGGGCATTTGGCTGACCTCAGAAAATGTCTGGTAAATAGAAAAGGAGTGTTTTTGTTCATTATCATTATCTAGTAATAGAAGATCCACGGTGGTGGCGCTGCGGTAGCATTGTCGCCTCACAGTAACACGCTGTCTGGTTCGATTCTCAGCTAGAGCGGCTTCTGCGTGGAAACATGCATGAATGGGCAGACCTTTGTTGAAGGTTGTGCATCAGGGCTGGTAACTCGGCATGTAAAAATCAACTACCAATCATTAGCGGACCGGAGTTCCGCTGTGGCGAGCCTTAACCAGGAAAAGCCGAAAGACACAACAACAAATCATTATCTAGTAATAGATATCCTTAAATAAAAGATCTCTGGTGTGGATGTGATGAAGAATAATATCTCAATATTTTGGGGTTGCCTCATGGAGTAAATATAGTCAGTCACAGGAGACTGTCCTAGGAAGCCTGCGTTCTGTATTGGTTATGGAGCAGGTAACGACAGCTCTACACAAATCAGAAAGATTATCAGTATGGCAGGACTGTGTAAGGGCTCCAGGTTACTATTCTGAATAGTAAAGATTTACATTCATTTATTTTTTAGTGAGGAATGGAACTTATTCTACTGCTATTTTATTTTTTTTAATAAAGGAATACAGCTGGTCAAGAAACTCAGGCAAGATGAAACTTGTTTATAGCCTGAATATTGTTCAGAAAGCTAGGACACATTATGATAGTATTGGGTAGTAAGATATTTGGTGGGTGTTAAAATTCTGAGGACAGTAATTGCAATTCCTAGAAATAATGGACCATGAAGTATGAATGAAAATATTACTGATCTTGAAGCTGCAGTATCTGGATATTCTCCATGTTCTGAAGAACTATGATCACTATCAGACAATGTTTACTACTCTGAGTAATTCATCTTGGAATAATCTGTAATTGTAATTTGATGAACACATCCTTTAAAATGTTGAGATTTACAACATTGAGTATCATTCTTCTGAATAGGATCCATGGATATTAATTATAGTGCATGGGAAGTTAATGCTGCTAACATGTCAGACTGACATATGTACCCTGAGCACTTGGGCTGGGGATAGCATTTAAAGGAAAATATCCAACAGCTGGTCTTGGCTGACAGTAGCTACAGTTGTTCTGGTAACTCTTTTAAAAATTCTATTTGTCCATAAAAGATGCAGAAGTTGATAGAGCAAAATGAATGGATGAATGAATGAATGAATGAATGAATGAATGAATGAATGAATGAATGGCTTTTGTCTGTCTGCTCAAGTAGTGGAATTCTTTCCGGCAAAAATCATTACCTACCTGTGCTCAATAGATGAGCAGAAAGGAAATGCACTCTGAAGGGAGACTAACAAATGTCCAAATAATTTCTGAATATACTGACTAAAATACACAGAAATATGTTAAATACAAAGTTCAAAAATATGACAATAGAATTCAGAATATATCAACTATGCAGGAGGGCTGGTTCATAGATCCATTCTAGTCATGATCCTGATCACAAGGGCAAGTGTAAATGTTATCTTTATAGACAGTTTCATAGATCCAACCAACCATTTTCTTTTGAAGGTGTGAAAAATCAGAGTCTGACTAAAACCTTCAATAACCCACTGTCAAAAATGTAAAGTTTCACAAGATCATCATGGACAGGGCAGTATTAGTGACATATGAGGCAGGGATCCTATGGCTAATCTATCACTATATTAATTAATGGCAAAGATTTTGCCTAATATAGAAATTAAACCACATGCATAGATGAAACAGAAAAAAAACATTGTCATTCAATTTTAAAAATAGAAAGAGTTTTGAAATTTTCTAATTGTCACCACTGATTGTAGTCACCCCATTCTTTCCAAATATTTTTCATGCCTTACCAATGTTTGTGTCTGGCAGTTACTGTCTTGATTAATTGAAGCAAGTTTAGCTCTGGCAAGACACTGTGAGTTCAGCAAGCAGGTTTCCCCTTGTCAGTGGAACTCTGACCTTTAGAGATTAGAAATCTTAAAAAACAGCTTTAGCCTTACAAAACATTTATCACACTTTGTCATATGGATGCTTCAGGCACAAAGTTGATATTTCTGACCAATCAACATTCAGTTAACATTCTCTAGTTCAATATTGTGGTAATGTGAGCTGTCTGATTTCTGAATGAAAAGATGCCAGTAAGCCTATCATTGCAATAAGGGAGCAGTTTAAATGCAAATGAATGTACTCTTTTACAGACAATATTCTATACTGTTTATAATGTGCCTAGCTATTCTAAGGAGAGACGGGCAGATGCAGCTGAGTAGTTCTGGTGCTGTATGCTTCTGGAATGCACAGCATTTTCCTACAATGTTTTGTCACAGCAATGCCATTGTCATATAGAGGGAAAATTCAGACAAATGGTAGAGACTCATTTTTTTTTCAAAGGTCACAATATATAATACAGAAGGAAGAAAAATCACCACCCAGTGCAGACATAACTTTGCTAAGACAAAGACTGGAAAGGCAGTGTTGTAAAAGAAAGATAGCACTATTGCCTCCCATGTAAAGGGTGGTTGGCACAGGAGTGGTCTGGATCCCATCACTGCCTCACAACAGAGGGGTAGAGTCTCAAGTCCCTCTACTGCTTCCCATGAGGTTAAAATAAAGTGTACACGTCTAATTAAATCAGTTCACAAAATGCAAATTATCCTGAAGAGCATAAATGGAATATGCACTGCTGTCCTGGAAATGGGCTTCCTATTTCCATAACCATGTTAGGTTGCACACAGTCTGCCTACAGCTGTGAGTCTTTGGTCTCACACTTCTTTATCACCAAGAAGCACAGTGGGTGTGAGTGTCACGTACCCATTGCAACTGATAAAGTAGTTTCATACTTCCTATTATTCATAAAATGCAAAGTTTGTTGTTCTGATAACTGTTAAAGTGAATTAGAGTGATATCTAAAAAGTGTCACTGATTCTGAACTTTTATTTTTGGCTTTGTTCAGAAGTCTTGAGAAAACAAGTTGAGAGCTGTTATTATACCTTTATGATCATCAGTTACATAAGGGCAGTTTGCCTTCTGAAAAGTGATATAGATATTTTTCTCACATATTTTCTTAAAATACAAGTCTTTTCTGCTTGGTTTAAGCACTGGTGACATGAAAACTCTGAAGTAGGTCATTAGTTGTCTGTTCATACAGAACTCTTGCATGTAAGTGTCGTCACATAGACAATCTAAAGTAAGTTTATTTCTACTGTCAGTGACAATTAGATAGACTGTCTACTAGGTTCCAGTACAAAACATCAAAGTTATCTTAAACAACTCTGTTGCTTCTTGGATTTTATAAAAACAAGAGTTAAATTAATGGTTATATATTTCTAATTGCTAAGAAACTCCTTTCATTTTGATTAGAGCCTGGAAAATAGCACCATAAAACAAATCAGTATAATATTAAGTAGAATTATATGTTATGACCATTAGCAAGGTTATACTCTAAGAATCACATGATATCCCAGTGGGCAAAATATTCATTTTTTTCTGCTATATGAATCCTTCCTCTGCAGCACTTGCATTGCATTTAGTTGAAGTCATCAGATGTTGTTAAATGCACAAAGATCTTAAAACTAAGATACTATACACGATATATATTTTTTTCAACCCACATTTTCTTCATACTGTTTTTCATTCCTTCCTTTTCTTTAAAAGACTTTTATCTGCGTGACTGCTAAGGCTATGTTATTGTGCTTTGTTTCACTGCTGCTTGTAGGTACTGCTGTCAGCCACCCAGTCAAATTAAAGGGGTGCAGTCTACAAACATGGGAAATAAAGACATTCTTCAGAAAAGGAGACATCATTATTGGTGGAGTTTTCCCAGTCCACTTCCAGAACCTATATCCTGACATTACATTTACAGAATATCCTGAACCACAGCATTGCAATAAGTAAGATTCAAAAATGTAATTGTAATAAATATTAATATTAAGCTCTGCTGATTTGCTCAATGTGATATGAGTATTTAATAGTTCTGCTGACCTCTATATGCTGAGCT
>NC_056734.1:655712452-655752452 GCF_019279795.1 Protopterus annectens | reverse complement strand
GGACTGCCCTGTGGAATGAGCTCATCCACAGAGTAAACAATGTCATACTGCATAACCATAATTATGAGCAGGTGCGACATCGTTGTACTGACCTCATCTGCCATGCCTGTCAGCATGCTGCTGCAGTTAGGAGGGACCAGCTAGCCACAGGTGGGGGTCATGCCATCCAGCCCTCACTGATACATGTGAAGGAGATCCTCACCAGCCTTGGGTCACCTGCCCACCAGCAAAGTCAAGGACCAGAAGATAGCATTGTGGAGGTGGGTGCTACCCACACAATGGATGAGGACCATGCAGGTAAGGCCCTAGGTCACATTAGTATTTCACTGTTGCTTATCCATCCTCATCTATAAAGTATCTGCATGCATATGTCAGATAACATAGTCAGTCGCTGCAGTGTAGTAATGAACAGATGTGCATAATCTGTAGTATTGTGGGTTTGTACTGTTGATGTACTGAAATGCTGCTCCCACCCTGTACCAATGCCATAGGTGTGGCTACTGTCATCAAATCTCTCACACAACTATGTAGGTCCCTCTCGAATACCACTGGGGCAGCAGCCTGTACCTGATGAGTATGGATGTCTTTTGTTCAGGTTTGCCAATACACCGGCCATGTTATGGCCATGGCATTTGTCATGCAGACATTTAAGACACCTACCCATAATGCATGCTGTACATGTTCACTTATTGTTGCTGTTAACTGCACTGCATCACAGTGGTGGCCATGGTGGCATATCTGAAGGGTATGTAAGAGTCTTGAAGTATAACTAACAACCTGTCAGTGCAAGATGTGTGGACAGAGATGAACATAATGGTGGGACACTTATCCTACAGTAGGGACATGGCTGAAACATTACCCTTATACAGTGGCTACAACAGTAAGTGTATATACCAGTATTACAATGGCCACTGTTACAGATCTACAGAATGGCATATCACAATACCACATTCCACAACTTCTACAACCTGCAATGTGATCCTAACATGAGCAATGCATGCGTAAGATGGAATCCTATGCTAGGACAACAAATACGGGGAATACATACCTTAACAAACAATAGAAGCATATGTGTGCACACACTCCAAATAACATATTGTGGAAGCAGCTTTTCAGATACTGCAGCATTCACTTGTCTTGAGTATGCATCTTCCATCAAGTATGGGTCATCATTGTCACACCAAGTAATGGTTTGCTGTCCAAGAAGCATGTCCATGCCATTTGCCCACTCACCTGCAACAGAGGCAGACATGGCTTACACACATCTTACAAACCATGGAATGGATCCCATATCCAAAAGGTAGCACTCAGGAGTGGGAAGACGTATCCTTACCTCACCATTGCATATACCATGGCAAACAGTGCAAACAAGCATGTATATGACAATGAAGTATGGGACACCATTAGTATAGAAAATAAACAGATGGCCATTCAAGACTGATGACAACATATGTTGCAAACTGGTCACAGAGGCTGCCCAGACATATGCAGCAACACTGGGGACTTGCAGGAATGTCTAGCAATTACTGGCTGTGTATTACCTGTGTCAACAATTAACTGGACTCTGCATAAGTTTGGCATATGGGTTAGGGTAATCAGATGGAAGAGTTGTTCCACAGGAGACATCATCCAGGGCTCTCTATAGGTAGATACATATGCATAGAATCAAGTCTCCCTAAGGCATGTATTGCAATGTTTAATTGTGTACTGGACCAAGGCTGAAACCTACAGACAGTATTAATAAAGATACATGTGCTGCACAAGCAACACCTCACTCTACCTCAGACCCACCATACCCATCTGTACCTTGCTGGTGCCAGTGTACACCTTTAGGTTTGCTGTTCATTAGCAGGAACTATACTGGTAGACATGGTGTTCTGAATTTGGGATACTTCAAAATGACACTCCTGTGTGGCCCATAGTTGTCAAGCATCTGCAAAAAGGCTGAGGATGGGGAGGGGTGTCATCCTAAAACACAACAGTGAACTGAAGCATGCATCCAAAGCTTGCTAAGAATGGCTGTATCTGAACACATTCAAGGTCATATATTGTGCCAGACATAACCCTGACTCCACAGCAATAGTGAAGGCACTGTGTGACCTCCAAGTGCTGTGCACATGAGCTGACCTTGCAATCTGGCAGAGTGGGGGATATTTGTAGGGTGGAGTGACCAAATAATGGCAAGTGAAGATGGATCATGCTAGTATACACCTTCCAAGAATAGTGATTGCTGTAGTTCACTTAACAAGTGCTGCAACAAGCCATGGTGTTAAAGTTGTGCAGATGTATGCAACCCACATGTTATATGCATCCAATCAACATCTGCACAACTAACACATTTGTTTGATACTGAATTTGATTGCACAGGTCATATGTCACATATTAGGTGTGCGTAATCTTAACATATGCAGTATTGTGGCCCCATGGCATGTCAGGGAAGAGGGTGGCATGTCAATACGGGTGTGTACACTCCTAATAGCCACAGTAATATTTGAAGGTTGTCAGTATAATTGGATTTTATTACTCATACATGCACTGTTGCTGATGAAATCTGCAAATCAGAAGTCAGGCATTCACTATTGACATTGGTCCTCATATCAACCCAGGTATGTGTCAGACAAACACATAGGGGCTGTGAGCAACAGAGCAAACATAACAACCACATATACACACATTCAGCAATGACGTGTACACTTGTAAGGTATGGTGCACAGTACATGGCATGGTGCTAAACAGGTGCACAGCAATACTGTGTATATGGGTGCAGTGTTTTCCCAGGGAAGGGGCATCACCTATTAACATAACTCATGCATCACAGAGATGTATAATGCTGGTAACAGGGATTTAGTATAGCTGCAATGCATGCTGTTGAGTACCATATGTCATGCATGTTGACAGTCAGGTAATGAGAGGACTGTGTAATATCTTTGTGCCACATCACCTGTAAGAGTGTGTGTGTTTGTGTGTGTGTGTGTGTGTGTGTGTGTGTGTGTGTGTGTGTGTGTGTGTGTTTGTGTGTGTGTGTTTGTCTAGAGGTAAGCAATGATGTAAAGGGCTTAAAGTACATTTTCAGTTTTCCCCTCACAGGTATCGAGGTGTGTCAGGGTCCCTCCTGCAGGCAAACTGATGTTAGTGTCCATGCAGACTCTGACAATGATGATAGGTATGGTGAGGCACAGGTGGGGTTGTCAGGGGCTGAAGCTGTGCCATCGGTTGACACCCAGCTGATATCCACCCCATCCCCACACACAGTCACATTGCCTATACATACCACATCACCAGTGGCCATAGATGAGGGACAATTGGTGGGTGGTGGCATGGGACAGGACAGTGTGGTGACTGTGGCAAGTGTGTCCATACACAGCAGCCATAGGCAGATGACCAGTAAGTTACCAAACAGGCAGATGTACAGGGATGCTAGTAGGATGGCAGCTGGCCATCATTCCCCTGGCAGAAGTGCCACAGCAGGTGTCACCAGATGCATGTTTCAGGCCATCTTGTTGGCACAGGCACATATGGAACATTATACCAGGCAGGGTCTGAAACTCCAGAGATCTATTTATTCTGCTGTTATTGAAAATATCCATGATCTCGCAGGTGCCCACTGTTATTTTGAAGAGGTCCTGGAAAGCTGGTTGGGTGAGAGGGTGGGAATATTTGACTGTGCAATGTTCATGTTAGAGCATATGGTGGGAGTAGGGCAACAGCCACATGGACATAGGTCAGCAACACCAACAGGTGGAAGTCTACGTGGATGTGCAACAAGTCAGAGCCACTCCCGTACTGGCAGTACCAGAGCCAGCACTGCAGGGGAGGTACTGTCTATACCACAACATAGTAGACCACGTGTCCGTGACCCTGGCCAGTCCCAACAGGGACCTGGATACAGCAATCATGTGTCATCATTAGGGGAGAGTAGCATATCTGGCCTTGTACCGGGTAGTGTCTGTGGAACCCCTGGCAGGCACAGTTCTCATGTCTATGGTCCGAGAGACAGTGGACTGCACACCCTGCCATGTATGATCTGCAGCTCTCCAACAAACCCCTGTATAGGGCAGCCACATGGCCGAACTTTGTGCATATACATACACACACACACACACACACACACACACACACACACACACACACACACACACACACACACACACACACACACACACACACACACATTACCAACACAGCTAGGGCACTTCCATACCTACACACACCACATCTGCACAGCCCAATTAATGATGAAACCCCCTAACACACACACACATGATGTCAACCAAATGGCTCAGCCTAAGTCTCTGGCAAACCCACAACACACCCTGTGCATATGATGATACCTGTACCACATCCCTGTCATTCATACCATTGATGCAGGGACAGGATAATATGATTCTGATGCACAGGGTGAATGTACCAGGGTTCAGCAATGTAATGCTGTGTAACATGTTTTCAGCAGGAAAGTTTAATGCTTACATGTCAGGATATGTAGCTGTTCAGCCATGATACATTATAGCTGTTAACACTTACTGATAGTGGTCACCATAATGTATTCAGTTTGTGTTGTTGGTGTCTATGTGTCAGCAGGATGTTGGTCTGCTGTTGTTTCCTACAAGGGGTATGGCACTGTGGTGACACATTGACTGTTTCATATCCTGAGTACATCTGAACACAAGTAACAGGTCTGTATAAGAAAACCAAGTCAAAGGTGCAAAGCAACCAATAACCAAAAAAGGACGTTGAATCAGGAACCAAACTTTGAAAAATAGACCAGGATTTTATTAGTCGAACCACTCAGACCACATAAAAGCATAGCATAAAGCAAAAGAATATGTTAGTATTATACCCATTCTGAAGTTAAGGGCAGCTAAATTATAATAATGGTAACATCAATTTATTCTAAATAAGAGTTTATACATGTCTTTTTTATGAATTTTAAATAGTTACATTGAGGTTTCATCTACAACATTTTTCAAATTGTCATAATTTCATGGTGGTGGTGCTAAAATAAGATGTAAATGGTATTAGCTAGATTCAATGAGTTCAAAATACCCATTTAATTTAACTTTATTAAGGGAGATATTTTAACCTTGAAATGTTTTTTAGGTGTAATAAAAGAAATGGCCACTAGAGGGCATTATAGGACAAGTGACACATTGGTTTTAACAAACATAATTTATTAAATGCTTTTTAAAATATTTAAAATGCACACATTAAATGATATTTTATTGCATTCATGTATTGGAATAAATATGAGAAACAAGAAAATTAATTATGAAATTCAAATGGAATATCTTTGTATAAATATTTTTAAAAAAACTTTTTAAAAAAACTTTTTAAATGTATTAATTGAATAATTAATTCATTGATACACTATAAAAGGGGAATAATTTGTTGTAATAGAATTATCTAATGAAGTCCAGCTTATTGTGATGAAAACGCAGTATTAGTGAACAGCGTTAATGTGTGGTGGATTCTTTTGCTTTATGCTACGCTTTTATGTGGTCTGAGTGGTTCGACTAATAAAATCCTGGTCTATTTTTCAAAGTTTGGTTCCTGATTCAACGTCCTTTTTAGGTCTGTATAAGAGTTACTGCATTTGCCACATGGCTGATAGGTCTGACGGGTGTATACAGCTGAGTGCATGGTGGCTGATGTCAGCAACCCTTCTGCAGTGGATAATGGTAGGTATACTAGGTGACACATATCACATGTTTGTGTATAACACACACAGAGGATTTGGTGTTGATACAATACACAGAGAATACTGTACTCATGGATGTGCTTAGTTTTGCAGTGAACCCATTTTATCCTATGTAATTCCACCAAGACATAATAGGCAAAACATCACATAAGTAAATAATGAGTCTGCTAATTTAATGTGATCAACGATGGTACTGGCAGGGTATATGTCCACATCCCAAATGTACTGCAATCCCCGCATTGGTAAACATAGGTGTGCTGGTGCAGGTGGCACAGCCCTACACTTTGGAGGGTGCACAGTGGTGTAGAGCTGCACATAATGTGAGTGATGACTACCTAACCTGTTAACATACACTGTACAGTATTACAGCAGACTAAGCATGGGGATACCCACAACAATAACCCCAATAAGGGTGGCTGTGTCCACAACATCGACAGCCAACTATATATACCAAATCCAGTATCACTGGTAATGGGGAGTGGGCATTTACACATCTACTACTTGATGGAATGAATTTCCATGACATGATTCCTTTGAAATGTTAACATTTGTCAGTCAGTTCTCGGACAGATGACTTTCTGGGACATGTATATTCTGCAAACAGAAGTAGATCCTTTCACATACACACACTTACTTGGCAACACTGAGAGGAGAACCCCTACCTAGGCACTTATTGCTAGTAATGTGTTTGGCCTTAATTGCACACACTGCACAGCTTTTAGGATAAGGTGTGTCCTGAGTCTCTTGTTGAGTGAGAAACATCACCAGGCCTTGTACAGTATGGTAATGGGGGATGTACTGAGTGTTAATGGACAATACATGGTATGCCATACTGTCATATACAGATTGATAAACACATAACAGTCACAGACACATCTGAGAGACCTGGGTTTATCAGTGCTAACTACCTTGTCAGTGAGTCCATTCTGTTGCAGATAATTTGCACACAGCACATGTATCATTGGGCTGGATAGTGTACGCAGTTACTTGTATGGTTGATGGTGACAGTGGTCCTCATACAGTGGACCTTGGGACATGTACTGGGGTACCATGGCATAAAGACAGTACATCCAGCACCCACACCCCACATTGGATATTTTACTCACCGAAATCAATGATAATACACTGACATACCCACAATCACACATTGACCAGGACTGCAATACAACCCCTTGTCTATCTTATCAGTACTACTACAGGGATATGCATTTATTGCACATGGCACAGGGATAGTAGGGTGATGGTTTGTCATGGGTCTCCTAATGTCATCAACATCACTATACCTTATATTGTATGGCCAGGAGTATTGTATTTGGATAATTTGGCCTCAGAATGCTGTATCCTACAAATATACACACTTGCACACATACACACACTTGCCAGGACTCAGAGGGTAACTCATGCCTATCTAACCATTTGTAACACAGTGTTGTGCTGGTACTGCATGCTCCAAGTAGCCCATAGGGTGAAGAGTGTGACAAGGTACATTTAATGTGCATTACAGCAGCAGCCATTTCTAACTATGGCAATGGGGGGTGCAGTGTGTAAGAAGGTTCTAAGGGTATTATCAAGTGCAGGTTTATAAACACGCAAACACTGTTATTCTCAGCAATGCACATTAACACATATGTCAGTACTGGGGTCCACGGGTGTAGGTGTTCCTACGTGTGTACCAGAATATTGTCCATGGAGAGGTGAGAAGAGTAGGGGATGTGGGTACAGTGGTATCATGCAACCTGACATTTGTCAGCATGCCATCTATCAACTGATGCCACATGAGTGAGCCTCAGGGTAACAGTTAAATGCAACAGCCAATCATCTGGTTGTCTCTTGCAGAGGGACAGTGAGGTTCTCCAATTGACATGTATGCAACATATATCACATAATGTGGCCAGTGTCTGGGTTGGAGACCTGTAGCCAAGCATGTTCTGTTGACTGTGGTAGTCTAGTTGAGTTATCCATGGCATGTGGTGCATACAGGGTGGGGTTTCCCAGCTGTGATATTCATAATACAGCTGGGCAGACATGTCAGTGTCAGTCAAGCATAGATTGCCTGTGAGCAGCCTAGGTGGACACCTGAGATCTGCTCATCTGTACAGAGGACAGGCAGAAATGATGTAGCCAACAGGTTATGCATTAGGATAAATGTTTTGACAGATAGACGTCTAACACTGATAGGTATGCCATTACTACATGAAAGCAGCCCTCAATGACATGTCCTATACACATAGTAATCTACAGTAAATATCCACATATCAGATCAACATCCAGTAGCAAGTACATAATAACACACAACTTACACACCAAGAACATGATAGTCAGTACTCAGAGTCCAGCTTTGCATGCAGGGCTGTAGGGTTCCAGTACTACAATCTGCAATCTCTTACTTGGGAAAGCACTGTTAACAGTAGCAACGTAACAATACAATACATGCAAGTTTGACTGCATATAATATGCAATATTACCCATGTATGAAACACATACAAAAGGAAAACATTGTTGTACTAGCCATATACATATATATATATATATATATATATATATATATATATATATATATATATATATATATATATATATATATATATATATATATATATATATATATTTATACTCAGGTGTCCCAGACAGTATACTCACACCCCTTGTTACTGTAATGACAGCACATAGAAGCATGTTATGTAAATGGAATTAAATACACGTATTAAAGATATCATTACCCTGCTATTTTTTCAGACTTGAATGTGATCACTAGTTACCAAGGCTACACTATGCTTAACAGGTTTAACCATTTCTTAAATGTAAATGCTTAGCTGATTTGTGCACTGGTAACAGAAGCCTACACGATGTAAGTGCCTATTGATTTAACCATACGTTAGCACTGTTTACCGTCAGGGAAACCCATGCAAACATGCTTAAAGCTGCGCAAAACTGCCTTAACCACTCTGTATCCAACAGCCCTTGTTCTGCCTAGCAACAAAATAAACAAAGCTTGCAGAACTTGAACCCAAGACCCTGTGCACTATATTCATAGTTGACCACTAAGCCATCACAGCTGTGAATATATTTGTCAGTACACATACTGAATAATATTGAACAACTGCTTTGACTTCTACAATTGTGTAGTACTTGTTAATGATATTAGTGTTGAATCAAGCATGTTGTTACATCTAAATATACACTTCTCAGATAAATATGGTGTGATACAGCTAGGAAGGTATATAAAACAGTCACATCTACACATAACAATGATATATATATATATATATATATATATATATATATATATATATATATTTTTTTTTTTTTATATATCTGTATATTGATATATATATATGTGTGTGTGTCTATATACATATATATATATATATATATATATATATATATATATATATATATATAGTACTGGAGTCATACCTCAGCAACAATAGTCACAACCTCTTAGTGCAAGGGGATGTCATGTAAGTATTGCCGGTATAAATTTGAAATGTTGCTACAGTAACAGGGGTTGTGTTAACAGTCATGTTGTGTGGGAAGTCACTTCTGATACTGACATGTACACCATCAGTTGCTGACACACATCATAAGATCATTACAGTGAAGTACCACACAAATCACAGTAATGATCCAAAGAAATACAGCAGAGATATGACCAATAAATGTGGACGGTCTGACACAATCTGTTCAGTGCAGAGGTATACAATGAACTCCTTAGTGCAAGATGTGTGGACCAAGCCTGACAAAGGGGATGCTTACAGCTATGTAAATGGGGATATCACAAAAATACTGGAATAGATAAGCTCAGACAGTTGATGCATTCACACACTCCTGTCTGTCCTAACACATATTAACTGGAGGAGAGAGATCCCAAGCCCACATACTTCACACTGTTTAGTGACATACATATTTACACCATCACACTGCTTTTTGGACATAGCCAGCAGTTATGATATCCAGGCAACAGTTTGTCTGACAAATATCTGGGCATATCATCACACTAGGTAAATACACTGAGCTGCTAGGCATGTCAGAAAGCACTGTTCAAACTACAGGCAGACTGGCATAATACTGACCCAGGTGTCCTATGGGGGAATACACATGTACTTCCAAATATAGCAGGGACTACAGGCAATTAGCACGGAGTAAAAGACACCACTGTGAAAGTGCATACCCGCAACTAATCTGAACACAGTCACAGTCACATTATGGTAAGCCTAAGTAATATTACAGTATATGTACTGTGTGAACAACACCACCCTCATATGAGCCACTCACACAGTAACCCTACATATACTGGGCTAATACACAGTGTAGTCTAATGCCTGACTGTGGTATGGGACATGTGTGAGTCTGGCCCTACAAACATGTACAGTGATAGGGTACCATAAATTGGAGCAGCATGCAACATCAGATAGAACATCACCAAGAGCAATGACATCTACCACCATCTGTACACAGGCCAAGTAACATATTCACAATACACACTCTGTTAACAATCACCATAAGTACACCGACCTCACTACTGTACACACTACAACAGAATGTCCAGGTTTTGTCTTCATATATGAGGCCTACTATACATAACATGTCTAGCACTCTGATATCTCTTTGGCTTTTACCAGGTATGATGTCAGTAAATGATGTACTGTACATATGCACCTCTTATTGCATGACATATGGACAAAGGGTGATAGACTTGGGGGACAGAGGCGCAAGGACAGCGCCAATATTGACATATTGCTGTGAAAATCTGAGCAATTTCCTGGTATAACAGGATTTGTTGTGACATATCTTTTCTGAGGCATATGAAGTCAGTAACTCACATGGATATCACCATGTACTGACTGCAATCCTTAGAGTATGCTACTGCATATCTAAAGATAGGAAATGTGTGAGTAACACAACACATGTAAGACTCAAACCTCTGGACAGTCTGGAGATAGCCCTACAGGTGAGAGTTTCCTCAACAACATAACACTGTCATACCAGACTTTAAATCATGTAGAACAGCCATATCCACACAAACCCTGTTAAACTAACATTACTTCAAATGTAGAACAGTGATACTTACATTCTGTCTCCATGTCTGGAACTTCCCCCTCCTGTCTGTTGGCCTGCCTCCACAGTGTATGTTGTAAGATGTATTTCCAACTACCCTCTGAGATGCTGTTTGTCAAACACCCACATGAAGTCCTGCTCACAGTGAAGGAAATGGGCCAAAACCCACATGAAGTGCTTAGTTATAGGAGTGCTTCCAGGCAATTGGCTATAGGAATGATACCACAGCTGTTCCACACGCAATTAGCAAGTGGGGGACTGCAATTTGTGCACAGGCCATCAGCCGAGCATAAGCATTCCTCAGAAACTTTAAGCTGCTGCCTATGCAAAACAGAAGTACTTTTCCACATCCACTAGAGAAGGAGAGACAGAGAGAGAGAGAGAGAGAGAGACAGAGACAGACAAAGTAAGAAAGGGAGAGTGTAAGACAGCAAGATCCAAGTGTGTTTGTATATGATCATATGGCCTTGTGATGTGAACAGTGGGACCTACTGGTCCTCAATATAATGATGTAGCAAAACCAACACTGCAATGGACCCTGTCAGTATACACTCAACCCAACATCTACACAGAATACTGATGACACAGAAACACACACTTACTAATACTGAGTTTCAAAACCCTACCTGACTATGTATTATTATTACAGTGTTATGCAGTTATTGCAAGCACCATGGAGCTTAGGTATTGGAAAGTTGTCCAAAGGTATCTTTGAATGTGAGTGACATCAACAACAGTGCTAAAGAAGGGGTAAGGAAAGTGTAGTACATGTGAATGTCCACAAAAGCATGTGTTAATGGGGACACACACACATTCTGTCAGGGAAACACACACATCATCACAGTTGGCAGGATCAGGAATAGAACTCCTACCTAACTAGTCTGCTATACTACAGTATTACACAGTTATCACAAGCATGACAGAGTTTATATGGCTGATACATGGCCAAAGGGTTATGTCAAGGTGAATGACATCAGCAGGTGTGATAAAGTAGGCCAATTGGAGGTGTAGTGATTGTTAATGGCTTCAAAAGCATTAATCTCCACACATACACACACACACACACACACACACACACACACACACACACACACACACACACACACACACACACACACACACACACACAGAAACACTCACACACACTTGCCAGTACTGAGATGCATAGGTTTATTGTTTCACAGGTGTGTAGTAGGTGGATGGGCCTGACAGCTGTACAAGGCTAGGCAAGGGAATATCTTGGCATCAGGCCACATGACAATGGTCTCCAGTGTGGCTCAGGGGTGTAGTCCCTGGAGTGGTATCCACAGGTGGATATTGTATTCACCATCCACTCATCTGGGTTACTATTGTGGGTGGCCAGTGATGTGCACTACTTCCCATGTATGTGAGCTATATTCTATAACATGGACAGTGTCTGGGTTGTGCACATGTCCCACACGCATGTTCTTTGACATGTGGATGTGTACTTGAGGTCTCTTAGACATGTTGTGTGTACAAATTGTTATCTTCTGATGTAGCATTCCTAACCTCATTTGGGTAGACCTGGATATGGAACTGAGGTTGTGCTTGCACCTACATTGAAAGCATGATACAGGTATTCAGTGGAGTTAGTGGCATCTGTCCATACAGGGCATGTGTAGAAGGTATGGTATTCCCATTGTGGGTAACATTTACAGACTCTACAGTTGTTGCAGGCGTCCACTGGGTAACATAGGAAAAGGACCACTGTAAGCATTTATTTGCCTATTGTAGGGATGGAACAGGGTTCCATGTCATTTTCCTTGCTGGATAACACACACTCAGTCAGGAGATGTTTCACATCACAGTACTTTCTGATGTCAGTGGCAGTATTGTGGTCAGCAGGAATATAGTCCACTGCAATCACACCATGGTTACTATCTGTGGGCAATATGCAGGGAACTACTAATATAGTGGTTGTTGCCTAGTCAAGTGTGTTTGTGTATGAGGCATGGGTGGAGAGTGCTCTCTAAGTAATATGTGTTGCCTGTGTCTAGAGGTAAGCAATGATGTAAATGTCTTAAAGTACCTTTTCTGTTTTCCCCTCACAGGTGTCAAGGTGTGTCAGGGTCCCTCCTGCAGGCAAACTGATGTTAGTGCCCATACAGACTCTGACAATGATGATAGGTATGGTGAGGCACAGGTGGGGTTGTCAGGGGCTGAAGCGGTGTCATCGGATGACACCCCACTGTTATCCACCCCATCCCCACACACAAACACATTGCCTATACATACCCTATCACCAGTGGCCATAGATGAGGGACAATTGGTGGGTGATAGCAAGGGGACATGACAGTGTGGTGACTATAGCAAGTGTGTCCATACACAGCAGCCATAGCTGGATGACCGGCGAGGTACCACACAGGCAGATGTACAGGGATGCTATTAGGATGGCTGCTGGCCATCATTCCCCTGGCAGAAGTGCCACAGCAGATGTCACCAGATGCATATTTCGGGCTATCTTGGAGGCACAGGCATGTATGGAACATTATGCCAGACAGGGTCTGGGACTCCAGAGAGCTACTCATTCTGCTGTTATTGACAACATACATGATCTCGCAGCTGCCCACTGTTATTTTGCAGAGGTCCTAGAAAGTTGGTTGGGCGAGATGCTGTGAATCTATGACTGTGCAATGCCTATATTAAAGCATATAGTGGGAGTAGGGCAACAGCCACGTGGACATAGATCAGCAACACCAACAGGTGGAAGTCTACGTGGACATGCAGCAAGTCAAAGCCACTCCCGTACTGGCAGTACCAGCACCAGCACTGCAGGGGAGGTGCTGTCTACACCAAAACATAGCAGACCACATGCCCGTGGCCCTGGCCCATCCCAACAGGGACCTGGATCCAGCAGACATGTGTCATCATTAGGGCAGAGTAGCATATCTGGCCTTGTACCTGAGAGTTCCCGTGGAACCACTGGCAGGCACAGTTTCATGTCTTTGGCCAGAGAGATGGTGAACTGCACACCCTGCCATGCATGGTCTGCAGTTCTCCAACAACCCCCTGTATAGGGCAGCCACATGGCTGAACTGTGTGCATACACACACACACACACACACACACACACACACACACACACACACACACAGACACACATTACCAACACAGCTAGGGTACCTCCATACCTACACAAACCACATCTGCACAGCCCAATTAATAATGAAATCCCCTAACACACACACATGATGTCAACCAAATTGCTCAGCCTAGGTCTCTGGCAAACCCATAACACATGATGTGCATATGATGATACCTGTGTCACATCCCTTTCATCCATACCATCAATGCAGGGACAGGCTAATATGGTTCTGATGCACAGGTGAATGTACTAAGGTTCAGCAATGTAATGCTGTGTAACATGTTTTCAGCAGGAAAGTTTAATGCTTACATGTCAGGATATGTAGCTGTTCAGCCATGATGCATTATAGCTGTTAACACTTACTGATAGTGGTCACCATAATGTATTCAGTTTGTGTTGTAGGTGTCTTTGTGTCAGCAGGATGTTGGTCTGCTGTTGTTTCCTACAAGGGATATGGAACTGTGGTGACACATTGACTGTGTCATATCCTGGGTACATCTGAACACAAGTAACAGGTCTGTATAAGAGTTACTGCATGTGCCACATGGCTGATAGGTCTGAGGGGTGTATACATCTGAGTGCATGGTGGCTGATGTCAGCAACCCTTCTACAGTGGATAATGGTAAGTGTACTAGGTGACACATACCACATGTGTGTGTATAACACACACACAGAGGCTTTGGTGTTGATGCAATACACAGAGAATACTGTACACATGGATGTGCTTAGTTTTGCAGTGAACCCATTTTATTCTATGTAATTCCACCAAGACATAATAGCAAAACATCACATCAGTAAATAATCAGTCTGCTACTTTAATGTGATTGACGATGGTGTTGGCAGGGTATATGTCCACTTCCCAAATGTACTACAATCCCCGCATTGGTAAACATAGTTGTGCTGGTATAGGTGGCACAGCCCTACACTTTGGAGGGTGTGCGGTGGTGTAAAGCCGCACATAATGTGAGTGATGACTACCTAACCTGTTAACATACACTGTACAGTATTACAGCAGACTAAGCATGGGGATAGACAAAACAATAACCCCAGTAAGGGTGGCTGTGTCCACAACATCGACAGCTAACTATATATACCAACTCCAGTATCACTGTACAGCTATACAGTGGGGAAGAGGGCATTTACACATCTACTACTAGTTTTGATGGAATGAATTTCCATGACATGATTCCTTTGAACTGTTAACATTTGCCAGTCAGTTCTTGGACAGATGACTTTCTGGGACATGTATATTCTGCAAACTGAAGTAGATCCTTTCACATACACACACACTTACTTGGCAACACTGAGAGTAGAACCCCTACCTAGGTACTTATTGCTACTAATGTGTTTAACCTTAATCCCACACCACACAGCATTTAGGATAAAGTGTGTCCCGAGTCTCTTGTTGAGTGAGGAACATCACCAGGCCTTGTACAGTATGGTAATGGGGGATGTACTGGGTGTTAATGGACAATCCATGGTATGCCATACTGTCATATACAGATTGACAAACACATAACAGTCACAGACTCATCTGAGAGACCTGGGTTTATCAGTGCTAACTACCTTGTCAGTGAGTCCATTCTGTTGCAGATAACAGCACATGCATCATTGGGCTGGATAGTGTACGCAGTTACTTGTATGGTTGATGGTGACAGTGGTCCTCATACAGTGGACCTTGAGACATGTACTGGGGTACCATGGTGTAAAGACAGTATGCCCAGCACCCACACCACACATTGAATATTTTACTCACTGAAACCCATGATAATACTCGGACATACCCACAATCACACAATGACCAGGACTGCAACACAACTCCTTGTCTATCTCATCAGTGCTACTACAGGGATATGCATTTATTGCACATGCCACAGGGATAGTAGGGTGATGGTTTGTTATGGGTCTAATAATGTCAGCAACATCACTATGCCTTAAACTGTATGGCCAGGAGTATTGTATTTCGAGAATTTGGCCTCAGAATACTTTATCCTACAAATACACACGTACACACATACACACACTTGCCAGGACTCAGAGGGTAACTCATGCCTATCTAGCCATTTGTACAACAGTATTGTGCTGGTACTGCAAGCTCCAGGTAGCCCATAGGGTGAAGAGTGTGACAAGGTACATTTAATATGCAGTACAGCAGTAGCCATTTATAACTATGGCAATGGGGGGGGGGTGCAGTGTGTAAGAAGGTCCTAAGAGTATTATCAAGTGCAGTTTTACAACCACACAGACACTGTTATTCTCAGCAATGCACACTAACACATATGTCAGTACTGGGGTCCATGGGTGCAGGTGTTCCTATGTGTGAACCAGGATATCGTCCATGGAGAGGTGAGAAGAATAGGGGGTGTGGGTACAGTGGTATCATGTAACTTGACATTATTCAGCAAGCCATCTATCAACTGATGCCAAGTGAGTGAGCCTCGGGGTAACAGTTAAATGCAACAGCCAATCATCTGGTTGTCTCTTGCAGAGGTCCAGTGAGGTGCTCCAACTGACATGTAGGAAACATATATTACATAACATGGCCAGTTTCTGGGTTGGGGACCTGTAGCCAAGCATGTTCTGTTAACTGTGGTAGTCGAGTTGAGGTATCCATGGCATGTGGTGCATACAGGGTGATGTTTCCTAGCTGTGCCATTCATAACACAGCTGGGCAAGCATGTCAGTGTCAGTCAAGCATAGATTGCTTGTGAACAGCCCAGGCGGATACCTGAGATCTGCAGATCTGTACAGAAGACAGGCAGAAATTACCTAGCCAACAGCTTATGCATTTGGATTAATGTTTTGACAGATAGACGTCTGACATTGATAGGTATGCCATTACTACATGAAAGCAGCCCTCAATGACATGTCCTATAAACATTGTAGTCTACAGTTAATGTCCACATATCAGATCAATATCTAGTAGCAAGTATTTAATAACACACAGCTCACACACCAAGAACACGATAGTCAGTACTCAGAGTCCAGCTTTGCATGCAGGGCTGTAGGGTTCCAGTACTACAATCTGCAATCTACTCTTACCTGGAAAAGCACTGTTAACAGTAGTAATGTAACGATACAATACATACAATTGTGACTGCATATAACCTGCAATACTACCCATGTATGAAACACATACAAAAGGAAAAGATTGTTGTACTAGCCAAATATATACTCAGATGTCCCAGACATTATATTCACACACATTGCTACTGTAATGACAGCACATAGAAGCATGTTATGTACAAGGAATTAAATACACTTATTAAAGATATCATTACCCTTCTATTTTTTCAGACTGAAATGTGATTACTGGTTACCAAGGTTACGCTATGCTTAACAGCTGTAACCATTGGTTAAATGTAAATGCTTAGCTGATTTACGCATTGGTAAGAGAAGCCTACACGGTGTAAGTGCCTATTCATTTAACCATATGTTAGTACCGTTTACCGTCAGGCAAACCCGTGCAGACATGCTTAAAGCTGCTCAAAACTGCCTTAACCACTCTGTATCCAACAGCCCTTGTTCTTCCTAGCAACAAAATAAACAACACTTGCAGGACTTGAACCCAAGACCCTGTGCACTATATTCATAGCAGTTGACCACTAAGCCATCACAGCTGTGAATACATCTGTCAGTAAACATACTGAATAATATTGAACAACTGCTTTGACTTCTACAATTGTGTAGTACTTGTTAATGATATTAGTGTTGAATCAAGTATGTTGTTATATCTAAATATACATATAGATAAGTATGGTGTGATACATCTGGGAAGCTATATACAACAGTCACGTCTACACATAACAAGGATATATATATATATATATATATATATATATATATATACACATACATGCACATATACATATATAGATATGTTTATACATGTACATACCCACACACACACACACACACACACACACACACACACACACACACACACATATATATATATATATATATATATATATATATATATATATATATATATATATATATATACATGTGTGTGTGTGTATATATATATATATATATATATATATATATATATATATATATATATACACACACACACACACACACACACACACACACATATAAATATATATATATATATATATATATATATATATATACATATATATAAGCATAAAAAAGCTGAACTAACACCACGGCTATAAAAAATGAAAAGATTTATTCAGTCTAAAATGGACAAGTGCTTTCACGTAACTAAAGTACGCTTCTTCAGATCCTTAGTTAAAACACTGTGATACTAACATTTAAATACAATCACATGACCATAATCAATCAATCAATTAAGACATCAATTAAAAAATGCATCAATTAAAGGAAACCCTCAATCCTAGTCATTTCAATGATCTTGCATCTAGCACAGGTTTAATATTAATACTACTATTGAGCCCTGGTGGTGAGTGTGCCCTTAACCTGAAAATCCACTTTAATTCTATCCTTAACAGGAAGTTATTATTATCTCCCTGTCTTAAGTTGTTACTAACTTGTTGCAGTACTCTAAAATTAAAACTGTGTCCTGCCTGCTCTATAATATGTTTCACTAAAGCATTTAGCATATTTCTATTTCTAATTTCATATTTATGTTGGTAAATCCTATCCCTTAACCATTTTATAGTTTTTCCTACATAAAAACTTTCACAATTATTGCACAAGCTAGATAGATAATATTTTCACTATCACATGTGGCAAAAAATCTTGGCTCAAAAATAAAATTAATATCTGAGTGCTGATAAATCTGTTCTTTACTTATTTCATGACACATCTTCCATTTCCCACATGGGTATGTGCCACACCGTCCACTAGATGTCTCTATTCCATTACTTCTATTCTGTGTTCCACATAATAACCACTTAAGATTTTTATTATTCCTATAAGAAAAACTTGGTTTTGTACCTATGAGATCCCTGGTCTCATTATCTATAGTCAGGACTTGCCAATTCCTTCTTATAATATCTGTTATTATACCATTATCTACAGTATAGCTCATATTAAACCTTAATTTATTTGTCTTTTTTTCTCTAACATCTCTCTTTGTATTGAGTGGAATAGATAAAGAATTTTATTCATTACATTCACTATCTAAGCTTTCTTTCACTATTCTTAGCTCACTATCCTTATAACCTCTCTCTACTAATAAATTCTCCAATTTTTTTATTTCTGTTTGTTCATCATAAGAAGAGCTGCAGATTCTTCTTATTCTCTTTATCTGCCCATTTGTGATGTTTTTTAAAAACGTGACCTGGATGCATACTATGTCATTCTAGTAGACTATTCTTCCAACTATCCTTGCGATACAGGGTGGTATTGATCTCTCCATTTCTCCCCCTGTATATGGTAACATCCAAGAAGTCAATTTTATTATGGGACCAATTCATTGTAAATTTCAAAAAAGAAGTTGTTTCTAAATATCTAACAAAATCATTTAATTAATCTATGTCCCCTTCCCAAAAGAGAAGGATGTCATCTACAAAATGTTTAAACAAAATAATGTTCTCACTGTACTGATGTCCCTTTAGGAATTGTTCTTCCCAGAAATATACTACCAAATTAGCATATGAGTTGGCACATGATGTTCCCATTGCCACTCCCCATTGCTGTAAAAATGGCCGTTTATCAAACAAGAAGATATTGTTAGAAAGTACTATTTCCAGAAGAGAGCAAATCAAAATAATGTCATTGCTCTTCATTCCCTTCATAACTAGTATATTCCTTATTGCTTCTAACCCATATTCATTGGGAATCACAGTAAATAGGCTTTGTACATCTAAAGTAGCCATTAAATATTCCTTTCTTTTTACCATTGGTTTCTCATTATTTAAAGAAAGCAAAAGATCTGTAGTATCTTTTAATATATTGGGAATATCCCTTACTATCATTCCCAACTTACTCTCTATGTATACAGAGATTGGTTCTGTTAACCACCCTCCACCATCTACTATAGGTCTCAGTGGCGGTTTCAATAAGGATTTGTGTATTTTTGGTAGACCTTTTATGCAGGGCATCGTGGGTTTCTCAACTAGCAGATACTCATAGAGCTCTTCATTTATCTGCCTTGTCATCAGTAAATCATAAAGACTATCCTTTACTGTCTTAATAACGTTATTATAGTCACTCTGGCATAGTGGTTTATATACTTTATCATCACTTAACATATGGCTCATAGATTCAAAATAATCATTCGCATTCATCACAACTATTGCTCCGCCTTTATCGGTGGGTCTAATATTTATAGCTGTATTATTTTGTAAAGATATTAATGCCATCCTCTCTTCTTTAGTAATATTGTTATAACCTTTGCCTTTTGTACCATACAGTTTGTCATAAATATCCCTTTCACACATTTTCATAAACAACTCAACATGTGTAGGTGGCTTCGGAGTGAAGCTGCTCTTCTTTTTCAGTCTGTTACTGCAAGGTTTTTTATCATTAGAGTCTTTAAAGAATAATTTCAGAGATATACTCCGACCAAACAATCTTAAATCTGTCAACAAGTCACTTACATTTGCTCTCGATGTAGGTATAAAAGTTAGTCCTTTGTTTAGGATACTTCTCTCATGTTCATTCAATGTATAATTAGACAAGTTAACAATTAATCCCATCACCGTCTCGCCCTTTGGCTCGTATTCTCCATCTCCATGGAATTCTTTCTCTTTCTCCTTCCCCTGCTTACCGACCGTTGATGGTATACTTTTTGTCTGACCGGTAGAGGTAAAAAACGCTCAATCGTGTGTGGTACAACCTGTTTCGGTCTAGCTCCCATTTCCATCTGCTTTCTGGCTTCCTGGTTAGGTGGAGGTGTGGACCCAGTCTGAGAGGTATCCTGATTGGGTAGCGGAGTGAAATTCACACCCGCTTTCATTAAGCCACCTAGTGGATTGCTCTTACTATCATTCTGTCTAGTGGCTGTATTCTGCATCGAGTCATTGATTACGTTTTCAGTTAACTCATTCTGCAAATAATCCTCACTAATATTGTTGACAGTCCCTTCTTGTACTACTGCAGTAATTGTTCCTATAGACACTTCTGCATTTGAAATTAATTGTCTCTCAGAGTTTTTCGACCAAGAGAAAACTTCACCAGCAACAAAATCCTGGTGGTCTCTCTGTATTTTACGTTCTTTCGTCTGCTTCAATTTATTCTCATAGCAAGTTATATTGACATACATATTGTTCAATAAGTTGTCAAAAACGGCACCTTTATATTGTGTCAGAATGTCTCTATGCTTGCTGAGAATACGTTGTTTAAGTTCATTCTCAATTGGTGAAAAATAGTCTATTAATAGTTGAATGTATCGAAAACTCAAATCCAGGTTCAAACTTTGCCACTTACTTAGTAGCTCAGGATGTGCATCATCATAAGAAGGCATGCATAACACTCTCATGCCTCTAGGGACCACACGAAAGTGTAAGCATGCTTCCATGTGTAGTCTTTGCCAAACCAATCTCTTGTATTTGTATAAGTCATTTTCAATATTCCTTACCGCCAATAAAAATTCTTGAAAATTGGCGCCTTCATTTAAAATTGAAGTGGACTCGACATTATCAATTCTTAGGGCTAGAAGTGGATTCTCTGCATCTATAGAAATGACATTGTCCCATCCTACTATAGCTTTCTTTGCAGGTGTTTTAGATCCAGGTACATATTCCAACTCAATGTCTCTTACTTCTGCCATGTGGAGGTGGCTGTAAGTTATGGCAAGGCAGGCCAAAAATATCAGATACAAAGCGACAGTCACTACCCAATGTTCCAACAGCTTAAAAACAAAGTCTATAAGCATAAAAAAGCTGAGCGAACACCACGGCTAAAAAAATGAAAAGATTTATTCAGTCTAAAATGGACAAGCGCTTAGACAAATCTTAAGCGGTTATTATGTGGAACACAGAATAGAAGTAATGGAATAGAGACATCTAGTGGACGGTGTGGCACATACCCATGTGGGAAATGCAAGATGTGTCATGAAATAAGTAAAGAACAGATTTATCAGCACTCAGATATTAATTTTATTTTTGAGCCAAGATTTTTTGCCACATGTGATAGTGAAAATATTATCTATCTAGCTTGCTGCAATAATTGTGAAAGTTTTTATGTAGGAAAAACTATAAAATGGTTAAGGGATAGGATTTACCAACATAAATATGAAATTAGAAATAGAAATATGCTAAATGCTTTAGCGAAACATATTATAGAGCAGGCAGGACACAGTTTTAATTTTAGAGTACTGCAACAAGTTAGTAACAACTTAAGACAGGGAGATAATAATAACTTCCTGTTAAGGATAGAATTAAAGTGGATTTTCAGGTTAAGGGCACACTCACCACCAGGGCTCAATAGTAGTATTAATATTAAACCTGTGCTAGATGCAAGATCATTGAAATGACTAGGATAGAGGGTTTCCTTTAATTGATGCATTTTTTAATTGATGTCTTAATTGATTGATTGATTATGGTCATGTGATTGTATTTAAATGTTAGTATCACAGTGTTTTAACTAAGGATCTGAAGAAGCATACTTTAGTTACGTGAAAGCGCTTGTCCATTTTAGACTGAATAAATCTTTTCATTTTTTTATAGCCGTGGTGTTCGTTCAGCTTTTTTATGCTTATAGACTTTGTTTTTAAGCTGTTGGAACATTGGGTGGTGACTGTCGTTTTGTATCTGATATATATATATATATATATATATATATATATATATATATATATATATATAGATAGATAGATAGATATAGATATATACAGTACTGGAGTCATACCTCAGCACCAATAGTCACAACCTCTTAGTGCAAGGGGATGTCATGTAAGTATTGCCGGTATAAATGTGGAATGTTGCTACAGTAACAGGGGTTGTGTTAAGAGTCATGTGTGGGAAGTCACTTCTGATACTGACATGTACACCATCAGTTACTGACAGACATCATAAGATCATCATAGTGAAGTACCACACAAATCACAGTAATGATCCTGTGAAATACAGCAGAGATATGACCAATAAACGTGGACAGTCTGACACAATCTGGTCAGTGCAGAGGCATACAATTAACTCCTTAGTGCAAGATGTGTTGACCAAGCCTTACAAAGTGGATGCTTACAACCATGTAAATGGGGTTATCACAAAAATACTGGAATAGATAAGCTCAGACAGTTGATGCATTCACACACTCCTGTCTGTCCTAAAACATATTAACTGGAGGAGAGAGGTCCCAAGCCCACATACTTCACACTATTTAGTGACATACATCTTTACACCATTCCACTGCTTTTTGGACATACACAACAGTTATGGTGGCCAGGCAACAGCTAATCTGACAAATATCTGGACATAACATCACACTAGGTAAATACATTGAGCTGCTAGGCATGTCAGAAAGCACTGTGCAAACTACAGGCAGACTGCCACAACACTGACCCAAGTGTCCTATGGGGAAATATACATGTACTTCCAAATATAGCAGGGACTACAGGCTAATAGCACAGAGTAAAAGACACCAGTGTAAAAGTGCATACTCGCAACCAATCTGAACACAGTCACAGTCACATTATGGTACGCCTAAGTAATATTACAGTATATGTACTGTGTGAACAACACCACCCTCATATGAGCCATTCACACAGTAACCCTACATATACTGGGCCAATACACAGTGTAGTCTGATGCCTGACTGTGGTATGGGACATGTGTCAGTCTGGCCCTACAAACATATACGCTAATAGGGTACCATAAATTGGAGCAGCATGCAACATCAGATAGAACAGGACCAAGGGCAATGACATCTACCACAGTCTGTACACAGGCCAAGTAACATATTCGCAATACACACTCTGTCAACAATCACCATAAGTACAGAGACATCACTACAGTACACACTACAATAGAATGTTGAGGTTTTGTCTTCATATATGAGGCCTACTATACATAACATGTCTAGCACTCTGATATCTCACTGGCTTGTTACCAGGTATGATGTCAGTAAATAATAATGCACTGTACATATGCACCTCTTACTGCATGACATATGGACAAAGGGTTATAGACTTGGGGGACAGAGGCACAAGCACAGTGCCAATATTGACATATTGCTGTGATAATCTTTGAAATTTCCTGGTATAACAGGGTTTGTTGTGACATATCTCTTAAGAGGGATATGAAGTCAGTAACTCACATTGATATCACCATGTACTGACTGCAATCATCAGAGTATGCTACTGCATATCTGAAGATAGGAAATGTGTGAGTAACACAACACATGTAAGACTCCAAACTCTGGACAGTCTGCAGATAGCCCTACAGGTGAGAGTTTCCTCAACCACATAACACTGTCATGCCAGACTTTAAATCATGCAGAACAGCCATATCCACACAAACCCTGTTAAACCAACATTGCTTCAAATGTAGAACAGCAATACTTACATTCTGTCCCTATGTCTGGAACTTCCCCCTCCTGTTTGTTGGCCTGTCTCCCCAGTGTATGTTGTAAGATGTATTTCCAACTACCCTCTGTGATGCTGTTTGTCAAACAACCACATGAAGTCCTGCTCACAGTGAAGGAAAAGGGCCAAAACCCACATGAAGTGCTTAGTTATAGGAGTGTGCTTCCATGCAATTGGCTATAGGAATGATACCACAGCTGTTCCACATGTAATTAGCAAGTGGGGGACTGCAATTTGTGCACATGCCATCAGCTGATCATGAGCATTCCTTACAAAACTCAAGCTGCTGCCTATGCAAAACAGAAGTATTTTTCCACATCCACTAGAGAGGGAGAGAAAGAGAGATAGAGAGAGAGAGAGAGAGAGAGAGACAGAGACAGAGACAAAGTAATAAAGGAAGGGTGTAAGACAGCACGATCCAAGTGTGTTTGTGTATGATCCATGGGTGGAGAGTGTTATCTCGGTATTATAACAGTTGCCTGTATTGTTTACTACTCCATACTGTTACATAGTAATTGCATATGGTTGTACACATTTATGGCTGAAGATTGTCCACAACAACCTCTACAGTGTTTGAAAACTGTAGGCCTTGTGATGTGAACAATGGGACATATAGATCCTCAATATAATGATGTAGAAAAACCAACACTGCAATGGACCCTGTCAGTATACATTCACCCCATCTACACAGAATACTGATGAAACACACATAAACACAGTTACTAATACTGACTTTCAAACCCCTACCTGACTACGTATTACTATTACAGTGTTATGCAGTTATTGCAAGCACCATGGAGCTTAGATATTGGAAAGTTGTCCAAAGCAATCTTTGAAGGTGAGTGACATCAACAACAGTGCTAAAGAAGGGGTAAGGGAAGTTTAGTACATATGAATGTCCACAAAAGCAGGTGTCAATGGAGACACACACATTCTGTCAGGGAAACACACACATCATCACAGTTGGCAGGATCAGGAATAGAACTCCTACCTAATTAGTCTGCTACACTACAGTATTACACAGTTATCACAAGCGCGACAGAGTTTATATGGCTGATACATGGCCAAAGGGTTATGTCAAGGTGAATGACATCACCAGGGTGTGCTAAAGTAGGCCAATGGGAGGTGTAGTTATTGTTAATGGCTTCAAAATCATTAATCTCCTCCCATACACACACACACACACACACACACACACACACACACACACACACACACACACACACACACACGCACACACACACACACACACACACACACACACACACACACACACACACACACACACACACACACACACACACACACACACACACACACACACACTTGCCAGTACTGAGATGCATAGGTTCATTGCCTCGCAGGTGTGTAGTAGGTGGATGGGCCTGACAGTTGTACAAGGTTAGGCAAAGGGAATACCTTGGCATCAGGCCACATGACAATCATCTCCAGTGTGGCTCAGAGGTGTAGTTCCTGGAGTGGTCCCCACAGGTGGATATTGTATTCACCATCCACTCATCTGGATTACTATTGTGGGTGGCCAGTGATGTGCACTGCTTCCCATGTATGTGAGCTATATTCTATAACACGGACAGTGTCTGGGTTGTGCACATGTCCCACACACATGTTCTTTGACATGTGGATGTGTACTTGAGGTCTCTCAGGCATGTTGTGTGTACACATCGTTATCTTCTGAAGTAGCATTGCTGACTTCATTTGGGGAGACCTGGATATGGACCTGAGGTCGTGATTGCACCTACATTGAAAGCATGATACAGGTATTCAGTGGAGTTAGTGGCATCTGTCCATACAGGGCATGTGTATAAGGTATGGTATTCTCATTGTGGGTTACATTTGCAGACTCTAGAGTTGATGCAGGCGTCCACTGGGGAACATAGCAAAAGGACCACTGTAAGCATTTATTTGCCTATTGTAGGGATGGAACAGGGTGCCATGTCCTTTTACTTGCTGAATAACACACACTCAGTCAGGAGATGTTACACAGCACAGTACTTTCTGATGTCAGTGGCAGTATTGTGGTCAACAGGCATGTAGTCCACTGCAATCACACCGTGGTTACTATCTGTAGGTAATATGCAGGGCACTACTAATAAATTGGTTGTTGCCTACTCTAGTGTGTTTGTGTGTGATACATGGGAGGAGAGTGTTCTCTGAGTAATACGGGTTGCCTATATTGTTCACCGATCCAAAATGTCACATGTAGGGCTATGGACTATCTACACCAGCCACTTTGCAGTTTGACATCTGTTGTCCTTGTAAGGTGGACATTGTGATATATAGAAGGTCCTCAATATAATAATTTAGCAAAACCCACCCCACAATGCATCCTGTCATTACACAATCACAGCAACCTCCACACAGGATACTAATGACAGACACACTTGCCAGTACTGAGATTCAAGCCCATACCTAGCTATGTGTTGCTACTACATTGTACCACATTTATCACATGCTTCATGGAGCTTATTGGAAGGATGTTGTCCCAAGGTAATTCTAAGGTGAGGAACATCACCAGCCATTGTAAATGCCGGTATTTGGTGATGTAGTGGGTGAGAGATCCCAAAAATAATTTTACCCTAATCACACATTTACATTTACCAGGGGTGAAGTTCAAACCTCTAACAATCTTTACAGACCATTATGGTTACTCATTTACCACATGCGCCACTGACCTGACATGGTTTAGGTTTGGCAACAGGTACTTGTAAGGTGGATGATATCTGCAGGACTGCTAAAGTTGAGCTCTGAGATGTGTACTGGCTGTAAATGGGGTCAAAATATTTGGGGTACACACACAAACACTTGCCACATATGAGATTCAAACCCATAGCTGTGTAGGTACTGCTACTACATTGTTCCTCATTTATGGCACGCACCATGGAGCTTATAAGGCTAGTGCTTCTCCAAAAGGGGTAGTTCAAAGTGAATGACATCAGCAGGCTTTTTAAGGTAGGGCAATGGGAGGTGTAGTGACTGTGAATGGCCTCAAAATCATTAATCTCTACACACACAGAGTTTCACAATTGCTATGTTCTGGGATTAGAACTCCTATCTAACTAGTATGTTACAACATAGCATTACACAGTTATTGCACATACCATGAAGCTTATAGGGCTAGGTTTTGTCTAAAGGTGTATTTCAAGGTGAATGACATCAGCAGACTTGCTTGAAGTAGGGCACTGGGAGATGTAGTTACTGTGAATGACTTCAAAATCATTAATCTGTATACACACACACACACACACACACACACACACACACACACACACACACACACACACACACACACACACACAGAGTTATTTCACAGTTGCCATGTCTGAGATTAGAACTCTTACCTAACTAGTATGTTACACGACAGCATTACGCATTTATTGCATGCATCACAGATCTTATAGGGCTAGCCTTTGTCCAAAGGTGTATTTCAAGGTAAATGACATCAGCAGGCTTGTTAAAGTAGAGGAATGGGAGGTGTAGTGACTGTGAATGGCCTCAAAATCTTTAATCTCTGCACACACACACAAACACACACACACACAGTTTCACAGTTGTCATGTCTGGGATTACAGGTCCTACCTAACTAATATGTTATACTATAATATTACGCAGTTATCACATGCACCATGGAGCTTATAGGGCTATCCCTTCTCCAAAGGTGTATTTTAAGGTGAATGACATCAGCAGGCTCCCTAAAGTAGGGCAATGGGTGGTGTGAATGGCCTCAAAATCATTAATCTCTGCACACACACACACACACACACACACACACACACACACACACACACACACACACACACACACACACACACACTTGCCAGTACTGAGATGCATAGGTTCATTGCTTCACAGGTGTGTAGTAGGTGGATGGGCCTGACAGCTGTACAAGGCTAGGCAAAAGGAATACCTTGGCATCAGGCCACATGACAATGGTCTCCAGTGTGGCTCAGGGGTGTAGTCCCTGGAGTGGTCCCCACAGGTGGATATTGTATTCACCATCCACTCATCTGGGTTACTAATGGGGGTGGCCAGTGATGTGCACTGCTTCCCATGTATGCCAGCTATATTCTATAACATGGACAGTGTCTGGGTTGTGCACATGTCCCACACACATGTTCTTTGACATTTAGATATGTACTTGAGGTCTCTCAGGCATGTTGTGTGTACACATTGTTATCTTCTGATGTAGCATTGCTGACCTCGTTTGGGGCGACCTGGATATGGAACTGAGGACGTGCTTGCACCTACATTGAAAGCATGATACAGGTATTCAGTAGAGTTTGTGGCATCTGTCCATACAGGGCATGTGTATAAGGTATGGTATTCTCATTGTGGGTTACATTTGCAGAATCTAGAGTTGATGCAGGCGTCCACTGGGGAACATAACAAAAGGACCACTGTAAGCATTTATTTGCCTATTGTAGGGATGGAACAGGGTGCCATGTCATTTTACTTGCTGGATAACACACACTCAGTCAGGAGATGTTACACAGCACAGTACTTTCTGATGTTAGTGGCAGTATTGTGGTCAACAGGCATGTTGTCCACTGCAATCACACTGTGGTTACTATCTGTGGGAAATATGCAGGGAACTACTAATATATTGGTTGTTGCCTAGTCTAGTGTGTTTGTGTATGAGACATGGGTGGAGAGTGTTCTCTGAGTAATATGGGTTGCCTATATTGTTCACCGATCCATAATGTCACATGTAGGGCTATGGATTGTCTACATCAGCCTCTCTGCACTTTCACATCTGTTGTCCTTGTAAAGTGGACATTGTGATATATAGAGGGTTCTCAATATAATAATTTAGCAAAACCCACCCCCAATGCTTCCTGTCATTACACAATCACAGCAAACTCCACACAGGATACTGATAACAGACACACAGACACACTTGCCAGTACTGAGATTCAAGCCCCTACCTAGCTATGTGTTGCTACTACAGTGTACCATATTTATCACACGTGTCACAGAGCTTATTGGAGGGATGTTGTCCCAAGGTACTTCTAAGGTGAGGAACATCACCAACCATTGTAAATGCTGGTATTGGGTGAGTAGTGGATGAGAGATCCCAAAAATAATTTTACCCTAATCACACATTTGCATTTACCTGGGGTGAGGTTCAAACCTCTAACAATCTTTACAGACCATTATGGTTAAACATTTACCACATGCGCCACTGACCTGACATGGTTTAGGTTTGGCAACAGGTACTTGTAAGGTGGATGATATCTGCAGGACTGCTAAAGTCGAGCTTTGAGATGTGTACTGGCTGTAAATGGGGTCAAAATCTTTGGGGTACACACACACACACACATGCCACAGATGAGATTCAAACCCATAGCTGTGTAGGTATTGCTACTACATTGTTCCTCATTTATGGCATGCACCATGGAGCTTATAGGGCTAGTCCTTCTCCAAAGGGGTAGTTCAAAGTGAATGACATCAGCAGGCTTTTTAAAGTAAGGCAATGGGAGGTGTAATGACTGTGAATGGCCTCACAATCATTAATCTCTACACACACAGAGTTTTACAGTTGCTATGTCTGGGATTAGAACTCCTATCTAACTAGTATGTTACAACATAGCATTACACAGTTATTGGACATGCCACAAAGCTTATAGGGCTAGGTTATGTCTAAAGGTGTATTTCATGGTGAATGACATCAGCAGACTTGCTTGAAGTAGGGAATGGGAGGTGTAGTTACTGTGAATGACTTCAAAATCATTAATCTGTATACACACACACACACACATACACACACACACACACACACACACACACACACACACACACACACACACACACACACACACACACACACACACAGTTATTTCACAGTTGCCATGTCTGAGATTAGAACTCTTACCTAACTAGAATGTTACACTATAGCATTACGCAGTTATCACATGCGTCACGGATCTTATAGGGCTAGCCTTTGTCCAAAGGTGTATTTCAAGGTGAATGACATCAGCAGGCTTCTTAAAGTAGGGGAATGGATAGTGTAGTGACTGTGAATTACCTCAAAATCTTTAATCTCTACACACACACACACACACACACACACACACACACACACACACACACACACACACACACACACACACACACACACACACACACACAGTTTCCATAACTGGGATTAGAACTCCTATCTAACTAGTATGTTACACTACAGCATTATGCAGTTGTGGCACGCTTCATGGCACTTAAATGGTTAGCCTTTCTTCAAAGGTGTATTTCAAGATGAATGACATCAGCATGCTTGCTGAAGCAGTGCAATGGGAGGTGTAGTGACTGTGAATGGCCTCAAAATCATTAATCTTTACACACACACACACACACACACACACACACACACACACACACACACACACACACACACCAACACAGTTTTACAGTTGCCATGTCAGGGATTAGAACTCCTACCTAACTAGGATGTTACAGTATGGCATTACACAGTTAGCACACGTGCCACAGAGATTATGGAGCTGCTAATTGCCCAGAGGGTTATTTCAAGGTGACTGTCATCAGCATGATTGCTAACATGGGCTATGGGAAGTGCAGTGTGTGTGAATGGGCCATAAACTATTCCTCTGGGAACACACACACAACACTCAGTCGCACACAACTTTACATTTGACAGGACTGGGTATACAAATGCTAGATGAATACTGATTTGTACTACCATGTTACACAGTTATCACGCACACCACAGACACTATAGGGGAGGGCTACCAAAAGCCAATGTGTACAGTTATTGACATCGGAACATCATGTGATATTGGCCAGTTGGATGTGTGGTGGGTGGGACAGGACTCATGATGGCAATCTCTTTGTCACTGTCTGCCTCATTCTTCCTCACATCTCTGTGTGTGTATGTTTGACCTATTATAATGTGTTGGCTTTGGATATGTGTGAGTATTCCTATCCAATGTGTGTGCAAAGCATGAATGGTATGCAATGTGCCATGTGTACACAGACATCTGCAACTGACAGATATGTATAGTCCACTGTTGTTGTCAGACATCAGACATGGGCTTCATTTCTCTAAGTGTAGGAGCATGCCCAGTATAACCTTCTGTATTGAGTGTGTGAATCCTCCAGTGCAGGATTTTGTGTTCTACACCTACACCTAGCAAACTGTTTCTGCAGGATATCTGTAGATAGGTTGACAATATGGAGTCACAATGGGCAACAGATAGTGGTATACTAAAACTATTGCTGTCTGTGGTGCTTGTGTTACATGGTTGGTGTTAGCAGAGATATTCAGACATGTACTGTTTTACACTGTGATGTATTATGTCATCAACTACCAACAGATATACTTATTTGCTCACAGCTATTTCCAGGGAAATATAAGATGAATGAAGCTGTATCCAGTATTGTGGTCTGCAGCTTACAAATTCTTGCACACTCATGCCATTCTGAAGAGGTAGGTGCAGACACTTCCTGACAGATCTGTGTAAATGGTCCAGCACCTTGGTACTGTGGTGGCTGAGGATCCCCTGCATGTACATCTATCAACATAACAAAATGGCCATATCTGCTGTGGCCATACCTCTCAGCTGTACAGATTCACCCAGGTTAGCCAGAGGCAGGGCTCATATATCTGGTCAGTTCCCCTTCACATTGTGGTTTACGAGCGGGTTTGTAGCCACCCATTACTGGGTTTGCAGGCAGGGGTAGTATGGGCACACATCAGAGTTTCAGACTTCACACACTCCATGGCGTCCATGCTTCTGCACCTCCCCCCACTCTGTTATTCTATCCTCTTCCTAACATTATGCGAGTGATATCTGGGAAGTATCCCTATAGTTGTCCCTACATCCCAGTGTTATTTAGGGGTTGGTCCAAAGTTCATGCAGTAGGACATTGTGGGTATGCTACTGGAATTTGTCAATATGGCCTTGCATTTCTGTTCTGTGGACTGCGTTATGTTATTTGGGACCCCATGAGATAACATACATTGGCAGTACAGGTGAGGCACAGGCCTTTGACAGAGGACTGTAAGGCATTTGGTAAGATGCAGGCCATCTGTAGCAGGCCAGTGCATTCTGCCACTCCTACAGTCCCATGCTGCAAGCCACTGGATTCCCCTAGGGTGACAGGGTAAGTGTGGGAGGTGTTAATTGCAATAGTTCCTGTCCATATTAATCCATTGGTCTGTATGCTGGCAGGGTGCTGCTTACAGCTAGGGAGGGACACACCTGCATAGGACACCTCTTCAGCATGCTGCATTCTGTAGGTATTCCCATACAGAAGAGGCAGTCATGCTGTACTCATTCCCAATAGCAGGAATATGACCTGTGATAAACCTGTGGATGATGGTGGGGTGAGCTGAGTGCATGTGTGATATGGAGGCTTCTTGCAGCTAACTCAAAGATATACCTGGGACATTTTTCTTATGCTGCCTTATGCGGGGATGTAGGCATTCTCTCATTACTTCAAAACTGTGTCTTTTGTGGTCTGCCAGTGATTGGCCAGAATACATCAGTATTCCATACTACACAGACAGCAAATGTGCTGCTAACTTGTATGTACAATTCGAAAGGTGTGTGCAGTTGACAGTTACATTTTATGTACTCTGTCTAGGGTACTTCCACCTATGTACTGTGTGTATGCCTGGGCCCACATTCATGGCATGTCCATCTTTCAGATGGTGACAGATATTGACATCTGAACAATGAGTATGGATGACTGCTGACTTGGGTCTTGCTGAGATGCATTGTGGTTGGCACTGCAGTTGTCAGAACATGGCCCTGTCATCAACAGAAGTGGCCATAGGCTACTGGGACACAACCATCCATGCCTACATGCTGACCACTTCCACACAATGTACAACACAAAACAACCTAACACACAGAGCCCTGCATATTGTACACATGCAACAATCTATCCTGTAAATAGGGCCAGCTCAGGTAATCTGTGCACCACTGTTATTAACCCCACTCATACATGTTACTGCATTTCTGCATAGGATTGGTGGGGCACACCTGACAACTGTAAACATTTACTATGACTGTACTGGTATTTAAGGTACTCTGCTGGCTTCCATTTTGTTTTGTATTCTGACCTATCATGCAGACTAGAGGCATATCAATAGAGTACAGATCTTAGATTTTATTGACCTACATTTCAGTTTCAGACTTCATACCCTGCAGAACTAACATACAACTGCCTGACCTGTTGTAGTCTGTCTGTGTAAGTCTGGATGGGGGCTGTTATCCATTGCCATTAATTGGAGGCTTTAGCACAGCCTTTCTTTATGGTCATCTACACCTGTCCTGCTGGCTGAGGCTGTTGTTGGGTATGTGAACCTCAGTGACATGCAAGTGTGTGTCCTATGGACACACATTTGGGACACCACGAGTCTATATTATGATGTTGAATGCACAGGACTCCGAACATCATAATATCAAACCCATATGTTCGAACTGTGAAAATAGCAAAGCCGAGGAACACCGATTTTTTTTCCCAGGGAAAAAAAAAATCGGTGGTCCATTTTTGCTGCTTTACTATTTCCTCCACTGTGGTGTGATCTCGGAGTTGGTATATTTAAGTAGGGGTGGGGGGCACAGCCCCCCACATTAGTACAAGTTTGAAGTGTAAGTGTTTTTTTTTTTTTTTGTACTGGAACAGCAAATTTTTTTCCCTGTGAAAAAAAATTACTGTTCTCTGTTGTCATACTTCCTGCATTTCAAACTTCCTGGTTCGATATGACATTGTTCAAACTCTTGTGCGTTCGATGACATAATATAGACTTGACCACCACATGTACTGCAGTGGGATTTGTCAACTTGTCTAGTCCTGCCTACTTTGTTGACACCAGTATTTGTTATGGATTCCATGCTGCCCATATAGGTGTCCACTATCGGCTGCCTTCATATTCAACACCCGATTCCTTTGAATGCTCACATCCATACCATAGCTACAACTAGTTGAACATACTCCTCCATTTAGAAATTGATAGGAAGAGTGAGTTACTTGTGGCTGTGCCAGTATTGAGGATGGTGCTGGAGGGCTGACTATGTCAGATGCACATAGTACACTACCTATACATGGTAAAGTAAAGGTAGTATCATGTTTGGCATTCCTTTTACTGTATGTGCGAGTCAGAGATAGGTGTCATTCCCAGGGTTCCTACCATGCCAGTGTATGTGCTATGCATTGCCTCTTTGCCAAAGCCTGGGCATACTGGGCACACCTCCTTCTGCATACATGGGCAGGCTCAGGTTGTTCCTCCCCCGAGTCACTCTGTGCCTGTGCTGGCCTTGGCAATGGTGGAGGGCTGTGTGGCCCTGCCCCATGATGTTTCTGCTGCAGCTGCTTCTGCAGGATCATATTGTGTAGCATGGTACATACAATGAAAATTTGGGTACATGTAGGTGGAGAGTACTGCAAGGCTCCACCGGATATGTCCAGGCACCAGAACCATGACTTGAGCATCCCAAACACACACTCTATTATGATTCTTGTTTGTGCATGTCATTATGGAGTTCTTGTTCAGGTGTGTGTGCATTTCTGATGGGTGTCATCAGCCACTGCTCCAGTACATAACCAGCATCTCCCACTAGGTCACCATATGGGAGGTCTCCACTGGCAAATCTCTGGTACAGCTGTGTCATATGCCAGATGTGGGAGTCGTGATAGCTTCCAGGGCTGCCAGCAGACACATTCATTATAATGCCCTGGGCATTGCACATGACCTGGCAGTTGATGGAGGTGAAGCCCTTGTGAATTATGTAGACCCTACCCCACTCACTAGGTAGTGCTTTGATGTTTATGTGCATGCAATCTATAGCACCCACTACCTCAAGGTATTCTGCTATTTGGTGGAAGAGACGCATATTGCTGGTCAACGTCTCATGGGTGTTGGGGAAATATATGTGCTCACTGGCATGTGCTGACATGACATCCAGGAACTGGTGGAGTACCCTGGATGGTGATGCTTGTGAGATCCCCATGGCATCCCCCAGTTGGCCTTTGGAAGGCACCTGTGGCTAGTATTCTTAAGCCTACAGTTGCCTATGAACCATTTGGCCCTTCACAACACCCCTCTTGACATGGGAAGAATGGTTACTGGAATAATGTAGGTATGTATTTGAAAATGTTGGTTTTCTATAAATATTTGACTTTAACCCTTTTGGGTTCCTTGAAATTAAGACATCTAAATATGCCACACTGCCAGAACTGACAGCATGGGTGAATTTCAAAAAATTGGTTGTCTGATTGATATATTCAATAAAATTATTGATTTCTAGTGTTGGCCCTTTCCAAGCAATAAACAGATCATCCAGGTACCTGACATACATAGGTTTACAGAGAGTTAGCTTCAAAATTGCTTAACCTGTGTGCACATTGCTTACCCCCACACAAACAGGCTTAAACCTACTTACTGCTGCTTAATAGTGCTTACTACTGCTTACCCCTGCACTAATTTAGAAAGAAATGAAACATGGGTCTTGGGAAAGTGGTAGATTTGGACACTCTATGGATTTATCATTCATTACACATTATAACTTAATTTAGTATCCCTGATTCGTGTGTACATATACTGTATGGGACAGTTGTGTTTATTTGTGGATTTTACCACATTATTACAATGACACCTCACATCCACACTTAATGCAGTACTCCATTTCACAAATATATGTTATTTAGTAGGTTTTACAGCAAAACAAAAAGTTCATAAATTGTTTTCACATGGAAAATGGAATTCACTACAGTGGGGATCTAACATGGAAAGGCTGCTTGCAAAGCAAACACTCTGCCCATTACATTATTGCAGTATTGCTTCAAATGAATGTATCTTGCTATTTATCTTCTTGTGCTATTTAAGCTACAGTATGCATAGCTAAGTAATGGGCAAACCCACGCACCTACGGGTAAGTGTAATCTGTTTGATAAATAAAAACATTCTCTACTGTTATTTTCTCTAGGAAGGGACAGATTACACTTATTGCTGTGGATTCCTGCATGCATCTGCACATTTGGCAGACATCCTAGCAACCCCCCATACCTCTCAACCTCTTCATGCAAAATATCTGGACAAAGCTTGACAAAATGAGGTACAACTAGAAACATATTTTAAATATTGCTCTTATAAATTAGGTAAGTTGCTAGTGTAACATGATTTGTTTTAAATTAATGTTTCTGATGGATTTGGTGTCTGAAACTCAAATGTATGCCATTATTCAACTACTTCATTCCTGACTTCATCACAGTGATTTCCCAGGACAAATGGGGTATAGGCCAACTGTATGGGCAAAATATCTGGACATTCTGTGAAAATTTGTACCGTTAGGAGGTATGCAACCCCCTATGAGCATTCTTGCTCATTGTAATTTCTGAACAACACTTTTTGAGTGCAGGGGCATGTGTATCATGAGAGCTAGCTATCAGACACACCCCCTGCACTTGTCCATGCTCTCTGTCCATTTAGGAGCAGAGGCAGTGGGCCTTCATTACTATGCATGGCGCACTGCTGTGCTGCTCTTAAATGGTTGTTTCCATGCAGGAATAAGCAATTCCTGCACGGAACCTTACTGAATCCCAGGGACACTGTCCAAACTTATTTTTCATCTTGCTTCTCTAACTAAGTGGCTTACCAGCTATTAATAGACAGCATAAAAAAGGGCAAGGAGTCATTAACAGATTGACACTAAGATTGTCAAACTAAGATGTCCTGCATTAGAGATATCAATTACTGTTTGCCACTCATTGTTTATATTTTCATATTTATGATCATAACTTCATATCTGAGAGACCTAAATGCAATTGAGGGATATAGTATGAAATGTCATGGTGGATGATGAAAACATTCATTGACAATAACCAATTATATCACACTATACCCAAGATAACGTTGTTTGTTAGTAATTATGAAAATGAGCATTATTTCCATACATACCTAATACTTCAAAAACCATGAGCAATATTTCCATACATATTTAATACTTCAAAAACCAAGTGAGTTAAACACTATTGCATGACAACAGGAAAAAATTAGAAATTGTTAAAAAAAACTGTCATTAGCACTCTAAATTCCACATCTTTAGAGATATTTAATGTTACTTATATTAACTGTACAATTAAGCATATGTTTTCATATTTTTGTAAATATCTCAATGAATATCAATACAGGGAGGAATTTCTTGCTGTCATGTGAAATTCTGTCCCTGGGATTCAGTAATGCATACAGGGAGTGCAAGAATAACAAGCCTGGGGACGTGCACAAGCTTGGCAGCACTATTCCTGTACGGACACCACTGAATAATGCTAATTACCTCATTTGCTGGTGAAAACCATGCAGATGAGGTGAATGACTGATTCAGGAAGCAGGCAAGCATCTGTGCAGGAAAAGTGTAACCTGCAAAAATGTATTTGGCCACTAGCCGAATACATTTCTGCAAAAATCAGAACGGAGACATGACAGCTCAAATAAAAGCATTTATTATAATCTTTAGGCATGCCAATGGCCAAATATATGGTCATCGGCATGTAAAAGTGTTTACATTTTATAAAAATAAAAGTTAATTTCTTTTGGCCGATCTCGACGGTTTGAGCATTGGACCAAGGCGCACAAACTGGATCATGCCGAAAATAAAAAAAAGATGTGAAAACACAATTTTAAGGGAAATCTGCATTTTTTTCCTTTACTGTCTATGGCATGCAGAATCAAAACAATAACAGCTAACACTGGTTGCTAAGGGGAAGTGCTCTGGTGTAGTGCAGTAACTAGGGATTAAGGCACTGGGGTATGCTAATGAGGGAAATTTACTGAATCACAAAAAGAATCTAAGTGCCAAATTGCACCTAATTGTGCAGCAGACATGAGAAGGGGGTGTCATGCTTGTTGTAAGCACATTGGACCTCCACAGTTCCCAGATAAGCTTAGCTAAGCAAGGGTGTGTGTCTGAGGCTGTATTGACTTATTCCATGAAATAAAGTGCGTGTTTGCATCCAGGGAGGGACATTCCTCAGTGTCTACCTTAGCTAAATGGGTTTGCATGGCATGTACTGGCCTTCAACAAAACAAAACAAACAAAAAAAAAACAGAAATAGCAGGACTGTTTATATTTGGGCACCGGCTTTATGCGGTGCACCCCAGGGCTTAAAAGAGGCAGAAATGGGAAGGGAAAAAAGGGAAAATAGCAGAATAAAAGCAATCAAGTACAAATAACATAGCTAGCAGGTGGAATGCATCATAGTCAGCCAATCATACAGGCAGCATCTACAGCACAACAGTATAAACTATGCAAACACCTTACAGCCTGGTTTTTCCCACAAACTCTGCACCATTGGGGTACACATGTGGAGAAATTTTAACCTGAAAACATGTTAGAGGCTCACTCTCAGACTCACACAGCAAGTCAACCACAAAGAAAAAACATAAAGGAATGTCTGGCAAAGGCACACAAATTGCTGCAATGATGGAATACCCCCTACAGACTTACACAGTGATAGCACAGCAGGCCTTGCAGTTGTGGTAAGACTCTCTGAAGGGTAAGAAGTCTGAAACTCAATTGTATGGTATTACAATCTAACCTGTGGTCTCTAGTGATATGCCTCCATTCTCCAAGGCAGGGCACAATACTAGGCTAAATGGAACCAAAATGTAAAGCCAATATCAGCACTGTCCATGCAAATGTGTACTGTTGACGGGTGTGTCCCCCCACACCCATAGTCACATAGAAATGCAGTAACATGTAAGTTTGTAGGGTAATAGCAGCAGAGCACACATTACCAAGGCTGTCCAATCAACATGATAACTTGTTGTATGTCCACAATATGCAAGGATCAATGATCTGTGTATATGTGTAGGGAATAGTTGTCAGGATGTGGCCAGCAACTTCTCATGGCTGTTGTGTCCTACTGGCCTATGTACAGTACTGTGGTAGACATGGCCATGTTACATGAAATGCAGTGCCAGCTATTTTGCATGTCAGCTACACATATGGTAGGAGTTGTACACACTATCCAGATGTCAATATCCATTACTGCTGGGAAGCTGGAGAGGTCATGTACAGGGGGCCACACATATGAACACTACACAGGTTGGAGTAACCTACATAGTGCCTAGCATACCTCACAACTGTACAGACCTTTTGCAGAATGTACACAGGTTTGTATCATATCTGTGGTGCCTTTATTCTTTAATAGTGGTTGTCTGGCAAATCACTGGCAAACCACAAAAATCTAAAGTCAGAAAATATTGATGGATTGTAGTGTCTCAGACTTCATACCCTATAGAAAAATGCATGCTAATTCAAAATCTGTTATTGTATCACCCTTCCAGGTTTGAAGGCCAATAGTTACAATGGTCTGTATATTTAGGTCTTTGTCACCCAATTACTCATGGCTTTGTCCAGATGTCTGGCTCACATATGTAGAGAGGTATGGTGCCTAATAGCACAGCAGTGCATTCTGTAACTTACCATTGTCACCCCAGGGGGGTCCACTGCCCAGCAGCCTGGGAACATATGAGTGACAGAACGCACTGCCTCACTACAGATTGCCTGCAGCAGTCTCACATGGCCTACAGGCCTCTAGCAAAGGCCCATGCCTCACCCATAGTGCCTTTGTAGGGAATGTCACGGGGTCCATACTACCAGCATAACACAGTCATCAAAATGCAAATGTAAGGCCATGCTGC